>NW_019720566.1:759446-837051 GCF_002891405.2 Cryptotermes secundus
TTTTTTTTGACCGGAAGAGGGATAACAGTCCTTGATCATCCTCCGTATTCGCCAGATTTGGCTCCAGCAGATTTCTGATTGTTCCCAAAAGTTAAGTTGGCGATGAAAGGAGACCGTCACGACACCATCCAGGACATCCAAAGGGAATCTACCGCAGTTTTAAATGCGATTCCACAAAAGGAGTACAGTGACTGTTTTCGAAAACTTTTCAATCGATTCTAGCTATGTATTGATTCAGAAGGAGACTATTTTGAATAAAATGAGTGACATTTTGAAAATAATTCCCGTCTTGTATTTTTAATGAACACAGTCATAACAGAACCTGGACACACTGTGTAAACTGTGTCCTGTTTAGTTTACTCGCAACAAGTTTTCGAAAGTTTTCAGTTTTTCTGCAATATCCCCGTGGCTCCTTTAATAGTAACGCTGCATTACACTACCAGGTTTGGCTCTTTGAGGAGATTCAATATTCCGTCCTGTTCAATATACTGATGTAGGAAATGAAGAGATTTATATATTATAACATGTGCTACTGCACATGACTGACCCATTTCATTTAACTGTAACTGACATAGAAACTCGGTCACCTCTCTTCTTTTCCTTATGTCAGAGTTAGAGAGTGCCTCGGTCCAATCATCGATAACTAGTCACAAATTTTCTCCTAATTTGGTTCTAATAACAAGCGCGATAGATTACGTTTGGCTTAAAAGCAGTATTCAGTTTATTCCTAAAATACAAATAACCAAGTATCGAAGTTCATGTACTCGTGCAGTTCGTGAACCCTTAATTTTAAAATACACAAGATTGTTATTGATTTTATGGATTACTGATCATTGAATTTAATTACATTTTAACAATTTAAAGAGTAAGATTCATATGCATAAAATAAAAGAATTTAGTTCATACCTCAAAGGAAACATTACCGTCTCCGCTACAAAGACCAGCCGGTTAATGCTGTTTAGGGAAACAATCATCATGTACTGTGAGCATCATATGAAATAGCTAAATTCACTTTGTGGGCAGAATGAAAATTTTTTGCATGCTTAAAACGGTTAAATTTATGGGCAGTTTTATTTAGATAGGTATACTTAGATTCTGCAGGTTCTAGGCATCCTGGTGTTTAGTCGGATTTACTTGTATATACAAATCGAAGGAATTTAACCTTGCACGACAAACGTGTCGGTACTCGGTCCACATGTTTTATGTTGCATCGAGTTTAATTCACGTTATACTGGGAAATCTTGCAGATTCACTGATTATAACACACAGTATGAAAACTGATTTCACAATCTTGCAGTGTATACCATTTTAACAAATGAAATTAAAAGAAATGCAAGTCCAAGCAACCAATAACCAATTTAACTTAATATAACTCTTCATGCGTATACACTAGGCCGGCCACATGAAACTCCCATGTTATTGGTGGGTACATGACCGCTATGACACCACGGTGAAATGCTGCTGCCATCTCTACGCATCCTATATTAACTAAATTTAAAATGGACGACAGGGCCGAGAGCGCAATCGGTGAGAAGGTATGCTAACATAGCAACTATTTTGAGTGCCCCCCCCCCGCCCAATGCTTTGTTCGCTAGAATAGCAATAAATACTTTTACAACTAGATCTTTGTGCTGCAGAGGTTCCCCCCCTCAACCTATTTATATTTTTTAACTGTGTTCAATATCACTAGTCAAGGAGGATGAGGTTGGCAGGGCATGAAGCACGAATGGGGGAGGCGAGGAATGCATATAGGATATTGGTAGGAAAGCCAGAAGGAAAGAGACTAGTAGGAAGACCATGGTGTAGGTGGGTGGACAATATTAAAATGTATCCTAGAGATATAGGATGGTATGGCATGGATTGGATTGATCTGGCTCAGGATAGGGACCAATGGAGGGCTCTTGTGAACACAGTAATGAACCTTTGGGTTCAACAAAAGGCTGGAAAATTCTTGAGTGGCTGCACAATTGGTGGGTTCTCAAGAAGGGCTCAGCTCCATAAGTTCAATTTCACTTCACCCATATCCTTTGGGTTGGATTTGAGTGAAGTGCTATTAAACTTGGTCCCCCACCCTTTCAAAAGAAAAAATAACGGAATAAGAGCCTCTGGAGTACAAGAGATTAGGTTGCAAATTATTTTTCTGGAGATAGTTTCTCACCAGTGCCTGGAAAGTCCTAACCTTTCTTTCACATGAAACACCTCTTTAACCATCAAGATTACATATAATGAATGGGCCCTCATCCTAACCACTAACTGAACAATCTCTATGGGTAACTGGGGCGTACATTAGTGTGGTCATAACTAGTTATTGTAACATGGTGACATAATTTGTAAACCCGTCATGCAGGTTAAACATTCCTGTCTTAGGTGTATCATTAAAATAAAAGTGTTTAAAATACTCAACAAAAGTTAAAATAGAGGCACAGAGCATAAATAAACTGTGCAATAAATTATGCAGTAAAACTTAAGAGTCCGCGACAAAAACCTTTATAAAGCATAGAAAATGAAGAATGTATCTTATCAATCGTCACGACTTCTTCTTAATCCTTCACACACCATATTCCATCTAAAGGACCTGACAGAAAAAGATGTGGGGGGGGGATGTTTATTTGGTAAGAACATGTCAGAATACTTAGGCGGGGGCCACTGAGGCCAAATTTGGAAGAGAATATGGCATTTACTGATCGGCAAACAGAAGGGAAGCTTGTAATGATAGATAAATGCGCGTTAAGTTGAGAAAGAGTAAAAAATGCTAAAGCTATCCCCGCAACAAGCCATGGAGGCCCATAAGGTTGTTAGACAATGAGGCTCACATTTTCTAGACAGTCGGCTCACAGATGGCAGTCAGGTTGTCAGCCTTATGCGTCGGCCGCCCTTTACCCCCAGGAAGATTCCTGGTAGTCTTTTCTGTTAGAGGCTGACTCGACCCTGGGGCCATAGTGCGGCTGGAAGGATTAGGTCAATTGAAAAATCTGGAATCGAGCCCGCGACCTTCCGGCATGTAGCATAGTGCATCAACCAGCTAAGCTACCGCGAGCCCCCTGAGAAAGAATCCAAGATCACTAAAAAGAGAAGGCACTTCTGCATTTATATGAGAGGTCGTGTAGGCAGACAAGATGGAATTGGAAAGCATGACAACTTGTAAGCAAGTAGACCATGAGATGTGATGGGTATGCGTCATGTACGATCAAAATAAACCTAACATTTTGGTTTGAAAACCTTTGTAAATGAAGCTACTAAGAAGTAGAAGTGTGAAGAAATTAGATGTTAGAATATCAACTGTATAGACCAGTTCGAGATAAGGTCCATTGATAGGCTACTGTAATTATGCATACATAATAATGTATATTTGGATTCTACGTTGCCTTCCAGGCCTGCCTATGGAGGTGAGGACTGCCTTGGGAAGAGTGAGGAGTTCCGCATCTGTGGACAGGTGCCCTGCCCTGAGCCCATGAGGGATTTCAGAGCGCAACAATGTGCCCGGCTCCCCTATATTGTCCCCATTGGGGGACTGGGACACAGAATTAACAATACGTGGCTCGCACACGAGGCAGACCCCAGTATGTACAGAGCTTCGTTCAGTCCTATAGTATTCACATACGTGCTAATGAACCGTATAGATATGTGACATTTATCTTAATAATTATGCTGATATTTGTGAAGATACTTTCTTTGGCATATCTGACACATAAATTTATGATGGTATTAAATATTTCTGTATTGCAAATGTTGGAGAAATTGATCTTTTAGAAGAAAAACTATAGAGTCTCTTTACAAGTATATTACTCTGTAAAATTTCAATAGATTCAGAAATCCCATAAATACCTTTGTACTGAATTTCAGGAATGTAGAGTCTGTAGTTGTTTGGAAAAATGTCCTTTAACATGACAATGTAGCACTGCGGTGATAGCGCTAACCATCTCCCCTCTAAAGCTCATGCTGTAACAGCAGCGAGCTCTAGTGGCAAAATTGTACCAGATTTCTTCGTAATACAAATGAGCTGCGTTATCGCTTAGCTGAACGTACGAGTATCTGTGGTTACTGGAGTAGCTCATTCGTGATGTGATGGGCTGCAGACCGCAGGATGGCAGTCTACACCTGTAAAGCCCGCCGAAAAATTTCCTGCCACACAACTGTGCCCGGAATGGCATTAGGTGCCATCCATACTTTTTCCCCGGAGATGAAAGCGGCTGGAGCATGAAATTCATTACAATACCTCCAACCAGCGCCGAAATTTAAGAAAGGGGTAGATTTATTTCCAATTGGTCAATCGGCGTAATATTACGTGATATAAATAAGAGCCTGGATTACACCACACAATAAAATAATCCCTTATATGCAGGCTGAGAAATAGTTAAGTGGGGTATCTCTAATTCTCAGTATGTTACAGTAATTAGGCTGTTAACAAAAAATAAAACACCTCATATTTAACAGTATAACGCCGATTATCCAAATTAGTTACTGACAAAGGTGATTCAGATAAACGAAAATTTGGATAATTGGATTAAATTCTTATCCATGGAAAAGACTATTATAACATTGCCAAAATGTACTGCACTATTATAATAACAAGAACCAAACAGTTCTTAGTACAAGTGAAACATGAAATATTAATAAATGTACATTATAAGTTAACATTTTCAAACAATTTATTTGAACAAGTCCAACAATGACATTGGTTTAGCATACACATTCCATGCTTGTGGTGATTGACAATTCGGATAATCAGCGTTCTTCTGTACAAATATTTGTTACTGTATTACAGAGTCTCGCCATTGTTACCTATCACCAGCTCAGTTAGATCCAGGTAGTATAGTCACAGGCCATTCTGTAAGACCATCTTAATATGAGTATATACTCCTGTGTCTTGGTTCCTCAAGAGATTCTGCAACCAAACTGTACATGATTTTCCATACATGCTACATGCCCAGTCAGTCTCATACTTCTTCACTTTCTTTTCCTAACAATACTAGATAGAATGTAAAATTATGAAGATCTCTGTTAAGCCATTTTATTCATTCTCCTGGTAATTATCCTTCCTGACATCCAAATATTCTAGAAGCTCACTCTACATCTTCAGTCTTTAAAGTGGAATTACTATTGTGTTCCTGTGACAGGTTCCATGAAATGCCAACTTACATGTGTCAGCCAGGAGACAGGTGAAGTGTTCATGTCAGGAGAGAACCTGCTGGATGGTACACCCTGCTCCTATGACAACTATGACAAGAGTATCTGTATCCAGGCATGTCATCACAATATTTATACCATGTCAGCATTAGCTTCTGAACAACTGCCCATGGAAATATTATGTACATGTTGATAAAAAGGGAAGTATCAGAAATATAGCACAAATAGAGGTGACATGAAATAACGGAACAATTTAGATCAGAAAATAGTAACTTGCAAAATCAGAAAATATGTGGGATAAAATGTAATCATGGGAAAACATGAAACAAAATTGTGAACTGGACTTGTAGTTAGTCAGTTAGTGAGTGATATATTCACTTATCCATATCAATCAATCAGTCAGTCAGTTATTCCTGTCCCCAGGGTCACTGCCACGTACTGGGATGTGACGGAGTGCTAGATTCAACGGTGCAGGAGGATTCCTGCGGTGTGTGTGGGGGTGACAACTCTAAGTGTCATAACATCACCCACACTTTTCACCGGAAACTGCGTAGATGTGAGTTCTTCAAAAGGCTTCTCATTAAAATGTTAATTTAGGTTAAAACAGTTTACACAAGACCCATTCTGATCTTAAATCTTATGCTGATCCAAAAGTTTGAATCTTAAAAAGAATGTGTAGCAAGGAATGGGATTTTTCTGCTTGCAGATTGAAATCTTCACCTCTACCAAAAATGAAATTTGGAAATGACAAGAACACCCTCCTACCATCATTTGAACCCCATGTTAAGCTGTAGACCTCCTCTGTTAACCCGTATTCCCATGAACATGAGGACAACTTTATGGAGACCAAAAGTAATGATCATCTGATGTCTACAAATATTTCCATTCTTCAGATGGAATCACAGATGTCTGAGACATTCTGTTGTCCCGGGTGTGTCCCAATCTCAGAAATGGATTCCAAGCAAATTTTCTCTGTGGGTGGGACAGAAATATCATCACATAACTGGAGGCACTAGACAAATCACAAAAGAAACATAAAAAAATGGATACTAGGAACTAAGTGTACAAATGTGAATCAACTCAGGTTAGGTTCTAATAGAGGATGTTTGTGCTGATGGTATTCAACCTTGAAGACACACAATATTACACCACAATTATGTTGTACATTGTCCATTGTTTGCGGTATATCAGACATGGACAGATAAAGCTTCAGAATAACGGCCTAGTGTGATTTTTTCAAAATTGTTAGTCATGCAACACTACACTCTGCGAACATGCAAGCAGCTGAAGCATGTTAACAGTCTTCATTTGGCTAACATGATAACCTGAAATGTAATGCACTCCATCTTCCCAACTCAAGGCTACAATATATGCATCTCTTCTAGTTGTGTCATCACTAGTGTATGCCTGGAGGAAGTGGCTGACAATGCCTGTGATGGACTGGCTGGAGATGGCAGAAGATACATTATCTGATTACCACTGAATCACAAAATAACACTCTGTATTTCATTAGGTGGGCTAAAACGGTTAACATGAACACTCTGACAGTGCTTCAGATGATTAATCATAAGTAAATAAATTGATTTTATTACTGAATTCACTTCTGAGATCAGTGGCAATGATCAGCATCAAGTCTGAAACAATTTCCCTAACATTGAAGGAGACCATAATTCCTCTGTTTGTGCTTTCCAATACATCATATAAAGATTTTATACAAAACTTTGTATGTATTTCTGTCACTTCTTGCTGTTTCATTCTCACAATAGTATAAGAGACAGGAATCTAAACTTGGCACAAATTACATCCTCCTACATGTGCCAGAAGTTATTAAAAATATTGTAGATCAGAAACTGCTGTGTACAGAATGTTTAATTCTACTGTCACATGAAAGCTCTTGAAATGGCCTTTCACACTGTACACAAGTAAGTGCAGAAAGTTGTAGATCACAATAGTGAAATTCTTGATGTCCGCAGCAATGACGCGGGTTGCGGTTTTCCCTCGCCTGGCTCGTAATGTGTGGATAGACGTGAATACAGATCCTCAGGGGGATACAAAACTGGTAATCCGAGACAGACGCAGCCGACAATATAGCCTGGCTTCACCCAATGACTTGAGGTTGAAAACAGCAGGTCCAGTACCCATATATGGTACAGTCACTGTGTGGACAGTCCCCTCCATAAAAGAGCAAGACACCATTGCTTCTGTGGTTGTTGAGGGGGCAAGGTTCCATTATGAGAGGAGGGGGAACCGTGAGAAGCTGTCAGCTAGGGGCCCCCTGCTAGCAGAACTTGTTGTGTCTGTGAGTATTATGAATCAAAATATAAGGAGCAGCATACTCATATTGTTGTCATCTGGATTTTGACATCATGTAGTTTGGCAGATGGGAACCAAAGTTTCAAAGAAACACACTGCCTCCATCTTCAGGGTGGAAAATGAAGGCAATATGTTCTCCAAAACGTTAGTGTCCACATGCCAGACTATATAGTGTTAAAATTAAGAGGACCACAATATGAATCTTCACTGCCATGGAAACCTCAAATCTTCATACTTAGAATTTACACTCTTCACCATTCATTAGATGGTTAAATTTAGAACGCTGAGCACAAATGGAGAAAATTATATGATTAGCATTGACCTAAATACACCAAGGGAAAGCTACTTGTAGACCTAAGCATAGATGGGAAAACAACAATGAAACAGGTCTTAAAGAAGTAACTGTGAAAATGTGACTTCAATGGAGCTGGCTCAGGATATGGCCCAGTAATTGGATTGCCTGATGACCATGATGAATCTTCAGGTTCAGAAACATAGCTGTTGAAGGTAGATTCAGTACTGTGGAGTCAATCAGCCAGTCAATTAACCACTTTGTCAGCTGTAGGGATACCGGAGACATAAATAAATTTGTAATTATTGGGTCAGTCATTCAATTATTATTCATTCAGTGACTCAGCCTGCGAGTCAGTATGTGAGTGAGTGAGTGAGTGAGTTTGTCAATAAGTCAGTTGAAGTATACACCATGAACTCTGATTACTGCACTGAAGGTGTCTGCAGAGCCTGCTGCCCTGGAGGCAGGTGTGACAGTAGCAGCCCAAAGCATCTACACACTGCACCAGGCTCTGTTCGGGGTGGGCTCACGCTATGCTTGGCAGGTGGGCGGCTGGGGTCCATGTTCCAAGAGTTGTGGGGGAGGCCGACGCTTCAAGACTGTGGCCTGTAGGGATACTGATACGGGGCGTCTTGTGCCCCGGAGACACTGCTCTCTAGTGGCTAAGCCCCCTGCAAGGATGGAGCGCTGCAACCTCATCAGGTGTGAAATTTTCCTCTGCATAGATGCTAGACACTCTCTGAAAGTAAAAAGTACATTAATTATTTTTGCATTCATAGTGATAACAAGTGACAGTCAATCCAAAGACCATAACAGCTTGGAATCAGATGCCCTTATTAAATCATAACAGTAAAAAGCTCTGCTTATCTCAGAAGGATAACCCACAGATCACCAATAATTTTTTAATTCACTTAGTGGAGGGTGGAGTCCAACTGGGTCCACTCGGCACAGCGCCCACTGATTGGCCTCACAGATCACTGTAGTGATACATGTCTGTTTCGTGTTTGGGAGGTACTGGGTTTGATCTCAATCAGTACTAACTACTTATCCTAACTGAGGTATTAGTACTTCAATGAAAATGTGAGGTAATACATTTGTAGTAGGCAGAGCAGTGCACACTTCACAATCCATAATAACTCCCTATCTCTTCCTTCACAAATTAATCTCTGCAGTGACATAACAACTGAGAGGCTTAGGAAGTTACACAACTTTGTTTTAATCCCATTTAAAAGCAACTGTAAGATTTGCATGTAGCACATGAAATGAAGTTAAAGTAAATCTTCAAAATTATTTCTCTAGCTCCGGAACTGACAATCTTGTGCCACTATATCCATACGAGTAAATGAAATAGTCATATTCTCACTAAGAGTTATGTGTGTTTCATTCTAAAGCTGTGACTTCATGTGGGTGTCTGCAGACTGGGAACAGTGCACCTCCACCTGTGGCTCTCGTGGCATGCAGGAGCGTGAAGTGTTTTGTGTCCACAATCACACTGACAATAATGAGCCACCATGGAAACACATGGTGGACCCAAAGCGATGCCGGGTGGGAGTCAAACCAGAAACCACAAGACCTTGCAATCGAGTGCCATGCCCTGCACACTGGATTAGTGGCAACTGGTCACAGGTATGAGATGAGCAAGCCTTAAATTTATATTCATTCTGTGAAAGGCACGTAGGCTTCCGGTAGAACATATGATTCACTCCATAGAGCAACATTCTTTCTGAGAAGCTAACATCACAGCCAGTCAAGAAATTTCCCACATTTTACAGAAGCTGAAGGTTCATTATTATGTTAACTGGACCATAACTGGAGCCATGTTTCTTTAAACCCTATTTTATATTATCCTCTCATCTATGCCCAAGTATCCCAAATTGTCTCCTTTTATGTAGTTAAACTAAAATTTTACATGCATTTCTTGATTCTTCCATAGCTGCCCCATGCCTCAATCATCTCGTCTTCCCTAATCTGAGCTCCCTGACAGTGTTAGATTAAGTGTACATGATATGAAAATCCTCAGTATGCAGTTTTCTCCAGCCTCCTCCAAATTCCTGTCTTCTAAGTCCAAATAATCTTAGCACACAAATAATCTCTTAATGTTTTATAATGATAAAATAATCATCTTAATGTATATGATAATGGGACTCTATAGAAAAAGATCTGCTAGGATCCTGAAGAACTTTAAATTACCAATCAGAGGAAGATGCTCAGGGATAACACTCACGGGGTGTAGACATTCTGTTTTGTAATACTCATGACAAGTTCACCAGGATGGGGCTGATGAAGATGAAAGAGCATGCAATAATAAACATTATTGTCTCAATTATGTTACCTTTTTTTAAGAAAAAATATAATAATCATAAATATGATTGGGACCAAAACTGTATGTTACATAAGGCCTACTACTGCAGAAGTTCACTTGGAAAAAAAAAATCTCTGGTCATGGGCCCCAAGGGGCCTGAAGCTAAGACGAACTGAGTGGTGGTAAACCGCCAGTCGTAAAGTAACTCTAACTCTGATAGCAGTTATACCCATGTGGAGGAAGGGTCAAATACCTTCACCGTGACCCTGCGAGTCATGGGAGGCGACAAAAAAGAAATCTCAAATCTGAGGCAGTAAAATATGGTCGCAAGTCCCAAGAGACTCGGACCCAAGAGAGACTGTGCTGGCAAGGACTAGCAGCATATACAAAAGACAGGCCCATCCTCTCGTCAAAGAGGGTGCCTCCCAAAAACAAGACCATAACTGTCGAACAGTAATAAATATTTGGTAATGACTGACTGTCAGTTGCAATGTGACTTACATGGCAGTTAGTAGAGTAGGAGATTGGTGTGAGATGCTCACCAGTCTGCAGGGACGTGAGCTGGAGAGCAGGGGAACATCCACCGATGAAGACCCTGCTGACTGAGAAGACTTAGTACATGCAGTAGCGAACTGCAGTGTGTGTGTGAATTCGCAATAGTGCTATAGTTACTTGTAGTTACGATTTTAAGTCTTCAATAAATCCAAGTGCACTCCAAACCCTATCTATAGTCACTCATACATGTGACAATATAGCACATGTTTATGTTTCATAGTGCTCTGCTAGCTGTGGCCATGGATTAGAGACACGAGAATTCCGATGTCCTGCTCCTCGTGGGGAACCATTCTTTGAGTGTGGTCCATCACCTCCTGATGAACAACGTCCTTGTGTTGGGATATTCAGCAAACATGACCCTCTGTGCTACAAATCAAAGCCATGTCGCCGTGATGCATCTCCTTACTGTAGTCTGACGAACCTCCTGGGACACTACTGTGTTATCCCAGAATTCAGAAAACTGTGCTGCAAATCTTGTAGTCTAACTATGAATATGCTGCCTGAATGATTTCATACAAATCTGTAGCTCCAAACTGTAAGATGACAACACACATTTCAGTCATGCATAGCAATTCCTTGCCCACTGTAGTTCTGTCAATTTTAGATTTCAGGTATCTGCAATTTTCCATTTGTAGTCAGTTTTGTAAACCATGGAATTTGGTTTTACATATGTAGTATCAACAGCTTTTATTTGTGATGATGGATGAGGATGAACTATTTTTTAGAAGTATTTTAGTTAGTGAGAGCAAACCATACTGCAGAAGTGGAAATGATTTACAGGTGGAGGAGGAAGAAAAGTAGAAGAATAAGAAGAGATCATGGTGGTGGTGACAGTAGCAGCAGCAGCAGTGGTAGAAGCAAGATTAGTAGTAGTAGTAGTGGTAGTAGTAGTAGCAGTAGTAGTAGTAGTAGTAGTAGTAGTAGTAGTAGTAGTAGTAGGAGGAGGAGGAGGAGGAGGAGGAGCAGCGGTAGACTAGTGATTTTAATAGTAAAGTGGTTTATCTTTAACCAAATGCAAAATGATCTATCATATTTTCTGAAATTCATGCAACAACAAAAATTAACAGCACACACCACTGAAAATAAATATAACTAATAGTGTATTTCAGCTTCCTGTTGCCTTGATGCATCATTTTACATACTCACTTCCGTCTTCAATGCGACTACGTTTACAATTACTCCATACTTTAAAATAATATTAAAATTAAAATCAACATTGAACTGCTACATGTTTTGGCCATATTTGGTCATCCTCAGGCAACTGTTCGCTTGTTGAAATTGCTACACTGAATTAGTTCTTAAGTTAAAATATTCCAGTGTTATTCCATCTTTGTCATTCACTCATTAAAAATACATTTGCTTCAAAACATCACTCTTCATCTTTTCATGGACTACTTTCATGTGTCAATCAATGTTTTTTGTGTTGCTTTGTTTAGCCACATGAATATTGTGTGGTTGTATTATCACTGCTGTTTTATCCCATTAGTATGTATGTTCTCATGAACAGAACAGAACCGATGCATTGTTTGATGCATCAGCACTAACAGTAATAAGAGTAGCTTCTGACAAGTCCTTAGAAAATTCTTCACTGGCTGGTGGCCCCAGTACATCTGTTGCAACAGCTTTACTTATTCTTCATGCACACTGTAGCATGTACAGCTGTTACTATGTGACTACCATGAGATAGGTGAATATGCAGCAGCTCAGTAAACCCGTTTCTGCAGCAACGAATCGATCCACAATAGAGGTACTGTTGGAAACAGGGTTCTTCTATGTGGCCCATGCCAAGTAGTTACTTTGAAGACAATTGGGGTTACCAAGTCAGTTCTGCATGGGAAGCCATGAAGAGAGGACTTGAGCACATGAAACTGAAGAATCTCCACTGTGAGAAGCCATTGCCAGAGAATGTCTGGTGAAGACACAGCAGGCTGGAAAAAGACTTAGTGGGTGCTGTGGTGATTTGTGAATTGTGGAGATTAGCGGTGGCATTGTAATTACATATACTTACAAGTTTTGTGTATAAGTGGCCAAAAGATCCATTCACCAATTCAAACCCTACAAATAGTCATGCATATTATGTGGCAATATACATGATTTGATCAAATATATTCAATATTAGTTTCACTGAGCAGGCATTAGAAAGGGAGGGCAGGCTATGAACGTTCCATCTGTTGCCACCATGTAAGTTCATTTTCACAAATGGAAATCTGGAAAATAAAGTGATTTCATAATTCAAAATGCTGCTTGAATAACAGCTTTGTGTTTCTTTGCCTTAAGATAGTTACTGATATTTCTGTAATCTCCAGAAGTGATAAATGTTGAATATTATACACACAAGTAATGAAGTGGAAATTCTTTCACTAAAACACATTTGTTTTGACACTTTAACCACCACTCTTCTTTTTCAGCAAACACTTCACAAAACAACACACTTGCACTGAAAATCTAGACCAAATTTACCCCAGCTGGGATCACATGGCACAGTACTCCTCTGCCAGAATTAAGTAGTACCAGTAATGACTTTTGGCCCACATGTTTCATTTGTTTCTGTTCTCACTGAAAGCAACATACAATGAAATTCTGAGTAGATAACAGGCTGTTTCAGAACACATGTCTCCCTCATGGAAAGTTTTCTTACATGTATAAAGTATGACTGAAAGTTGAAACCTGGGACATTCCTTCAATTCATAATCAACCAGCTGGGAACCCTGGACAAGATACTAAAACCTGGACATATGGTCACCCTTCAGGACAGGGACAATTTTACTCAATGAGGCACATTCCCTGAAGAGCAAATAGTTGCCCAAATAGTCAAGATACCAAACTTTTATGATCTGTGAAGGTTAATTACAAGAGCCCTTAGACCATACCTTGACAAACACTGACTGAAGTTTTTATGTATTTGTCACCTCCCCTATGCATGCTACATGCTGCATGTCAGACACATTTATCTTCCTTCATTTTACCTAAATATTAACTGAATGGTACAAACTGTGACAGTTCTCATTATGTAGTTTTCTCCTCCCTCTCCTATATCCAAGCATTCTCTCCAATACCTTGTTCTCAAATTTCCTCAATCTATGATCCTCCTTTACAGTGACAGACTAACTTTCACACCAAAATCAGACAAAACTGCAGTTCTCTTTATTATAATCTGTACATTTTTAGATAGGAGACAGGGAGACTGATGAGTCTGAACTGCATCACAGGAAGCATTCCCCAGATTTAATCTGCTCTGAATTTACTTTCAATCTGTATTACTTACAGATTTCCTATATTTTCAAGGAATTTATTAGCTATCTTCACACTATGGTTTCATCCTGCATTATAATGAGCATACAGTTCATTTTGTTTTACTTCAACATCAGCTCTTAATTTGCATTTTTAGATTTTTTGTGTTTGGTATTTATGTCTTCACACAGTTAAGGTAAGATCATAAGAGAATACCAGAAGCTGATGTGTCCCATTCAGTTACAGTTGTTCTAGATTTTACATTCAAAATGGTGTATTCTATGGAAAAACTGAAGAACAGTGGTGATAAATAAGCTGTTGCAGACAGTTTCTGAAAAGGAAATGTTTATCTATCTGGACTTCATAACCTATAAGATCTGCTTAAATGCATTTTCATTAAGCTAGAATCATGGATGTGTAAAATTCAGGTAAAAGGTAAAGCTGTCCGTGTGCTTAATTAAGAAATAAGCCATGAAAACATATGGGGAGTGGATATATAAATCCATGTATTCTTGACCTCGGCACTAGTTTAATGTGAGTGGTCAGCTTCATGCCTTGACTGCTTTACCCCTGGGGAGAGAGCCCCTGGTACCCACTGGATAGTAGGCTGGATGGGCCCGAGGACTGGGCTTGATGATGTGGAGAGGAGAGGAGAAAAATCTTCCCACTACTTAGATTCAAACTCCGAGCCCTTTGCCATCCAGCCTGTAGCCAGTAGCTATAATGACTGTGCTATGCCTGCTCATGTGTGTCAAATTCAGTAATAATATTATAGAACATTTCTCTTCATACAGAGCTATACAATTTTATAATGTCTGTAAATAGCAGATGCTTTGTCTTATTGTACTCCTATTCTTTTCCAGTATCTGACAGATACAAAATCTCTGATCAGTAGTAGTTTTGTTATGCCACACCCACAATGATGATCAACAATAACTTCGTTTATGTGTGGGATTAACCTTGAGATGAAATGGGGATACAATTTTTTATAAAGTTGTAACAGTGACAGTCTTTATTTCATCTTTCCGTGATTATTTCCATTCTTTCAGTGTGCACTATATGAGCCACAGAAATGTTGCAACGCAACATCTATATCCATGTTCATGTTCATATGTTCCAGAACATACAAATATGGCATCTGACTGAACAATTGCTGTGAGCACACTGTTTTGTCAGTGTGCAATGACAATGGACAGCCTGAATATGGACCATCTTAGATTAACATTCTGGTTTTTTAAATCGCATAAATCAATAAAATGTTCCAGTGGAGCTAAGAGGTTATTCTCAAAATGCAGATCTAAGCATTTCAAAAGTCTTCATGGTTGTCCTTCCATGTTAGATAGTAGTTTGTGCATATGTTGATAAAATTTTAAAATGCAGTGACAGCTATAAACAGAAGTAGTTGTAAGTGATACAAAGCAGTGGCTTCCCTTAAGCTTGGGGTACAGTCAGAAACTGTTCACAACATAGGTGACTTATTATTCCTATGGATGCTACCTTTCAAGTTTCTAGGCATGCTGTGGATGTACCAGCACTTCCTCCAGTACCAACATATAACTACAGTGAAAGCCCCACTTAATATTTCTTTGTGGAATAGTGGATCAAAACAATAAACTGAGGAAATTCTAAAATTAGGTGATTCATCACTGGAATTAGTGATTTGGGACCACTGAAATTTAACATTATATGAGGGATAATTTTTAACTGAGGAATATTAGGTGGGAGTTCCACTCTATTTCATGACGTAACCACATGATTCTCTCATTCACTTCATAAAAAGGACTGGATCGTCAATTGGAATGGTTATTGAAAACACTTTAATAATCATTGAAAGAATGAGCTCTGATAGGATCCCCCAAAGATTACCAAATATCTACCTAATGGACAATGCTTAGAAAAATCTAAAGGAAGGTGTAAGATTTTGTTCTTTAACACTCATATGTGGCCAATGAGGCATAATACTACGAAGGATGATGATGCTGAAAAGACAGTGTATATGGAGACTTGTTTATGCTGTAAGCTGAGTGATGTGGACTAGCTGACCTTTATTCAGTGTGAAGAAAATACAGTTCTGACAAATTAACATATATGGCTGCAAACAAGAGAAATTGATAACAAGGAAAATAATTAAGCAAAAATTGTGTTATTTCATTTTATTCTAATGCAGAATTCAGTACTGGTGTTTGAGTTTTCACATGTGTAGGCTGTGCTTCTAGAAAATTATTGTATCATTATCGCTAGAAAACATATATATTATCTATGAATTAAGTTTTGATTGTTCTAACCAATCAAAAATACACCCGTTATTCTTTCCATTGCAAGATTGGTGTCAACTAAGGAAGCATTTGCAGTTTCTTTTGTAAAGTAACATTACATGGGGTAATTATTTGTCATAACAACTTCTATTTGTCTAGGTCACCATTATAAAAGGCACTGCTATGAAATTGAGTCTTTTTAGTCAGTAATCATCCTTTCTATCTATCAGGATACATTGAAACATCCATGGAACTGGAAGTAAAAGAGATTTCTGCATTTACAGTGGGTCTGTAGTTTGTCAATCTATTATGAATATGGGGAGAGCTCAAGTAGTCTGTTATTTTTATATATGTTATGTATTTATGTATATTTTTTCTGTAGAAATTATGGAGTAATCAGTTTTGTAACAAGTGTTTGTAACTTTCATGGGGGGGGGGGAGGATATGAGTTTTAACACATTCACTGCCGTTTATCTAAACACCAGCTTAAACCTGCAGGCTACACAAACTAACATGACATTCTAATAGAACAACAAAGTCATCTTATAGAATATACATCAAAAATATATATTTAATCCTCGCAGCTTGCATACAGCTACTGGTGTCTTTGTTGCAATTACATGATTCCCATGAGAGAAAACACTAAATATTTTGACAATTAGCCAAGTGATGCAAGTTGCCATTGTTACTGAGACAGATACTCACTCGATCATCAACTGTTGTAATTGGCAATGAATGTGTTAACACTGCATGCATGTAAGCACATAATTCTGGTACTGAAAACCCCCCAATGACAGATTTCCAAATACAAGACAAAAAAATATGAAGTTCCTCCACTGCAACTCCGTGAAAACTTTGGCTACTGACTAGATGATTTAACATATAAATTCATGTAATTAAGCAGTAAACATGCAGTATACTCCATTAATTTATAATAAAAAATTGTACAGTTATGTACACCTAACTATTATCACTACACATCTTTGTTTTTATAAAAATACTGTCAAGACTTGGGGATGGTTTTGGTCAGTAACTGCTGATTAGGAGGGTGATAGACTGATATCACAACAATGGGGAAATTTATAGAACTGTGACACAAAAAGCCACATTTCCTGTAGTCTTGACTGTATCTATCTGCATTTGCAGTAATTCTATAATTATAAGGAAACAAACTGTTCCAGACACATAATATTTTAAGATAATGAACAAGGCTGTGGTTTACATAGTATACAAGATTGAAGTTTTTGTACAATAGACATATGTAGGAATTAGGCAGGGCAGGTAACAAATGTTTCATACAGTTAAACATTTGCATTTAACTGAAAACATAAAAGGGATATTTTCCAATTCATTAGGCTTGAACCCTTTCCACTCAACTGCTGAGAGTACCTGCCATTTCAGATTCCTTCTTAGCCATAAAAGTTGTGCAATCACCTTCATAATTTTTCCTGCTGCTTATATTCTGATCTATCATATACTTCGTGGCTGCTCCAACCATACATATTGAGCTGGCCACAGGACAGTGCATAGGTCACATGACAGAAATGCCATGTCAGTCGGTGTACCAGTGAGACTGCCAACCGCAACTACTACTCCCATGAGAGCTCTATTGCATGGACACAGCTACAGTAACCTCGCATGATATCTGTATTATTAGTGTTAATAAAGTTTTATAAAGATGAACGCTGTGATGCTATTCTCTTATAGATAACCAAATTATCTATAACATCACTAACACTGCCATCTGTTTTCCAACATACAAACCACTTACCATAATCTCTATCATTATTATGACACATTTTTCATTTACAGTACCATCTTTTCCTAATTTTACAAACTATCTGCCACCATCATTCATCATTAACATGTGGTCAGCAGAAATAATTATGACTTGGGAAGGCAGGTAATATCTGACATAAATTAAAATATGAGGTGCAGAAAATGTACACATAAAAAAAATGGAATGGAAAGGGTTAAAGTACAGCATTTTTGATGCTACATGTATGTTACAATTAATATGTTGTTGGACATTATCCATCATCTTGTCTGTTCTTAAAAAAACGTTGTTTCTTTTAAAAAACACAGACAGACAAGATGATGGATAATGTCCAACAACATATTAATTATAACAATTTACCATCATCACAAACTTTTAAATCTTATTTACATGTATATTATCCTACATTGTACTGGCTTCTGTTTACAATCCCCAGGTATGACAAATGTGCACCACTACCCACAAACACATGATATATAAAACACATGTTTTAAACCTTCTGATTCCTCTTCTTTATATATGAAGTTCTTGGAAGCACAATGAGATATGAATACAATGTAGAGCTTTATACTAGACTAAACTTCAAATCATCCTCCAATCCTAGAGTCCTAGGGAAAGAATTAAATTAAATTTGGAAAAAACAGACACAGGAACCAGAGTAAGGACTTTAGAAAAAGAATACAGTGAAGGGGTTATTATGAATGAAATGAATTACCAGAGCACTGTAGACTTTTTAGTAACATTATGGCAAAAGAATATCTCTCCAAATTTGGGGAAAGTCTGCACAAACGAGGAAACCACAGAACACATTCTGCTGAAATGCATGGAAGAAGAACACATAAAGAAACTGACAGATCTGTGTTACAAGAGGTTTTGAAATACAACAAACCCTGGGAAATGGTCCAACAATTTTATTGGAGATATTGTGCTAACAGCACAAATACTGGCAAAGAAGGAAGGATCCTCCAAAACTTAGTCTACAGCTCAAATTGTGCTGAGTACAAGTTCTTAAAATAAAATCTACCCATGTATATGCCATTCATTAACTTATTTGTAAGACTATGAATGATCTGGTAACAATTCCACTTGAAAATGTGACAAAGTTTCATAAAACTTATTCCAACATTTATCAGTATATTTACAATTACAATGCATTTTGTTATCCAGGCAAAAAACTGGTATCAGATTTATTTGACTTGAATAGGTATAGTACAATAAAGAACAGCAATTATTTTAATACATCAAAGAAATAGTAGCAGTAGTAATTATAGCTCTTTGGCATATGAAACTTCCATTTGGCTAACCCAACTGTGCCAAAATAACACTGACAAATTGACTAGGCCATGTCTCATGTTTTCACAATGCTCAAAACAGAAATATGTATGTACAATACCACCCACTGTTGTGCTGAACCTTTGTAACTACAATTTTAGCATGTTTGGTTGGTTTCACGTGTATAAACTATATATTTTGGATGATGTCCATTGTGTGAACAAACAAAATATCAGCTGTTTGGGAACTAGGTTTATATAAGGGTCCCTTAGAGTATGTACCTTTTCCACTAACCTAGGCAGAGACAAAGCAGTCTCTGAAATATTGTGTTTCGTTTTCTTCCAGGTAATAAACAATGTCCATGCTCAAAACAGATATCTGTATGTATAATAATGTGGCATGTTTACCCATGTTTACGCATGTTTACGCCCGCAACACATGTGGCCAACAGTATGGGAACAGTGTTTTTTACCTCTGCGGACAGGCTATGTAACAGCCACATTGTGACATCACACAACAGTATGTGGCCGTCAAGTGACACACTTCCTACGCGATGTACCTCGACATCATTGACGCTTGGATTACACAACAGTACTGTTCATTCATTGCGACATTTCCATGCTGTCGGGTTCGAGGCTACATGGTGAGGGCTAGACTGAACAAAAATGAGTGGTGGAAGCAAGTGAAGTGGAACCAGGAATACAGAAGAATACAGGAGGTCAGCCTGTGATGATGTCAAGTGTGACTTCAAGACTGTATGTGTGCTATAGTGCAGCGAGATTAGGAGTGTGTAATTCAGTGAGACTTGTTATAAATATGCGAAAACTACTTGAGATAGAGTGAAGAGATTAGTGTGAAGTAAGTGTAAGTTGTGAAATCAGTAACTGTTATAAGTAATTGTAGTTACGATCTGTAAATGGTTAATAAACTCAATTACCAATCCGAACGGCGTCTTCAGCAGCCAAACACGCTACAACACCATCCACTGTTGTACTGACCCTTTGTAACTACTGGTTTAACATGTTATCCTTTGGCTAGTTTCATGTGTATAAAACTATATACCTACAAAGACAAAAACAACACCGTCTAGTGTGACTATTTAAGTTTTATCACTTGAAAACTCATCACCTTTACATGTTTTGATCCCTACGGATCATCCTCAGAGGGCATCAATACTTTTTCCAGAAACTACTATTACAATAGACGTTGTTGCAATTGTTAAGTGTGACAGACCAGAATGCAACAAATCAAACTATATATCTATTTTGGATAATGTACATTATGTGGTTAAACAAAATATCAGCTGTTTGGGAAATAGGTTCACATAAGGGTCCCTTAGAGTGTGTACCCCTTCCTCTAACCCAAACAGAGACAGAGCAGTCTCTGAAATAGTGGTTAGGTTTCTTCCAGGTAATAAATAATGTCCAAACAAAACATTCCTATGATAAGATTTATAATTTGGCACTAAATTGTCTCATCACAAATTCTACAACGAAAAATGTCTGACAGTTAAGGAAAATTTCATTTCCATGCTACGCATAAAGTCTTCTAATAAAACTAAGGCAAACATGGAGAATAATACTGAAATGTACTCTGGGAAGGAACTGAAGTTGACCTAGGTTTAGCACAGAATAGGGGAAACAAGAAATTAATGCATTATTTCAGTTGAGATAATTTGATGAATTTAGACCACTGCATAGATGAAAGGAGATCATCAAAACAGATATAGATAAAAAGAAACTGTGACCTGTAAACCGGGTTGAAGTGGCTGAGGTCAGGGTGCAAAGACACATGATTTGTGGGGATGAGGATTAGTTTCTTTGAACAGATGATTAACCCATTCAAGGATGATCATCAGGTAGAAGGAAACAATAACTTAATCCTTCACTGAATACAGATTATAGTACTTGCAGTGATGGAAGGACATTCAAATTCGCAAAAACAGGAGACATTACAGCAAAACTTTTAATAGCCAGAATGAAGTCTTCATTCTTCCAGCTACTACAGCTCTTGAAATGTCGTTGCACTAGACAGTTCTGCAGATTTACAACTCTCAGTTTCATAATCTGTAAGTATGGGGCCCACTATCTCACATTTTGAATTTCTCTTAGAAAGTGCAGAACTCTTATCCTAAACAGGTAATGATACCATACCTAATCCATGCTACAATATAGTTATGATTTCTATGTGGCTATATGCCCATGTGATTCTCATAGCAGTTCTTCAGTTGGTCAAACTCTAGTGTACAACTGACAAGCTGATTTTCTTTTGGTTACAGAATGACTTCTCTTTTTCTCATTTTTTCCAAAGAAATGTCCTTTTCTTTTTGTGGTGAAAAGCTATGGAACATTTAAGTTGAACAGATGCCAGAATAGATTTACCTATACAGAAGGTATCTGCAGCAGAAGAGTGAGGTATTTCACATGAGGCATGGAAAGATTTAAACACTAGCTTAAATCCATTGTTATTAAGTACGACAGAAATAATTCTATGTTCAAAAGAATATCAGGAACACAGATAATATACAGATGGCACTGTCTTAACAGACTGCATGCATCAACATGAAATAAGTTTGAAAGTCATGTTACATTCTATTTTGAGCATTGCTTACATTAAACTGTTACAGGGAGTAATTTTATGGGGTATGATGAACCTAACCTAATTCGATGATGAACCCTAAGCTCACCTCATATTCTTTCAACATAGTTGCCAGGGAAGGTACCAAAGTAGCCAGTTCTCTGACTTGACCCCACATACCAACCATCATCACACTTCTCCATCACATAGACCATATCTCCTTCACACAATTCCAGTTCATCCTCATTCTGTGGCCGGTAGTTGTACAAAGCACGATACCTGTCACAAAATGCAATACAGTTCATTGCTTCATGGCAGGATCCAAATTCTAAAAAGAACACAGATAAAACCAAGCTGTGTGTATAATCAATGCCAATGAACACAACTAAAAAATACTGGGATGCAAGAAGCAAACAGGAGATTTAATTTAATACAGGGAAAACAATCACATGTTAATCATGATCATCTATGCTGATGATGTACATCTGGTTGGGAATAACATAAATACCATAAAGAAAATCACTGAAGCTCTGACACTGGTAAGGAAATTGGTCAAGAAGTAAACACAGAGGAAACCAAGTATACATTCATGTCTTATTACCAAAATGCAGAACAAAATTATAAAATAATGATAGCTGACAGAACCACTGAAAATGTGATAAAGTTCAAATATTTGGGAATGACAACAATTCAAAATTTGAATCATGGGGTAATTAAAACTGATGAAATTTGGGTAATTCCTACCGTTCAGTTCAGAACCTTTCATCTTCCAATCTACTGTCGAAAAACATAAAAATTAACTACAAACGAATGGCACATTTTTAACAAAAACAATGCCATATTCAAATTAACCCTATAAATACACCCACCAGATGGCAAAACACAAAAGAAATACCCACCTGGTAACTCCCCCACACATAACAGTCACAATCTAACACAACCATGGGTGGTAGTATTACTTACTGGACACTGCCACCTAAAAGGGCACCTTTTCAAACTGGGACTGACAGATGACATAACTTGTGAAAGGTGCCTACAAGAAAATGAATCAGCCACACACATCTTCTGCGATAGTAAGGCTATAGCTTATGTAAGATATCACCACCTGGGTCAGTTCTTCATGGAACCAAGTGACTTTTATGATGCCCCCATAAATAAAGTCCTACATTTCATTCAAAGTGCATGATTAATGAAGGGTTAATCCATAGGGGAACCACAATAGATCACTGAAGGTTTCAGTGTGAGGGCCGGTTTCTATGGCTCACCCCTCATACTCATGCTCAACAAAACAACCAGATAAAACTCCCAGCTCACTACCATTCTGTGGATGCTACAGTCCATGATGAACCTCGGTCTGTTTTATAGTTTCTTAATCATACAGACAGTCGGTAAGACTCCTTGGGCAAGGGATCAGCCCACCGCAAGGTCGATTCTACACAGGACAACACAAACACAGAATAAATGCAGACGAACATCCATGTCTCAATTGCGATTCAAACCCAAGACCATGTGTTTGAGCAGGCAAAGACAGTTCATGACTTAAGACGATGCAGCTACTGTGATCAGCAACTAATTAGAATAACGTAGTTATAGTTATTCCCGCTGTATGCAACATACCACATATATTAATACATCATAACTATAGGTAAACAGATAAGCACACATAACTAAACAACACAGATAACTAATACACCACAAAAGTTAACCAAACACATTAACAGTCACTAATTAGAATAACATAATTACTGACACTCCCACTGAAGGCTGTTATGCTACATAATTTTATACACCATAACTGTACATATATATGACAAACATAAAACACTAATGACACAATAATATACACACACACACACACACCCTCAATAAAAAATTGACCGTACAACATACAAATGATATACAACAAATACTTGATTAGAACATTTAAAATGACACCAGCAACATCTCCACAACACGGGCAATACAAGAAAACATATACACCTAACCCCCAAATTCTTTTGAACACCAAGTAATTCATATACAAACTTTGCAAAAAATCAGTCATAGCAAAAGAATTCGAGCAAAATCCAAATTGCATCTGCAAGTAACATTCTACACCTCCTTAATACACAAACAACTTTTTTATAATTATGCATTTTATCTGACACATTATGGGCACAACATTGAAATAGCTGAACGAAACTGGATCCAACTT
Organism: Cryptotermes secundus; assembly: GCF_002891405.2. NCBI lineage: Eukaryota > Metazoa > Arthropoda > Insecta > Blattodea > Kalotermitidae > Cryptotermes > Cryptotermes secundus. Next base: position 783,342 of record NW_019720566.1, read on the forward strand.
CCAATGAATTGAAGTTACAGTATGCAATTCATTAAGCTGTTCTTATTTTTAAGATGTTCACCTGATGATCAGTATTTGATCAAAACATATCGTGATTTTAAGAAATAAAAACAATTAATTGGTTATAATTGATATACCATTTATGAATGTTGTTTAGATGGTTAATAGAACACAACAGAGAAATTACTGACTAGCTGAGCGATTATAGCTTCTCAAGACTATTTGTTATATAAAATTTCCTTGAATTTAATAGCTACCGATACCTCTCATTCTTTAGTATGGAATGAGAGATTTAATATATTTATATAAATAGTCACAATTTTATACAAACTTAGGAATTTATACTGTGAAACTTATACAGAACACTTACGGGACAGGGTCAGAATGTGTGTCAATATGCAGCGTTTGGTTGACAGGTGCCAGCGATTGTTTCAAAGTCTGGCTCTGGCGGGGCTGTGGAATCAAATTGCAGTTCATTAAATTAGAATACAACTATCAACATTAAAGCGTGTATCTATTTCTCTGTAAAGCACCTGTCTGAAGAGCTAGAAGAAAACAGAAGTCAACTATATTTAAATGGATATTAGGGAAATATGTTTTTGGAATAGACTCTTAATTGAATTGACTCAGGGACACATCTAGTGAGCTAGTATTTGCGAAGAAGTACAGGTATATTACAATAAAATTATTTACAATTATAAGACGACTAAGATACAAAAACAGTTATTTGAGTATACATATTTCCTTAAGTATTACGTTATATTTGGGCAGGGGGAGAAAGAAAACAAATTCAAAAGAATGCAAGACCATAATTTTTGGCTTGTGCCAAGAACAACCTGAACCATTCACTGCCCAAGAAGTACAAAGCAGAAATGTGCATATAAAGTAATTTATACCAGTGTTGCATAAGGGTTGCTGGATGTGTAAGAGGAAGTCATCTTATTCTGGCTGTAATACGATGACGGTTGGTAGCTATGTTGTCCCATTGACTGCTTGATCCCACTCCCATTCATCAGACTTGTGTGAGATGCAGGCAACATGACTGGCTTTGAAGATGCAGCTGCAGTAGTCACTGCAATTTCAACATACATTCTCAGTATAACTTTACTCTACTGACTCATTCCATGTCATACCAACTATTCACTCACTGCTTGACCATAATCATTTAGAACAATATTTTTTTTTTCAGAATTCACTATGGTGACTTCAATCAAGATATAAAACAAATTTCTGGTTCTTTTGTACTTGGAAGGTCACCAGATATTCTAAAAGGGCAAATGATGTCAACAAGTATGCAATACTTCTTGCATTTCTTTAATTTTAAATAGTGCCAATATTAAGTTGACTCAAGTACCATTCATAACATAATTCCTCATGCAGTGGACCCATTTTAAATGGTTTCTCACCTAAAAATTAATATCACTGGGTCCCAAAAGTAATATCATAATGTATTTAGATCTAGTTTACAGTGTTTCCTTCACAGAAACATATCCCACCTAAGAGCAATTTTAAATACATGTATCAAACATTTTACTCATTTGACAATTTTTTGTCAGCTTACATTACATAGCTACAGAAATTACTCAGTAACAAGCAGATGCTTATATAAATCACACACATTTTGGCACTAAGCACAACTCAGCAGCATCCAATGAGTGGCAGAAGTTCGAAAAAATGAAAGGTGATTTTCTGACATTCACGATCCACATATCTGGTAGTGTGGCCTGAGTGTGATTACATATGGTGAGGATGTGTCCAATTTCAAGAGGTTGTGCAAAAGTAAACTGACATACATTACATTTAGCTGTATGCATGGCTATAAGAAAACCCTTAAACCAGAGGTGTTACCAGTTTCTGAGAAACTGCTGATCATTACGACAGTGGATGCTCAACCTCACATGATGCACATAAAGGATGCATAACAACTTAGCATACTGGTGTCTACAATAAATACCATTTAAACATTCAACCATGCAGAAAGAAGTTAAAAACTTCTAAATATGAGAAGAATGAATCAGTGCTCCTAGAGTGTTGGTTAGTTAGTTAGTTAGTCATTAGAGAGGGTGGGTTTCCCAATGCACTTAGACCTGCAGTGGTCCAGTGTGCTTCCCTCTATGATTTCTACCAGCCTCTATATCCTACCGGTACTGGTGCTTACCATCAGTCCCGCCCAGCCAGCGAGACCGGCTCTACTGGCTGAGAAGTATCTATAATGCTTCCCCCATCTACTGGAGGTATTAGTGACTGCTGTTGGGCGGGAAACATCCGAAATTTTGGCTCAGTGACCTCCTTTGGAGGTATGACGTTCTTTTACATGCCGTAAAGCTACGACACGGGACCCACGGCTTAAAGTCCATCCCGGAGGACTTGTTCCCTGAATTTTTCCACCCTTAAAAATTCGACGACCTCCGCCGGGTATTTGAACCCGCATACTACGAGTCATGAGGTGGGAACGTTACCTCTAGACTACGGAGGCCGCTCTCCTAGAGTGTTTCAGGAAGTACCAGGAATTGTGGATACTAATTCAAGGTCAAAGTTGAGACAGAAAATTACTCTGCTTATATGTTCAAATATGGATGGATCTGAAAAGATGTCATTGCTGGTAACTTGAAAGGCAGAGAAGCCAAAATGATTCAAGCATGTGAAGTCCCTGCCATGTACATACAGACATAACAGTAGTCCATGGATGCTGCATGTGCTGTTCATGGTCTTCCTAACATGTTTTCAAAGGAGAATGCCAGCCAAAAACCACAAATTACTGTTGTTTCTATACCAGTGTGTATCGCCACCTCCTTTGTGGAATGCCTGACATGACAAAGTCAATCACCAGACACCCCTGGGAAACGTAAGATTTTACTTGAAATTAGTTTGAAAGGCAAGTAAAATAAATTATGCTAGATATGTTCTTCAAGAAGAAATAACATTTCAGAACAGCCTATCGACTTTAACCATGTGAACAGAACGTGCAGTATACATTTGAAAGTCTGTGTATTTAATATGTTCTTAGCCATTTATTAAGTTTAAAATTTAATATTTATTCTGTTCCTTTTCTATTGGGGATATCACTGATTCTGCAAAACGTTTTGAAGCCTGCTCTTTTAAAACTTTTTCCAACTTAAGAAGTTCATATTTCTTTGTCCCTTGGAAAACTTCTTACAAGGTATCCACTGTAGTTATCAAAATCAGTTTAGCATAAATTGTAGTATAGCATATGGCAGTCAGAAGAACCACCAACGATTCAACACATTCACCTCTTTCAGAAAGTTAGTTAAGCTGAAGAAGATGAGTAATAATTACTTTGGGTTCTTTCAAATTAAGTACCTGGTTTTTCACCTGGTTCTGAGAGGATCTCAACATACGATACAGGGAATATTCCTTTTCTGTTTCCAATGCGACCCTCGAACCAGTTGTCATCCACACGTCTCGTCAGCACCAGCAGTTCACCTACATGAACAAGGGTTCATACATTACTATATTAAACTTCTTTGCAAGTTTTTAAAATGTGTATCCATACTGTGCATGCAAAATTTTGATTTGTAAACCTCAAGCAAAGTTATTACAGATGCCAACAGGAGGATATTATTCCAGGAATCTCACAGACATGGGTTATGGAGATAATCTTTTTCTTGCCCTTCCTTCAGATATGTCACAAATTTAACTGTAACAATATGTATCATAAATAAGCTGTTTAGAACGGTACAGTAAACATTTTGTTACTCTATCACAAAAGCACCTTGTGAAACTGTGGCTAAAGCCAGAAAAAAAAGCATAAAAGTTTAATTAAATATAATTTAAAGCTCCTAGTGTTCAATCATGCATGTACCACAATTTTATGTAGAAACATAATTAATAAGCCTTGCAAATCATTGATCAAACAAAGAGAAAAAGTTTAAGCAAAAACATGCACATAATTTCTTATGTATGACTGACCTTGACTACCTTACCTTCGAAGTGGAAATGACTGTCACTAAGCTGACCAGTTACCAAAGAACAATGAAATCTGTCTGACCAGTAAAGCTGGTTTTGACAAAACTGACATTTCACATTTCAGCTCCTAGTGAGCGTATCATTATGTTCTTGAATATACCACCTATGCTGTATTATTTAGAGAGATGGCCTACATGACTTACTAGAATTTAATCAAAATTTATACATCCTTCTTAAAGGCCCATCTGAAAGGGCTGCATTTTCAGAACGAGAACAGGCATTAACCTATGATAAACTGAACATCAATAATGCATCCGGCAGTTCGGAGAACTATGCACACAGAAACAGGCAGATAGATTGCATTTCACATTCAGGGGGTCTCAAAGCATGGAAATCCATTAAAATATCGGGACTGATTTTTTTCACAATCATAATTCCTCATATATACTAAGTAGTGTAGAATAGTGCACTGCAGACATATTTCAACTGGAGAAACATTTGTTCAACAGTATGAAGATTCAAGCCCATCTACAGAAGTTAACTGTTTCTATTTAGTCTCACCTTTTACCAGGGAAAGCTCCAGATGTGTCTGTGCAATGAAATTGAACTTGGCACGGGCCTGGCCTTCACTGGGTCGTTTAGGTATCGTTCGAATTCCATCATATGGGATTATCTGCGGAAACAAAATGTTGACACGCTGACGATATGAACAACAGTATGACAATTTGAGAATTACTGATATGTAATCACACACAGCATGAACAGGAAAAACAAATGAGCACAGAATTATTGTATGAAACCCTCTGGAAAACAGGTACTATGAAGACCATCAAGAAGAAGGCAGGATAACACTAAAATTTACTTTATGGAACTAGCTTGTTTGGTTGTGAATGGGACTGAACTGAACCAGGATTACATCAGAGGTCATATTTTTACGTTGTAATTTCAGATTTTATTATGATAAAGTTGGGTATTCGAAAGTAATGCCATACAATAAACACATGACAGAAAAGGTAAAGTTCTTCACGTGTCTAAGCACCCTGACTGCCACAAGGCATACCGAGTTTATAGAGATAAAGCTTCTTACATTCTTAACACCAACATTAAACTGGGTAATTTTCATGTATAGATAAAGCTTCTTACATTCTTAACACAAACATTAAACTGGGTAATTTTCATGTATCACCCATTGTCATGTCCATGCAGAGAGCTCCTTGTTAGGAGACTGGGTAGGTCCTGGAGGCATTCTGGATATGGTGGCATACAAAAACTCTAAATACCCCTAACACAAACCAAACTCCAGCGCTCATTAATCTGCACCTGCAGCCATTTTCTTAACTGACTGATATTTCGCGATTTCCAAGATAAAATATCTAACAGAATTCAATTCATAGGAAAAATTAAACAAGTCAGTATTAAAAGTAGGGAAATAAAATGTCACAAAATGAATACTGAAGTTACAAATAACTTTACAAATGTCACCATATTTGTTTATAATAAAAAAACTGCGTGATGTTTCAATCAATAAAGTCTAACATAAGAAAAATAGTCTGTACCTCAACATAATTGAAAGGGAAGAGGCCGATCATAGCGTTGTGCTCTCCTTCATACCAATTCTTGTCAATCTGGCGTCGCACGAATATTATGTCCCCTCTTCTGAAGCTGAGCTCCCTGCCACATATTTAAAAAGTATTAATCTGTTACCTTAATACTGTGACAAGAGTTCATCAATATTCTCACCTTAATGGATAAGTTAAGCATAACTCACATGAATTATGATGCAGTATAAAACAAGAATTAATTTCACCCTTTATTCATATCCCATCCCATTATGACAATTACAATGCCTTTTACGTTAAAACAGAAAAAAGGATATGTAAGGTGAATGAATCATATTTACAGATACAGTTCTTGTCTGTATACATTCATCTAGTCCACCCTGCAACAACACGTCAGTCACTCCACGTATTCTCAACCACTCTCCATACAACTTTTCAATGACCTGGTTCATGCAACAAGATTCAATATTATTACATTTCATTCTCTCAATTATACAGCTGACTGCCTAAGAATACTCAGCATCCTAACCCAAATGGTATATGAAAACACATTTATGTTAGTAACTGAACCCTCCCCCAGCATCACAAGATCACTGTAACTGTTACGAAGCCCTTCTTTACCTTGAAGTTTGCCCAACAAAATTGTAGAGAGCTCGTGCCACCAGTTTGGGTTCTGGAGTTCGGTCTCTTGGTTTCCCCTTGTTTCCAACATCGTCCAAGAAGTCATCATAACGATTAAGTGGAATTGGTGACTTCTGCGATGGTCTGCAAGAAAGAGTCTACATAAACATTTCGTAAAATCAATCAATATTAAAACAATTAACAACATTAAGAAATGTGTTCAAAACAATGGACATATCTCACTGAGGGTTTCACGTCATGGGCACTGACTAAGTAGCATAAATTACTCGTAGTTTTTATTTCAAAGATGGCCGGCAGCAAGCAATCCAAGGGTATATGTAGATTTCCTAAAGCTTTCAACTTCGTTATAATGGTTACTTTGATTTGTATCGTTACTTTGGTTACTGCGATTTCTATTACGCTGGCCACCTCACAAATTCGTGCATTCGTCATGTTGCTCTTAACGACTGTAAGAAAATAAGAAGCACGAGTTTGGAGTAGCCTCGAGCAATATAATGTCCACACATTTCATCAAAATGAGTCCCTTTTCCGTGCTGAAACGTGCGGCCGGCAGGCCATCCGTACGCACGTGAGCGCCAACTGCCTTTTAATTGGGGGTTGGGGGGGGGGGAGTTGCCTAATTTCCTCCCACCCCCCTGGCCCGCCTACGCCCCTATCTAATATGGTCTTGTTCTTGCAAAATGTGTAAAGAACGCATTACAGAATCATTTGTTCCTCCACTTTACTTACGCGATACTATAATAGCCTCTGAAAGTGGTTTCCCGCAATATCGAACTTCGTTTCACACTCAACACAAATTCTGTGATAAACGCTGAAGTTCACTTCACACGATTTCTCCGAAACCCCCAAAATGTAAATATTATTTTTGTATAATTTATGTTCGAACTTCCCCCAAAGATAAACACATTCCGATCCGTGGTACATACAGAGTGAACCAGGACATCTGCGACAAACTCTGAGAAGCGATAGATGTCGCAGGGAGGATAATTTTTTGTCAAACGACCCGTATCTTCCGATACAACGTTTAGGAGTTACGCGCTCCTGTTTGAAACGTATAGTGAAGGTCATGTAACAACCAGTACATTTCGAATCTGTTTGTTTACAATGCTGAACCAAGTGATGACGCTTCTTCCTCGCCCCCTACACTACGTCTGTGTAGATAGTCGATTACGCTTGCAATTGCTTGCAATCATCTATCGAGAATGGACGTCTTTGATTTGCGAGGCCAGCGCTGTCACCGGACTTAATGCCCCTAGAAGATTTTCTTCCTTTGTGGCATGTGAAGACTGCCCTGTACGCCACCACAGTTGACACCAGACAGGAACTGTGCGAATACACGCTGCTTTTAAACAAATTCAACACAGACCTAAAATGTTCGACAGAGTCCGACAGTCACTGCTATGGCGGCGTAATAAATGTAATCAGGTTCAGGTTGGACGCTCTGAACACCTGTAAACTGTCCGCAAAGGTATTTGAAGAAATAAATGTTTTGGTACTCACGTGAAGTTGTCAATATGTCATACACAGAACTTCCATACCGGATTCTGGTATTCGCATAAAGATGACAGTTGTGTCCCTGAAAGAACTTCCCATGTTCTGATACTCACGTGAAGCTGGCAGTATGCCATATGCAGGAACTTCCTTCAATGCACCTTCAATATTCCCGCAAAGTTGTCAGATGTCCTGTGAAAGGACAGCCCCCTGCTCTTGCACTTACGTGAAATTATCGGTATGTCTCCTGCTGTGCATGTCCTGCAGCTCCTGCAAGTACTTCCTCCTCCGCTCCTCCTGGTATATCCTGCGCATTGCCTCGGCCTGCCGCCTCGCCAGTTCCTCTTCGGACAGGGCCTCCTTGGCCTCGGAGCGTACGGGACTGCGGTAGTGAATCGTCACTTCCGACTCCACGTAGCGGTGCGGCGACTCTGCGACGGATCACAGGACCGTTAGTATGTGCGTGCGTGGGTGACCTACTCTCCACTAATGATACGTTCTTGTGTACCGACCTACATCTGTGACACGCCGCTTGTGCACCCCTTAACATTACTTATACCTGCGTGCACACGATACATCAAGATTTTAAAGCAGTGAGTCTATAACCGTGGACCGGACAGATCCAAAAATCTACTAACAAAGAATGACAGGCGTAACTAGAGGTTACGGGTGCTGTCTATCCAATCATAACATACAGTATTGAGAACACTGAACACAGATTTCAATAAAGGTAAAGCTGTCCCTGTACTTAAGGAAGCATTACCCACGAAGGCGTATAAACCCACGTTTTCTTGACCTCGGCACTAGTTGGAGGTCAGTGGTCAGCTTCACGCCCCGGCCGCTTTACACCCGGCGAAAATCTCCCGGTACCCAATGGATAAGAGGCTGGGTGGAACCAAGATCCGGTCTGGACGACATGGAGAAGTGAAAATTCTTAACCACACAGGGACTCAAACTCCGACCCCTCGGTCGTCCATCCAGTAGCTAGTCGCTATACCGACTGCGCTATCCCAGCTCACACAGATTCCAATAACCTGTTCTAAATGAGAACTTACGAGGAATATGGGGACTGCTCATGACAGACTGTTGACATATCCATCTACCGACTGAAGTAGTACTACCAGCAGAATGAGTACTACCTGCAACCAGTGCGTCCATTGCTCTATCGGAGTACTATGTTTGCATAATTTCACGCAGCACAATTACTGTTTTATTGTGTAGGGTGATAGATTTAGTACCGGTTTAAACTTCTTTTAATGTTGTACGACCTTCCACTTCTTGGAAACAATTTTATATTTAAAAAATGCCCACAGGCCTACATAATGTACCTGCAAATTCGCCAGTAAATATCACAATTCGAGTTTTATAGAAAAAAGACTGCTTAATCAGGGAACTAACCTACCAGATCTGCTTCATACGTAAACTAAATCAGAATACTGGCATTTAATTTGTATTAAACAAAACATGGGTCCGAACGGTCAGAAATTATGAAGGATTTGAGGTTCTCCCAGCGGCAGTTATGAATAACACTATCTTCTGGGATATAACGCCGTGCAGTCTGTTGAAAGGCAAGTGACGTTGCAACGGACTACACAACGTTATATCCCAGAAGACAGTGCCCTTCAGCCAGAAATTATTTCATTAGACCTATACCGACATAACGACAAAAATGAATAAGACCGGAAAGGCGCAATCTGTACTGCAGTGCACACAGTGTCCATTCGTTGTCTGCAATTCTGTATTATGAATTATCCTGGCTATTCCAAATATCATTAATAAATAAGTTAAAACACTATAATTACAACTTAAATTAAATTCCTACATAGCAGCCTTCCAATTATACGACGACTAATATCATTAGTAAGTAAAGTAAAAGAAAAGTAAAGCAAAGCTATCCCTGTAACAGGCCATGAAGGCCCATAGGGTTGTGAGACGTTGAGGGTCCCACATTATCTAGACAATCGGTTCAAAGATGGCGGTAAGGTTGTCAGCCTTACGTGCCGGCCGCGCTTTACTCCCCGAGAAAATTATATATTTAATTCCTGGTACTCATTTCTGTTAGTACATTTAAATATTTACAACTTTTCAATCATAATTCTACTAAAGAGTTTGTAAATCGTAATTATACTACAAAAATTCCAATGAAGAGAAGGCGAGGCAAATAGCGGGTAGAGCTGGTCCACATTTCCCATTCTACTGTTCACTTTGGCTCAATATTTCAGGGACACATTAATCTTAACTTCACCAAGAACAACGGTAAGATTCGCCCAATAATCATGCCAATGCTTTCAACTTCATACTACATACGGGCAAGCCTTGGTTATTTGCCTCTCCTTTCTTTCGTTGGAGGACAGTATGTTCCCCTCGAAAAGTTTCGCCCTCCAGTCCACGCACATTTCTTATACATCATGATTACTACCATTACTACTGTTACTGTCTGCTGTGGTTGCCATAAGTACTATCGCTGATTACAGCTACTGCATTTTGGTAGTGGCGCCCCATCTCACGAGTTCAGGGAGGTGCCACGTTGTTATTACCAATTATGGGAAAATAGAAAGCACGAGTCTGGAGTGGCCTCCAATGGCACAATGTTCATACGAAGTTTAATGAAAATCAGCAAATTCGTTCGGTTCATCCATTTATAAAACCTCGTTCTAGCTGAAAAAAGCAATACTCTATAAGATGTGACAATTCAGACCGCATTATGATTTAAATATAAAATGTCTTTACTTAGAGGAACTGTAAAACCAACTTTCTTCCTCACGGCACAAAATATTACAACACATTAAAATTTCACGCCTGGTTTAGCCCTACAATATGCTACTTTGAGATGTCGTACTTCACCAATGAGAAGACATCTTGTACTGGCCGTGGAAATGGCTATACCCAGGAAATAACGCTATGTCATGTTTCATGGTTCTAAATCTCACCACCATTTCGCTTTGTCAGGTTATACATGACATAAAATACGTAGTTCAGATACATCTATTATGTTTTATCTGAAACGTTTTCGTGCATGGTGTACGTCTGATGAAACATGACCATTAGCTTTGTCAACAAAAAAGAATTGTGACTGAGCAGTTTGATATCTGTAAGGTACGGTAAAGGTATTCCTGTAACAGGCCGTGGAGGCCCTCAGGGTTGTAAGAGGTCGAGGCTCCCACATTCTCTACACAATTGGCTCACAGATGTCGGTGAGGTTGTCTGAATTACGCGCCGGCAGTCCTTTACCCCCAGGAATACTCCTGGTACTCATTTCTGTTGGAGGCTGAGGCGACCCTAGGGCCATAATGCGGCTGGATTAGGTAAACTGAAAAAATCCACCCATCGGAATTCGATTCCGCGACTTTCCGGTTTGTAGCATAGTGCCTCAACCAACTACCCTACCGCGTGCCCCTGTTTGATATTTATAATGTGGAAATAACAGATTTGGCACCTGAAGCAAATGAACACAAAGACCAATTAGAAACGCAAAATGCCAAAAGAGCTTACAAGGAAATATATATTCTTCGAATGGCGCACACTTTTCCACACCTCGTGTTCTTACGTTTGTCTTTTTCTGCTTTTCCTGGAAAAGGGGCTGCAGCGTTGCTAGGGAAGTACTTTAGCTTATTTATACTGAACCTAACTACGTATGTCTGCCAGCCTCCGTAATCCCCTGTCGCCCCTCACACTGCATCTTGTGTGTCTGAAATAAACGCCCTCAAATGACTTCATTTCCATTTCGTTTTAACGTACATAGGCCCATACCGTATTTACGCATGTATAGGCCGCGTGCGTGTATAGGCCGCAGCACAATTTTCAGACAGAAATTATAGAAAAAATAATTTTCTTGGAATATTATTTCAGAAGTAGAACACCCTGTATTACTAATTATGAATATATATTTTTTTAAATGAAGTGTGATTTCGAATATTTCGAATATAAGCCGCACCCCAGTTTTCCTCTTGAATTTTTGGCAAAAAATGTGCGGCCTATACATGCGTAAATACGGTATTTATCCTATTACAATTATTCTTGAACAAATCGCTTCATTAACAAGGCGCTGAAGAGAATATTTTGACCAAAGTGGGACGACAGTTTAAGAAAACTGCATGGTGGGCAGGAAATGTAACAAAAATGGGGATAAGAGGAATTCATATATGAGTTCGGTGGGAAAGCCAAAAGGAAAGAGAACACTAGGAAGATCTAGACGTAAGTGGGAGGATAATATAAAAATGAATCTTGGAGAAATGAGATCGGGTGGTGTGGACTGTATTGTTGTGAACATGGTGACGAACTTCCGGGCTCCATAAAATGTTGGAAAATTATATTCAGTAGCTGAGCGACTGGCGGCTTCTCAGGGAGGACTCTACACCATGGAGTTAGTAATCACCAGTCACTTTACACAATTAACTCAGAACACTCAATTAATTTTAAATTTCCTCACAAGATCAAGAATTCCAGTACAGACAAGACTGAATCATTTAATTAGCACTGGAAGCTTTATGGAGGTGTTCAGATTTTTATTAATACTCGTATTAATTTAATGGGGTTCGACCTGGTGTATGAATATTCTTATGCGATTTGAATATACAGGCAACCAAACGATCCGGTACATCATCTTCTCTTCCTAAATAAGATCGGAATTCGTTCACAATATTGAAATATGATTTACTTTTGAAAAACAAAGTTGCTGAAGTGATCTATTCCACGATTTACCTCTGCATCCATCATGTGGCAGTTCTCTCATGTTAGTTACCGATATCGGTAGACAACAAAGTTCCCACCTTCGTGTGAAATAATTACTCTCATATATTTTAATTAATGGAACCTTAGATCCCCAACACTTGTCTTGGTTTCCATGATTCCATGTGTGAATCCATGACTCTGTAATGTCTGATAACCAATAACATCTTGTACTTCCAAATGACACCGTATTTATACATTTCAATTTTAAAGGCTACCTATCCCCGAGACATATCTCTGTATCTACGCTGCAAGGATAATCATAACATGGTAACGCGGTCAAGTCTATACTGAATCAGGGGATACAGTGTTATCGCCACATTCTCTTTGGAAGACCCTCCCCCCCGAAAAACAGAAACCTGTCAGGATAGACCTTCGAAAACTATATACAGCCATCTCTCTACACTCGTGATCAAGCCCCCCAATAATACATTACGAGAAAAGTTTCTCGGGGTACATCCTCGAAAGCTTCGCGCTGCTTCTTGGCATGGGTTCAATGAAATCGGACTACTTCGCACTTCCCTGTAATATAGGCAACATCTCGCTCAGGTGCAATATTACTTTTGTATTCTCAAAATAAAAAGTCACACAATCTTACAAAAGTAAGTGGATCTGTAAAAGCTGTGAAATGAGAAAACAATAATACACAATTCACTGAAACGGTATGCCTCTATACAAATATATTTTTCAGAGTTCATGATTCCATTCTTGAACATCACTGGAATACACCCCTCACGAACACAGAGGGATGTTTGTTCCCCACTGTTTCTTCGTGCGTGCTACATTCACCTCCCTACCTCAAACCGTAATATCAATCATTCTATCGCTACTAAATGGAGAGTAAAAATTACATATTCCTCGTGTAATTTTCTCAATTCTCCTGCTATTTCATCTCTTCCAATTCATTCTACTTTAGTGGTCGTTTTCATCCGCAACAGGTCACCGAGGATTCTTTCCTTACGAGGGAAAGCTGGAAAACGTTTTAAAATATTAACTAAACCAAATAGCCAAATACTTATCTCTCTGGTAAAAGCAACTACTATGAAAGCCCACCACTGGACATGATCCTCTGCTACTTCAATTCCATCACATTCTCATGAAACTTCCTAACATCCATTGTAATATCGTCACTGTCGTTTTCTCCCTTCTATGTGGCCTCTATCTAGGTGATATCCCAGCCATTATTCCGTACGCAAACCTCGTTTTCATATCCATTCAAAGGTCCAACCCATCTGTGTGTGTGGGGGGGGGGGGGGGCTTTAAAGTGAGGCGCCAACATTAGTAAAATATTTCGCGTTGCTACACTGACATTGATCCACATATCTTTCCTTTGATACGCACTCTGCTGCTGAAGATGCCAGACAGCGCAGCAAGAAGAACCGTTCCACTCATTTATGGATAGTAGAGTTCCATTTTTACGGTCCTGTGTGTGTACACGATGAAAAGTTGTCCTCACTTCGCGGAAGCATCAAGAGATCCTAGGCACCAACATATCTAGTCAAAAGAGGCACAAAAACACATAACTGCTTGACGCGCACTTTGGCTTCTCACTACGTGGTATAGGATCTTCGCGTAACCTTGGTTACGGTATGACGTAATAAGAAAGCTTCCCCTTCCCCGCGGTGTAACTAGTTTGCGGAATCAGGTAAGAGTTATATAACGTTCTCAAGATCACATTCCAAACAACATTTCAATGATGGCTGCTTATTTTCCTGATTCTTCGTCCTACTTTCTACGTTGCCTAAGTCGAAATGTCACATGTACGTAACTGGAATGTCATATGAACGCAGATTTCATGACGGAAGAGCGACTAGGTTCATCACATTAACCTTGCATGCAGCTGGATTTAAATGCCTTCCAAGCAAACCGATTCTCTGCGTTGGTTAAACGGTTCCTTATTCAGTCTTTTACGACGATCTGTTAACTACTGAGGTCATATAACCTCGAGTGAAATGAGGGTATGAACACGTACAGCTACTTGACATAGCCTAGGTGTTGTGGTAGCCGTCTCGTCCCGTCTCAAAGTACCATCCAGATATTCGTCTCGAAGAACCGGAAAAAACAAGAAAACCTCACGTCTTTGGGCCGCGCGTTGAACCCGGTACCTGCCGAATGCAAGAAGGACGGCTCAGCATCACTAAGCAACGCTGGGATCCTCCATCTTGGTAGCTGTTCGATACTGACGTCATGTATACTGGTTATGTATCGACTGCGAAAAAATACACGCAATTCCTGTCAATATTGTCACGTGACTAATAACGCTGGTTTTGGATTGGATGAACAAACCACCAGTAATTACAGCGCTATCGCTATTTACACACTTTCCAGTCCACTGTTGAACACTTACTGGGATTCTCAGTTTCCACTGGTCGTCTCCTAACAACGGATCTCAACACAGAAATTTGCACTTCAAATCACTATGAAGTTTCTATTTCGTCTTCAATAACTCTGGAAAATTGAATTAAAGATTCTTCTGAAGTCACTCTTCCAGCTTACGACTGACTCCTAACTGCCCTGAACGAATTCTATCACTCTTACTTACACAGCGGCGGAACGGACATGGACCTACAGTAAACATAAATAACGTGATCTCTATCCAGTGCGTAGGTTGGAGCTACATAAACACAGCTTCCTCTATCGTTGCGTGTTAGGCCGTGTTTACAGAGCTGTTGCCTGGCAACGCGTAACTGCCCTGAACGAATTCTATCACTCTTACTTACATAGCCGCGGAACGGACATGGACCTACAATAAACACAAATCACGTGATCGCTATCCAGCCAGTCTACTAGCGCGTCGGTCTGATCTACAGAAAACACAGCTTCCTCTATTGTTGCGTGTTGGACCGTGTTTACAGAGCTGTTGCCAGGCAACGCGTTGATCAGATCCGTTAAAATATAATCGATGGCAATGCGGGATTCAGACTGAATTACTTCCAGATGTTAGACGTGTTACAGCTGGCCTGCTGTTCTCATCTTTTACCGAGGTCCGATACCGTGTGTAGTTTTACTTCCAAGCCCCTACATGCCAGGAAGATTCCTGGTACCCATTTCTGTTAGAGACTGAGTCAACCCCATGGTCATAGTGCGACTGGAAGGATTCGGTCAACTGAAAAATCCATGTTATCAGGAATCGAACCCGCGACCTTCCGGCTTGTAACATAGAGCCTTAACACACTACGCTACCGCTTGCCCTCCAGTTTCAACCTTAGGATCGTATAATGAGACATCTCGACAATTACACTTTATATTAATTCTTTAGAAACAGCGACAACTATCAAGAGCAACAAATGTTTACTATAATATTGAGTCAATAAAATCGCCTTACGTGTTTCGGACCTCTACAGAACAATCTTCAGAAGATCATGTACTAGAGGAAGTCGCTTACGTGTCGCGTTTAGAATTGTATCTACAAATCTTAGAATTATACTATACACATTTCCTCACAATGCAAGATGAAGTTGGTTTTATTTGTTGTTTTTCTGTCTTCAGGGATGTGTTATAAAGTTTTTTGTACGTGTACGTCATATGAGGCGTTGAGTAGTGCTTTGTTGGTAGTTTTCTCACATTCCTCGCTCTTGTTTGTGTCGGCGTTCTGCTGACGGAATTGACGGCGACTTGAATGCTTTTATTACACAAGTCTCTGAAGATGATCCTGTAAGACCGAAACATGTGAGGCGAATTTACTGAGTCGGCATTTTTTGCAAAAGTTGTCACACTTGACCGTTGTCTTGTTATTTAACAATTAAGCTTAGGGCCTTTTACACCCCCAAAGCTAGAACCCATGTACCCGTTCCACAGGGTAGATGGAGTACTTCAGTCGTTCTAGTCACAGCAGTGGTAAACTTCCTTACCACAAAGCAAACCCAAGACTGCTGACTGAGCTATCATCATAATCATCGGTAAAACAGCTCTTTTCGAGCCATTATGATTCCTTGGAAGATTCTTCCAGTTTTTCCCTCATTTTAGATCACCCGGTTTTCACTTCTTTGGATTTCACAACAATTTACATAACAAGGTCGTCAACCTTGCATCCAACCCCCAACCTGGAAGACCAGGTTCCTGTATTTATGACAGGGTGACCAAATTATATCCCCAGGCAGGGGAGTCCCTTTTTCGCTTCCTTCTACGACGTGAAGGGCTAACGTGGAGGTATTCTAACGCGCCTCCACACGGCAGACTGAGCTGTCACCGAAAATTAATTAAAGGAAAATATAAAACATTGCATGCATTGCGTTCTTTACCGCTTCTGTCCACGGACACACCGGCCTACCCTCAGTCCCTGCGTGGAGAACAGCATTCGCGACGTGTTTTAATTTTTTCTAGTTTCCTGGGGTGGGGTGAGACTGAGTCCACTTGGTACGTCGGCCACAAATCGGCCTATTGTGCCAGCCCCGAATGATAGATGAGTATGGAGCATTTGGTGCAGTGAGAATTTGCAGGGGAAACTTAAGTACTATGAGGAAACCTGCCCCAAAGCCACTCTGTCCACCACAAATCCCACATGACTTTACCTGCGACTGAACCCAGATCGCCGCGGTGGGAAACCAGGGACTAGCCGCCTGAGCTATGCACGGCCTTCCACGGTATGTTGCCTTGAGTTCAGAGTTCCTACGTCTCACAGAAGAAGCTGCGTGAACTCGCTCAAGCAGCAACGTTTCTGGTTCGAATTCCGGACGTGCCTGGTTCGAATCTAGGCCGGACCACCGACTACAAGAATATTTTTCGTGTGTTTCCCCAGTCCATTTTGGCAAATGTCTGCATACTGCCTTAAATTAGGCCACGACCGCTTCCTTCCACATCCTTTCCAATTCATTATTCACTATCATCCAATCACTCATCACTACACAGTGTGAGCCAATGACATCGTAGTTAGACTACAAACCACAAATCCACAACTAGTCACACGTCTAGCTGCCAGTCTGACTGGGTCTCCCTTCATCAGCTGATATTCAGCTGGGAGGAACTTCACGCTGTCACCGAACCCGGATTCCGGTTGCCTCAATACATAATCCCGTGGCTGCTGCCTACTTCAAGCAATTTCAGTTCCTGTTACAGCCTTTGGGCTGATGAGAGGTGAATTAACTAATAAACGGTGAAAATTTAGTTGCATCTAATGAAGAGCTGCACACCACAGACTCTTCGCGTAATGTTATTAAGGTGAACAGGACGAGTAGCATGCACGGGAAAGTCACATACACAATACATTAGGTTGGAGAAACTCAAGAGAACAGAACTCTTGCTGACGTCAAGCACTGATGGAACGAAAATACAGTACATCATAAGATCTGATTTAGGAAGTCATGTGATGGCCTTCTTATGAACAGTCAGGTACATTCGGGCCTCATAAGGACATGATTTAGTCGGTTTGTGTAAGGTAAGCGGTGGGGGTAGGTGCATTGATGAGACTGAAGATGGCCTGGTTTCGAAGTAATCTATTGTATCTCTGATAGGGTCAAGAAATTAATCTTATGGATGAGTCGGGGGCCAGCAATTATTCCGAGGGGGAATAAACTGCAGAACAGAAGGTTGGTTCTTCTTTACAGCTGGATTTGCAGTTGCCTAGCTCAGGGAGAGACTTAAAGGCAGGTTTACACTGGGGAAACTTAAAGCAACCTAGTTATTCTCCTCGGGCGACTATGTTTGCTGTCCAATTTATCAAGCAGCATGCGGCCAGGAGCAACCGTTGCTGCATTCGACCGACCCCATTTACACCCAGAGCGACTGGTTGCTTCAATTTTTACGTCAGCTTGTGTAGAGATGTCCTCTTTTTGGTGAGTCAACCTCAAGAAGGAAACTCAATGAAGAGAAGTGCACCCACTGATCACCTTTGGGGTATCCGATCTTCTTCCTTCTATACCTGTGGAAGGTCGTTCTGAGATTTGTAACCTTTTCTTTCGCTTCCTTCACCGAACATTCAAACGTCGTGGCTAATTGCTCCCATAGCTTAAACTTCTTTCGATTGTCTTTATAACTGGGATCCCGCAAATCCCACAGAATGCTCTTTTCACGGTATTCTTCGATAAGACACTTGGCTTTATCCGTGTCCCAACTCATCACGCCGCATGCGAGTGGGCAACTGAACCCACTAGCGATGGATAACCTTGCGGCCTGGACAACTAGAGGACGCGGGACGCAAGCCGCATGCGATTGCGTTACCCACTACCGGCAAGTGAGCAACTTGCAGCATGCGATCACGCCGCATGCGAGTAGGCAACTGAACCCACTAGCGATGGATAACCTTGCGGCCTGAAGCAACTAGAGGACGCTGGACGCAAGCCGCATGCGACTGCGCTACCCACTACCTGCAAGTGAGCAACTTGCAGCATGCGATCGCGCCGCGTGCGTCGCGGTTGCCTCGGTGTAAACCCGCCTTAACTCCTCTCGGGCCGTGTTAACTGGCCGTGACTTGGATGCCAGGAATGCGCTTAGATGCAGAAACATTCACGCACAAATAACACCTATCGATGGTTCACTGCAGTTTATTAAGTAACTTCACCAACAGATGTACAAATTCACTGTAGTAATCAAATTAAAAGTATCAATTTCAGCACTGTTAACAGAGGTCTAATGGTTACAAGTGTTTGTATTTTAAAATGTGGTTGGAGATAAGCAGAGAGGTCGCGTGTGTGTCTGGTGAGTGAATTTTTCCGAGTTCTGGCCAGCCTTTCTGAAGATAGGCATCTGCCCTAGATTCTGGCGAAAGACGTTCCCCCTTTAGATTCTGATTTGCTGGGCTGTGCGAGCAGGAGGCTGCTTCATCTAGAGCCTCAATTTGAGAAAAATAAAAGGGCTAGGGTAGGTCGTAGGGATGAACTCAGCCACCTGCTCCATATCAGTCAATTAAGATCTGGGGTAGCGTGGGTCCAGAAAGACCCTGCTAAAATTAAGGCTTCTATACAAGTCAAAGTTTAGGATTTCAAAAGAGCATGGTTTCGTGTTTCCCATTAACTTGGGCTGATTTACCAACGTGCATCTGGCTTCAAGCTTAGCGCAAGTCGTCCTCCTTAAACCAAGAAAAAGTCAAATTCTCCAGCAAAAAAACTAATGGTCAACCGAAAGTAATTAATTTCAAAGGACCAACTCATACTAAATTAATTAAAAGTTCCCCTAATTTCGACTGCTACAACGGAGTGTATTTATTCTTAAATAACTTCCTGAACTGCGCTAACCTTCCAAGTTCCGTCTGTAGGTTTCGGAACTGAAAGAATAACAAAAAAGGTGGACAAGAGAGACAATACCTAACAAGAAACCAATGTTACAGAAAAACGTTGAGACTGAAAAGTAATTACATTTCACAACTAGCGGGTAAGAAATTAGACCTCTGCAGTTGGCCTGCCGTGTCTCTGTCATACACTGTAGATTCACTGGTAGGACGTCCTGTCAGGTCTTCTATTTCGTTATCGGTCATCAGAGCTACCTGCAGCATCGATCGTGCTATTCTTATCAACGGGTGTGACATCACACACCGGTATCACGTCGTGTGCTTTCGGTGCTTGAATCGTCCAGGCAGGAAAACTATACTCTTGTGAAACGCGTAGAACAGGTTTACGGTTAATTTCGGTGCTAGAGCCCAATGAGATGTTTGACCCTCCACTGTTGATGCCTCCCAAGTCCCACTTTGCTGTATCTGGGGATCAAACCATTGCAACACAGGACAGCACAAGAAATGCCTCACGCGATTCGAACCCATCACTCTACACCCACACTCCAAAGAAACAGGCTACATAGCTCGGTCTGTTGACAGCCTCACTTGCTTCCTATGTTGCCCATCCCTCCAGCCTGCGTCCGCTTCAATTTATTTTTATCTTCCCGCGACACAAAATAAACGACTAAATATGTAAGTTGTGCGTACTTCAATACACTGCTTCGCATTAGTGCACAACTTGAACTTGGTCATGAGGATACAAGATTGGATTTACTTTAAAACCAAATTATGGGAGAATATCTGGTCCCAAGAAAGATCAGACAACTCGGTACATTAACTATAACATAAAAGATTATTAGTATATCTAAAACTACAATTTCATCCCAGGTAGTTTTGCATTGTTACTTGATCTACTGTCACTGAGAAGGCTAGTCTAGCGGTAACCCTCCAGGCTTGTATTCGAGCGGTGTTGAATTCGGACCTCGACAGGGACTCCTGTTATTGTGGCTTAAGTTTCACGTTGTCTTCCTAGTCCCTCTAGGCAAATATCGGGGCAATACCTCAATTTGGCCACGACCACTTCCTTCCGAATCATTTCCAATTAATTATTCATTACCCATCACCCTACAACTCAACGCTACATAGTCTGCAATAATGAAAATGTCATGATGTAACCCACAAGAAAAAGATCTACTGATGGCGAAAGGCACAAAGTGAAATTAGTTGCACACAGAACGACAAGGATAATGTCTGAACATAAGGAAGATGAAATCACAGAGAAATTTTGGGCATTTGTTGAATATTAACATAAGATGTTGTGCTTAGATTTTGGTAGCCGAGAGGTCTAAGGCATGCACTGCCTTCGCTCGCTCGGAAGCCGGGATCGTGGGTTCGAATCCCACTCAGGGCATGGATATTTAGTGTTTGTGTGCAGGTAGAGGCCTTGCGACGAGCTGATCATCCGCCCAAGGAGTCATACCGAATGTCGAAGATCTAGTAAACCGAAGTAAAACGGAGAGTTTCATGGAGGTAGGCCAAGGCCCAAATTGGGGCTGCAGCGCCGAAGGAAAAAAAAACTGTTAATGTTTCTGAAGGTGTATCACAATTAATTTTAATTTCTTGGACCTTATCTATCTTCTTGTTTTTCCTCACTACGCGACGTTTCAGATACTGCTTTTGTTTGTCTTCAGGCAATGAGGAACCAACTCCTGCAATCGGACTCTTCGGATTAGGTTCCCCCATTGCCTGAAAACAGAACAGGCTTCAGAAAAGCTGCGTTTCAGGGGAAACCGCGGCAAAGAACACAATAAAAGAAAATATACATAACTGAAAATCAATGAAGTTGTGATCGACTGAGCACGTGACATGGCCATGGGACACCACACTACAAAATTTCAGTTAGGAACGTTGATGGGGAGGCCGAGGAAGACCAAAGAATAGTAGAGAGAATCAATATTAAATGTGAACTAAAAAAACATGGTGCTGTAATTTCATTTACATTATATAATGCGATACGGCTCTATGTTTCGCCTTTCTTGCCGATGTCTGTCTTTCGTTATGGTGGTAGTGAACCTTCGGCTTCTAGAATGTCATAAAATTAAAAGACCTGAAAGTCAGAACTGCCTTTGAGCAACAAACTTCGAGACCCGGACTCGTATATGGCTACATTTACAAAGATATGATAAGCAGCATTCACGAACTCAGAGCTTTCTTCTGACAGTATGATTATAACGACTAATTACATCGATGGCGTCTTATACAGATTTTTGTGTACTGCGTTTAGCTTTAACATTATACTAAGTTTTAAATGACCTTAAAGTGGAGATCACACAAATATAGCAACAACAGGACCTTCTACAGAAATGCTAGAGGACAACTGCTACGTGTTGAGGCGCATTTAAATTCCGATTGAATTGTTACTACATGCAAGAAATGGCACAATGGAGAAATCAGTCTTAGTAAATTTACAGCTAAAAACAAATTCCGCAGCTTTAGTCCGTAAGCGAACTATACCGACTGAGGGTCCGCCGCTTGTCAGCGAAGTTAGTGTCAACTTTAGCGGACAGACGGTGTCGCGTAGTCAGCGCAACGAATCCTCATAGCCTTTATTTTCAGTTTTCTAGACCGGAGCCGCTGTTTCCTTGAAACAGCTCCTCTATTATCCTCACGAGACTGAGTGGGCACCATTCTAGACCCACTACTTCTCAGAAAATCTGGTAGCGCCCCTAATCGAACCCGGTAGCCGGTAGCCAGGAACTCTGACTACCAGATCCCTAGATTATCCTGACCGAGGTTTCTGGTACATTCTGATACCGGATTTCATTAACGTCCTTTTAGTAATTTCGAAGACGAACCATGTTTTGTTGATCTCCAATTACAGACCACGATTATTTAGCGGTTCTTCACCTTTCACTTCGGAGCAGAGTCATTAAATATAGGCCTACCAATAAACAAGAAATGACTGTCTTCCTAAGAGAATTTTATTTTGGCTTTAAGACGAAGACCGAGAGAAAGTTATTCAATGTATATTCCCTAGTGCTGATGTCTGTACTCCGCTACAGTCTATTCTTGGATACATGCTGCAACTTTGCACCCAGAGTTGCATGGAATTACACTGGGTGAACAACTGACTCATGCTTACAAGCAGTGTGATGCAGTAAGATACACGTTCAAAATTCGAAGCTTTGGAATCAAGGTCTAAGCAGGTCACGCTTGGCGCGGGACGTAGTGTGGAGGCCCCGCTATTTTGCTGTGGCCGCCGCTTGTTTCAAGGCTCTGTTCTGGCTTCGCCGGGGGGAAAAAAGAGTAAAATCTGCCCTGTAAAGGACGCTGATATGCGTTCTATTCTTAAACTGAATTTTGTGTAACGGAATCATTGCATTTTAACTGCAAAGTCTGCAGAGCATAGAATGACAGGATGCTTGTAGGCTAACTGCGAAGCGTATGGCAAGCGACCATGGTCAATTTTACGGTAATATCCCAGAATTTGCCTCGATGGACTGAAGGTAACCATGAAAACCTGTCAAGGCAGCCGATCCTTGTGCCAAAACACAAAATTAGGGCAGTTCGAACATACTCAACCGTGATGTTCGGTCTAGAGTTCTACGATAAGGATGAAGGTAAAGTTATCCCTGTGCGTAACTAATTAATCCTTACGCCATGAAGGCGTATGGAAGACGTTTTCTTGACGTCGGTACTAGTTGGAGGTGAGTTGTCAGCTTCACGCCCGGGCCCCTAAAGAGCACCCGGTAGCCAATGGATAGGAGGTTGGGTGGACCCCAGCCAGTGTGGACGACATGGAGAAGTGAAAATTCTTGCCCCTACCGGGGCTCGAACTCTGACCCCTTGGCCGTTCAGCCCGTAGACAGTTGCTATACTGATTGCACTATCCCGGCTCCCCATAGTTCTACGGTATTTGTCAAAAACTTTATTCTACTACATACAGGTACGTCCCAGACCGTATACCTCATAAATATTTATGGCGTTCCTCTGGAATACGTTTCGATTTGGTGACAGAATAAACTTTCAAGTCTTTAGGGCGGGGGCACACCAAGAAAACTGGCAACCGCAACGCAACCGCAATTTCAGAGAATTGTTATCAGCCTGTGTTGAACACGTGTTACTGAATGGAGCAGCGCAAATTGAGAAAACGGCAATGCAGTGTCCTCAATTTGCGCTGCTCCATTCAGTAACATGTGTTGAGCTCAGGCTGATAAGAATTCTTGGAAATTGCGGTTGCGTTGCGGTTGCCAGTTTTCTTGGTGTGGCCTCGTTCTTAAAAACAGAGAGTGCTTAGTATCTACGAGTTATGAGAAACTAATGATATGGTGAACGGACGTTATTGCACAACGAAACGTTTATAGCTTATCTAGTTGTGATAAGTAAGTCTGATAAATTACGTCACCGTTGATTTTAGTGTTAACTCGGATAGGAGAGACGAAAAATAAAGAGTTTATGACGAACAAATTCTTACAACGCTGCAACTTCGAAGAGGGTGGCGGAGACAAAAGAAAAGTATTAAAATGAATGTTATGGAAATAGGCTGAGAGGATGTTACATGATCTGAACTGACTTAATATGGTATTGCGTAGTTCTATATTCTTAGTGATCCTGAAGTTTCTTGTTCTTTAAGACATTTAAAAAATACAGAATTTGAGTGTTCCTGAGAAGTACCGGTAATATTCAGCCGATAACATCCAGATTCGTAAATTCTAATCAGATTTTTATATACTCGCTTCAATACAAAATCATATCAAAATTCAACAAAGGGTTCAACAGTTGAAAGACGCGACAAACGCGGCTTGTCCATAAGTCGTCCCTTAATTCTCTTTGGCAAATGAACACTAGCAAACACTAAGGTAAACAACATAGCATTAACCAAGGAATGGCACAAGAATCAGGTATATTAACTGATTTAACGACGCTTAATCAACTACAGAATCAATTTCGTGATCGATTATATGCCGATTATGAATGACGAAGCCAAGAAACACTAATTTGTCAGTTAAATGCATTACCATCGCACTGTCTAGCGAGATCGAAGAGAATCCTTGGACACAACAGCCCCCTACAGGGCCCTACTTCCAGTGAGCAAGGGATCTGCGTTTTCTCCTGCACTGACAGTTCGGCGCCCCGTTTACGTATGGACAATACTTACTCTTGGTCTAGTTAACGTCGCTTTCAACTGTTCACATTATACAGAGTCGAATTATTGGATGGTATGTGGGAATATAATTGTAAAGGTTGTGAAGGAAGCGGACATGACGTAACTGAAGATACCGTGCCCGAATCTGCCTAGAGGGGCTGTGCAAAAATTCCACAAACCTACTATGATCGCCGTTCACCTTGATTTGAACCCGGGACTTCCCGAATATGACAAATGAATATTACCCACTAAATCAGGCGTTACGTGATTCTAATACATTTACTTTAATTTTAAGTCTAGTACTTCACTGTCAAGACATACATTCCCAGTATTAAGATAGTAAGCCACCGGTACCTCACCCAGTGCCCTAATTCACACATTCTTAACACACTGATTCAGAAACGGGGATGACAAAGCATAAAAAATACTTCAAGCATTCAGAAAGTGTTTAAATGAAGCAAAAATACTAGTTTTATTAGCAAACCGAATCTACTGAGACGAAATATTAGCCCAGCAGTACCACCGTGACCTCACGTTCTTCACTATTTCACAAAAATAAGAAATCACAGGTTCTACAACATCAAAAGGAGAGCCCGTTCATTCCCACCATCACAAATTGTTTTCTTAATATCTATTGTAATAGCATTCTCAATTATGTCATGGTAATTTCAATACCCACTATCCAAGAGAATTCTCTACGAAAATTCGTTACAGATATCTTGTTTTCCGTTTCCTACTACATGTCCAACTTTGCCTCCTTAATTTAAATACGTTCACAATATTCGATGACTATGTGTTACAAACATGATCGTCAACACAGACGTCTGCCATGCAAACATACCCTGAAATCAACATAATTTACACATCCTCGCAACCGATTTCTCTAATACCCCTTCCATGTATACAATTTACCGTATAGAGCCCAGATTTAGAAAGGAAAAAAAAGGGAATAAACCTAAATACGCCAGTATAATACTTGTACAGTCATGCCTGAAAATGCACGCGATGTTTCACAACAATTTGCCTCAGTTTCAAAGCAACAGAGACTAAATGTTCTGACTCGAATGGTGCGTCGTAATGTTAAATAGTTCTCCGATCGAGTGGGAAAAATGCCCGAATTTCCCTTCATTCTTCCCATTCATCTTCCTTCTGGGAGATACCCTACTAGGATTACCTGAGGACGCAACAATTAACCTTTCCCACGTTCCACAACAGAACACAACACACGTCTAATAATCCAGCTCTACAATACAACACAAGCCTCAACCTACTACAGTGAATTTGGATCTCACATCATTACAATGCACTGAGGGGTCCCGCTACCCACAACGTAGGGTTTTCAAACTGTGGGTAGTGACCCCAAGGGGGGTGCCGAGATCTCAAGAATCACTTAAAATACTCGTACATCCAAGCAAAGTTTGGGCAAGTTACTAGATTTCATGTAGCTCTAGTCAGCCAACAGTGATAAAGTTAAGTGCACCTGAGTTCTCTCACGTTAATCCTAACGACATCAACAGTATTAATTATGGGGGTAGCCTAAATTTACGTATAATTTTTGGGGGGCACGATATGACAAAGTCTGAGACACCTGCAATAATGCAATCTAAGTTCCACTCCATTTTTCGACACAACGCGAGCCTCAAGCCACTGTAACATAAGAATAATCTCAACCCATAATGCAACCATAAACCTCTCTCCGCTCTACAATACAAGTCTCATTCCACTCTGCCCGTATAACGCGAGCCTCACCCCACTCCCAATACAGCACAACATTTTACTAACTATAAGGTAGAGGTCCATATATCAAGGATCCAGTGCTGTGACGATTGTTAATGTTCACCAGGTGATTCTTCGTCGGTGAGGTATTCCTGAAGACGACCGGTGTCACGTCTTCACTCTGAGGAGACAAGGACGAGGGAGATGTTGAAGAAGAAAACGCACTACCGTTCTCCATAGTCGCATTGAAGCCTGCCACTTAGACACTGCGCCACATACACACACCCAAGCCACTCGGACGGCAGTGACGAACTGAGCGGTCCCCTCAAGGTCCGCGGGTTCACCTTCAATAATACACAACCTTGCGCATGTCAATACAATAACAATGATGCACATTTTATATGCATTACAAGGTGATCCACACAATGAAGTTATTATTGGGATTACGGCAGAAGCAATGTCATCAGAATTACGGATTCGAAATTCGTTCGGGTTCGCATATTTGTAGAAGGCATTTTTATATCACCCTTTGGAAATCTGAGCATATTGGACACAATGCCGGTCCCTTCCGAGCCGACGCTGTTCACTGACTTTTCCAAGGCATATTTCCTATTGCTGATCACTACTTTTTACTCATACGGGAATTTGCATTTAATTTCCTTCAGATATTCCTGGAGAACGCAAGCATACTGACAAGAACACAAAGTGATAACAAGTTTCTTCGTACTGTACGATTTTTATTGATGTATATGACAGATTACTGATGAAATGAAATGAAAACAAGCTTGAAAATCGTTTCCGGTACTTTGACTGTAAGCGACGATAGCTTTATCTTATCTCATTCCGTTGAAATTTGCACCATACCTGCGGGTTCATCACAGCTGCAGAGCTTAAAAAGAACATTACGCAACACCTTACCACAGCTGATCACAGCGTGTCACTGGCACCATTAGGCAAAGATGCGCGAGACATTATGACACAAAGCACAGACAAGAGAAAAAACAAACGCATACATTTTCGTTGTGGTACTACTTTCAGAGGTACCGTTCGCGAGACCGAAGCATCAATGGGAGAAAAGCCTAAACATGATAACAAATCATACATAAATAGGACAGTGACAACAAAGGGACGAACAGCGGAATTCTACGATACTGGTGGAGAACTAATGGACTCCATATTGGCGAGGAATTTATCGAAACTGAGAATCCAAAAATTGTCTAGTTCACAGGAGTGCTAACCATTTATGAAGTCGTTTAATGGTTGTTTAACTATACTGTCAGTATCAAGACTACATACCGCCGGGTGCAATCATTTAAGTACTATTTAAAAGATATTTTAAAAATTCTTATATGACAGATATTGCGTCTTCATCGCAAGAACTAACCGATTAATGGTGTTTAGAGAAATTATCGGTGTTTGTTGTGGGATTCAAACAAAACATTAAATATTCTGTACTATAGTAGGTAGGACATGAACAGCCACTGCGTTTTAAAGAGTTAACATAGAGACACGCCGCTCGTTTCGATCCTAGGACATTTCAATCCAGTCAACGCTATCAGAATTTGTTTCACAAGATGGCGCTTAATACTAATTTTCCGTTTCCTTCTCGGTCTCTAGAATGTTCCTTGTCATGAAGTTCATCTCTTTCCCATCTCAGCCACCTCCTCGATTTTAACCCAACATTTCTTTTTTTAGAAAAACAGGCATATAAGCGATAGAGTTATTACTTATTAACAAAATTCTTTCCTTTTATTGCATGAATAAACTCCGTGGCTTTTAGTCCGCAAGCGAACTGTACCGACCGAGGGATCGTCGCTTGTCGGCGAAGTTAGTGCCAACTTCTGAGGATAGAGGGTGTCACGTGGCCAGCGCAACGGATTCCCACAGCCGTCAATTTCGGTGTTCTAGACCGCTTATTGCATGAATATTGCATAAATATGTAATTAATATACTAAGAGCTCACGTGAACGTGCAAGAAATTCTATTTCTAACACGAAGTTCCGGCTTGAATAACAGAACTCGAAGCAGTAAAAAATTACGTCAAATGTCTATATAAACGCGTTATTCGAACTCGTCACTTCATTTTCCAAAGTCACCGACTCGTGTCTGTAACGACAGTCACCGGAACTAATGACGAATCATCGCTCACCAAACGCGTTTAGATGGCAGTAAATAATGGACTTAGAGTAAAGGAAACCGTTCAGATAATACGACAAAATGGCCTCATCTTGTAGAAACCATAGACGTTATCAACATGCGCACGCGTACAAACGTCTATTCATCCCGAAGTACACGGAATTTTTAAATTGATCTGTACATAGTGTTCTTGTTCATATGAACCTGTGGTCGACAATATTAATGAATTAAAGACGTGCGGAAATGGAGATACTTCTAGGATATAACGTCGTGTAGTCCGTTTAAAGTCAGCCGACGTTTCGGAGAAACATGTCGCCTCCATCTTCGGTGTCGAAAAAGCCAAGCACGAAAGCAGCGTGAAAGCAAGAGACAAGCAGGATTCAATATGGAGGCGACGTGTTCCTCCGCAATGTCGGTTGACTTTGAACGGTCTACACGGCGTTACAACCCAGAAGATAGAGAGCTCTTCATAACCATTGCTGTGAGAACCTCCAATCATATATAGTAAAGGTAAAGTAAAGCTATCCCTGTAATGGGCTTTAGAGGCCCACAGGGTTGTGAGACGTTGAGGCTCCCACATTTTCTAGACAACTGGCTCACAGATGGCGCTAAGGTTGTCACCCTTACGCGCTGGCCGCTTTTTACCCCCCAGGAAGATTCCTGATACTCATTTCTGTTAGAGGCTGAGTCAACCGCAGGGCCATAATGCGGCTGGAAGGATTAGGTAAATTGAAAAAAAAAATCCACCTAATCAGAACTCGAACTCGCGACCTTCCGGCTTGTAGCATAGTGCTTCAACCAAATACGCTACCGCGTGCCCCACAAATCCCATATGATGAGACTTCATTCCGATAGCTGACAGCCGTAGCGATCTATAATTGATATTTTACAACATTTAACTTTTTACGACCTCCCGAGAGATGTTCATTTTGAGCGCTCAAAAGTAAAGAATGCTCAAAAACGTAGATTACTGTTACATAATTATTAATAACCACATACTGAACATAACAGACTACTGGCATATGTACGTAGCCACAAGAAGCATCTGCTTCTACCTGAACAGTGATTTGGAAATCACGCGTACGGCTTCACACGCCCAGACGATATTTCGGCATAACCACTGCATCTAGACTACGAGCGAAAGTAACGTTTCTCCTGCCAAGTAAACGTGCCAGCTGTAAAATACGCTTTTCCTTGGCGATAAATACGCATATACAAGTCGCGGTTCCAATCTGGCCTAGGAATGGACTGTGTGTTTCATCCTAATCTTCATAACGCCCAGTTGCGGAGGCGTCCAACATAGGACAGCCTTCCGTGCAAATAAGATCACTTGAGAACCGTTTGGGATATCAAGAACTGGGAGAACACGGAAATGCAGAAGAAGACGCTGTAATAAAAAATCCGTACGCTGAAAATATGTTTATATTTATAAAATTCGTTTCTACTGTAACTTATATTCGAAATATTTTTCGCGCCTGTAAATATTTAGCGAGATATCAGATGTATGTAGGTTTTCATTCAGATTGGCAATTATTTTTGCCCAATTTATAACTGCAATGGGAACGTCTCGACAAAATTAAAATACCTCAACATAAAATTGAAAGAAAATGTGTTTCGTACTCTTGAGTTGTTTCATGCATACAGGTGGAAGGATGGGCTGGGTTGCAAACGCGCCAAGAAGTCGTTAAAACGACTATAAAGGAGTCTCGAAAATACCACGCCAGGAAAATGTTGAGGCACTGTCGCATTCCTCTCCCAAACAGCTTTCCTTATGGATCTGCGACATACGGCCCGTCGTTTGAGGCTGCAGTGACACCCGTCTCAATTACACTCCACTCTACAGCACGAGGCTCATGATGTAAGCTACACTGATTCCATGAAGCAGAGGCATGCTTAAAAAGCTGAATACCGCTCTCAGCGGATAAGCTAAGGTGAGCCTCACCCCGCGGGTTTAGCGTGAGCTCTCCGATCACCACCATCTAGCACCGAAGTGTAGAATGCGTTGTTATCGGCCTAATTCCATTCGTACAAACGTCTTCATTGTACTTATTTAAATGCGAGGACAACTTTAACTGTTACTTCATCTCCGCAGACTGTTCTCAAACCCTCTCGACCCACATTCCTCCCAAATTTCATTTTAATCTAAAACGATACGTGAAATTATATTTTTTTTATACATTTTCAGGTTCGAGATGTGAAGAAGAAACATTTTAAATTGGACGGTATGGGCCGAATCTGTGGTCTAGCGGTCAGAGTTCCTGGCTACAGATCCAGAGGTCCTGGTTCGATTCCCGGCGCTACCAGATTCTCTGAGTAGTAGTGGATCTGGAACTGCGTCCACTCAGCCTCGTGAGGATAATTGAGGAGCTATTTCAAGGAAATAGCGGCTCCGGTCTAGAAAACCGAGATTAACGGCCGTGGGGATCCGTTGCACTGACCACGTGACACACTCTATCTGCTAAAGATGGCATTAACTTCGCCGACAAGCGGCGGCCGCTCGGTCGGTATAGTTCGCTTGCGGACTACAGGTCACGGAGTTTCTTTTTTGTTTGTTTGTTGGTAGCAAATATACTTGAATTTAATTTGCTTTGTGTGTCTGTGTAAATGTAATTTGCAAATGCTACTGTCGTCTCCAGACACTTGAACTTGGACTCATTTCTGACATACACATTACCTACCTTCACATCATTCGTTCCTCGTCAAACACTTAATCGGGATACAGACCAATTGGTTATTTAATACTCAACCGTCCCTGTGCGATGTGCAATGCTGCAGGAATTTAAATGAGAGGGCATTTCTTTAGCTATCGGCGTAACATCTTGCTGCTCGTTCAACGCATCAATACTTCATTTCCTATGGGGGCAACAGAGCATGGATTTCTCGTTCACGCTGCGGACCCTACGAACATAATAGTACCCTATTACGTTAGCGCAAAACAGCTACAAATCACATCGCGTATTAATTACTATGGTCGTTCGCAACATGTGCGCCGCGTGGCCCCCATAAATAGGAAGGGGCACAGAGCTATAACAAATTTAAAATTATTAGGGTTGTTTGAACGAGGACCGCCTCTGTGGTCTATTGATCAGAGTTCCTGGCTACAGATCCACAGGTCCCTGGTTCGATACCAGGCGCTACAAAATTTTCTGAGAAGTAGTGGGTCTGGAACGGGGTCCATTCAGCCTCGTGAGGATAACTGAGGAGATATTTCAAGGAAGTAGCGGCTCCGGTCTAGAAAACTGAGATTAACGGCCGTGGGGACCCGGTGCGCTGACCACGTGACACCTTCTATCCGCAAAAGTTGGCACTAACTTCGCCGACAAGCGGCGGTCGCTCGGTCGGTCTAGAGGTTACGGAGTTTTGTTTAAACTAGAAGCATTCCACTGGTTGGATCTTTGTTTATTTTATTATTCTGGGTCATTGCGTTAGTTAGAAGTCTGAATTGCATAATGGAAACCATATTACGATTATAAATGAATGGGAAATGACGTTCACAGAATTGGCCGTGGCCGAGTGTAATGTACTGTGGAGCATTTGCTGGAGAAACTGAAAGCAACCATGAAAAACGTGATGTGAAGTGGTAGGACCTTACGACAGTTGTCTACTACACAGCGACTTCCGGTAGTGGGTTCCGTTTTGCACGACAGCTCCGCCTAACAGGGTGAATCATACGTACGTCTCGGGTCGACGAATCACAACCACAACGAAGATTCTGTCCCGGTGTCTGAAAGCACTGAGACTCATTTCAGTTCTTTTGCTGAATACGCGTTCTCCATTCAAGGTTCGAAAAGCACTGCAACGCAGGCCCATAACAATCCGTTGCTAGGGAACGCAGATATTAAAGACACTGCTTTTGTAAAAGCCCGGCACTTGACACGTGAGGGACTCGTGACGGGAGGCGTAACAGGATGCACTTTGGATCGAAATCAGATTTTGCACGGGAAATTTTATTGCACATTGCCAACGAAATGATACAAGCTAGTCAGCTGTGAGTGGCGCGTTGAAATCAGAATGAAACAGTCAATTATAAATCGTTCTCACGATAGCCTACTTCATTTTGTATTTTTCGTTTCAAGTACTTAGTCTATCATCCGTTATTCTAAGAAAAAAAAACGAATACGTTTCGGAAGCTGGATATTCTCCTATTCTCAGGTGAGGGTTATCTGCTATGTGGGATCTGTTTTTATCGAACCCGACTGGGTAGATAGCAATCACTTGAAGAAGGAAGCGGACCCAGCTCCCGAACCGTCTAAGCTACGGCAGGGCCTGCATGGAATTTCAAATTTCCTTTCATAATGAACCTCTGTCTCTGTGGTCTAGTAGTCAAGAGTTCCTGGCTACAGATCCAGAAGTCCCGAGTTCGATTCCCGGCGCTACAAGATTTTCTGAGAAGTAGTGGGTCTAGAACGGAGTCCACTCAGCCTTGTGAGGATAACTGAGGAGCTACCTGAATGTAAAATAGCGGCTCCGGTCTAGAAAACCGAAATTAACGGCCGTGGGGGCTCGTTGCGCTGACCACGCGACACCCTCTATCCGCCAAATTTGGCACTAACTTCGCCGACAAGCGGTGGTCGCTCAGTCGCTATAGTTCGCTTGCGGACTAAAGCCACGGAGTTTTTAACGAACCTCTGTGTAAGAAGGCACTTAGGTCTTGCTGTCCATTTCGTTAATACACCACTGGTGTGGCGAAGCGCTCCAAAACTTATGGTCAGACATATTTCTTGGAAAGTTCGACGAGAGTAAAATAAATGTCGTTGAACCGCCTTGTTCACCTACTACAAAAGTCACGTGGACTGTCCAAACATTGAACGCGGGTCTCTGTAGTAAAAAGCAAGAGTATTAACTGTTGGAATTAGGACGCAGCTTTCCGCAGGTAACGAGGCATAGTTAATGAAAGCTACCCTGACAATAAGAATGAAAAGCAAATGACCATGACGATGACTCCTTGCGGGATGCCTTTCTGCTAGCAGAAATCCCATTGCTTTGCTCTATACGACCAACATCCTTCACGCACATGGAGTAACATTAAAGTTACGACTAAGCCGTTAACTTTCGTTATAAACAGAACGATTAAAAATTAATGTACTGTCATAATAATAACAGATGTATCAAATTGTATGGCCCTGAAGAATATATTGTACCTACAGCGTCCATCTCCATAACGCTTATAGCAGGCTACAACAGGCCAAACAGTGGCCGCCGTGCCCAGTGGACCCAGTTGGACTCCACCACCCACTAAGCGAATTAAAAAAAAATTACACACAACTCCACCCACATTAAGTAAAAGAAAGCATTTCATAAATACTTAATTTTTAATTTTAATAAGTTAACATTTTAAAGTGAACACACCTATTTATGTACGTCATTACATATTCCAATATGTAAGCACTAGCCAATGTACAGAATGCTAGCAGACCAGTGCAGGTGTACGTAAACAAGTCTGATACCTGATCATGACGCACTCAGCCGAATGGAGTATCTCTATTTGTTACTGTGGTCACGGAACAAAATGAAGACATTTCTCACACACAACATGACGCTAAAGTGTAACATTTTTAACTTGTTTGATGTGTTGCGAACAGGGGAATCTTTGCTTTCTTGTTTCTTTGGTCACTTAAAGACGATAAAGGCTATATGGGGCCGAACAGGAAGATAAGCGTGGACGGTGATTGGAAAGAATGTGATTGGCAGGGTCTTGCCATACATTCAGACACTTCCCCTGTATTTCCCTGGAAAGCGAAGAATCTCAGTCAGTCTAGCCGACTACAGAGCCGGAATTATTGGTTTTTGGATACACGACTAAAAAAATATTAAACAATGCAGGTCATAATCCATAGGTTAAAATTCTTGTTCTCTCCTGAAGTTGACGGTGACAAATGCCCGCCCAATGGAAGCAGAAAATATCGCTTGCATCATATACCGTAGACCTTTCGACTCTCTGCCATGGGCTGCCTATCATAATGATTTTCATGGTTTTTCCTAGTCCTTCAGGGCGAATGCCAGGAAAAGTATTATCAAATAACCTGCAATCGCTTCAAAATAATTCTCTTGCAAATCACCACATATAATCGTTTCGTCTTATCCGATGCTAAATATCCTTTGCCGCAAGCATAGCTCAGTCGGTATATAGGCGGGCTATGGGTTGGACTCAGGGTTCGATACCGGGCAGGGCCAACAAACTTTTATCTACCTCACAGTATCCAGACCGCCTCTGGAGCTCACCCACCTTCTTATTGAGTGCCGGGGACTCTTCCGCCGAGGGGGAAAGCGGCCAAGCCATGAAGCTGACCACTCACCTCCATTTGGTGCCGAGGTCAATACCAATGGAGCTAAACCTCCACTCCCCCATGTGTCTTCATGGCGCGGTGCTTAATTAATTAAGCACAGAGACAGCATCATAATGCAACCAAACAACTGCAATGTAGGTATATCGCAAACCCAAAATACGTGTATTCTTGACGCAGGCTGTTTGCCTTGAAGTTCAAACCTTAGTCTTTCAAATTATTTCCAGTTCATGTATCAAAATGCTACATTTGATTACTGTGACCACCCAAAATTAGCGGGAGGGCCCCTAATTGCATCACGCGACCTTCGTTTCCATTCAGCATCATGGCACGCGTCCATACAAGCAGTGAAAATACAGACGTACAGAAAAGAAAAGCGGGGCAGCTATTACGGGCCATGATCTCACGTCGGGCTACGCGCACCTCTTCACATAAGTATTACAAAATCTTCCAAACAGGAAACATAAGAAGTGTACAAAAAGTCGCAAAGCCGAAAAGAAACGTTCTGGAAGTGAGTTAGGAAATGTAACGAGTTAAGTATTTTACTTCATCGTATGTTATGTTATGTTTTGTAATATTATGCTATATGTTATAGCTACGGGAACAGCGATAAAATGCGCTTCGTACATACAAGCCCATCTTTACCCCAACAAATATTCATCAGAAGGAAATAAACTCTGGCTAATAATTAAAGCATACTTAATAAGAAAAAAATATTTTTAAAAGCGTTATATGAAGAAATCTGTGGTCTAGTGGTCAGAGTTCCTGGCTACAGATTCAGAGGTCCGGGTTCGATTCCCGGCGCTACCAAATTTTCTGAGAAGCAGTGGGTCTGGAACGGGGTCCACTCAGCCTCGTGAGGATAACTGAGGAATTATTTCAAGGAAATAGCGGCTCCGGTCTAGAAAACCGAAATTAACGGCCGTGGGGATTCGTTGAGCTGACCACGCGACACCCTCTATCCGCTAAAGTTGGCACTAACTTCGCCGACAAGCGGCAGTCGCTCGGTCGGTATAGTTCGCTTGCGGGCTATAACCACGGAGTTTTCTTTTCCTTTTTTTTGTTATATGAAGTTCTTTCTTTTGAAGATATGACAACAACTGCAGTGCATAGCACACCGACTTGGGGTCCTCATGTCGGGTTCTCTAGGGACGCTGGATTACGTGAGTCTGGCTAGCGAGTCCGGATCGGCGTGGAGCCGGGCTCGAATTAATTTCACCACACACGTATGAGCGTGGCGACCCACACAAGCACAAGTTTGGCTCATTGGAACCCGAGCCGAGTCGGACTAGCGGGCCAGACTCGTACGTGTATGGACCCCTTAAGAGATCCAAGCCGATATGGATGGAACGTCACGACATCCAACCTCACGAACTAATATATCGGCACACCCGTACCTACTCCGGAGCATGTCCAAACGCCAAGGGCACTAATACGATAGCATTTTGTAGCCAAGTCAATCTGCCGGTTGCTAATGATCTAACTTGATTCAGGGCCGTAACGCCACGTCAAACATGAAGACCGGAATTACGAACAAAGATGCAATTTCGTCTTGCTGATTCAGGTCTGTTGGTGTGGGTGTGGAACATGGGTGGAATGAGTGACAGAAGGATGTACCCTGCAGTTATAACGCACTGGGTCTTTGGGTTCAGAAGCCAGAGTATTGACTGCCGGAATTAAGGCATCATTTGGTAAAGAAATGCTGATGATATGAACGTCAGGATAAATCACTATGACGACTACCTACCCGTCAGTTTACGTTAGGAAAAAATCCCAATATTTGACAGTATTGTATTCCTTGGTTTGTTTAATTTTTTCCCTTTTGGTGCTATAGCCCCAATTTTGGCCTTGGCCTACCTCCATGAAACTCTCCGTTTCACTTCGGTTTACTAGATTTTACACATCCGGTATAACTCCTTGGGCGGGTGATCAGCTCGTCGCAGGGCGTCTACCTGTACACAAACACAGAAAAACACACACAAACACTAAACATCCATGCCTTGAGTGGGATTTGAACCCACGATCCCGGCTTCCGAGCGAGCGAAGACAGTGCATGCCTTAGACCGCTCGGCTACCGTGACCGGCAAGCTTGTTTAATTACAACTGTAAAATGACGGACTGTAAATTATGAAGTCGTTTGGAATATTATAGTGGGCCTAACCAATGTCGTTGCTGTTTTGCTTGCCACCAGATGGGCCTTTGACATTCCTGGTCTCTGCCTGCCTGGCTAAGGTGGAGTTCAGTATCCACACTACTACATGAGTGTATTCACTTAGTGTATTTCCACTCCCTCCCGCTAGTGACTTCCGGGGAAGAGGAAAAAGAAAGCGATGACAATTATTTTGAATTGTTTCATTTTTGGTCCGTTACACTATCAATCACAAAGTCAATGAAAATTCCGTCGAGTGTAACAATGTTTTTAGGTCACTTCTTTATCTCACTTGCCTTACATGTTTCGGTTTAAGAAAACCATCATCAGAGGCACATATTACAAACACATGAAAACACTGGCGTTGTTTAATGTACACAGTATATATGCTGCGTGGACGCTGCTACAAATGTTCAAAGTGTAAAAGCACAACACTTTCTAGGAATATTGAATGCACGTTCAACTCTCGCATTCCATCCGAAATTGTCCTCAAATTGAAGCGTCAATGTTAAAATATTTAAAAGTTTAAAACATTTGAAGTAAAATGTTAGGCTCCTTCTTGTTAATTCGTCCCGATGCTGGGAGATGTCAACTTGAGGTTGTGTAGGCTTATGGTCAGACGTTTCCTACGCGTTGTGTGTTGTGTACACAACATGTGACCATAAGCCTACACAACCTCAAGTTGACATCTCCCAGCATCGGGACGAATTAACAAGAAGGAGCCTAACATTTTACTTCAAATGTTTTAAACTTTTAAATATTTTAACATTGACGCTTCAATTTGAGGACAATTTCGGATGGAATGCGAGAGTTGAACGTGCATTCAATATTCCTAGAAAGTGTTGTGCTTTTACACTTTGAACATTTGTAGCAGCGTCCACGCAGCATATATACTGTGTACATTAAACAACGCCAGTGTTTTCATGTGTTTGTAATATGTGCCTCTGATGATGGTTTTCTTAAACCGAAACATGTAAGGCAAGTGAGATAAAGAAGTGACCTAAAAACATTGTTACACTCGACGGAATTTTCATTGACTTTGCGATGACAATTAGTTACGATGATTCCTGATGACAGGCAGAGAAGACTTACAGTTAAATGTGGGATTCGAAACATGGTGAAGGCCTGGTTTATTATGTTTAATATAAGTTATTTATACCTTGATTTAAAAATACCAGCATTTCTTTAAAAGCAAATATACATCTTTCTAGGCGCAAGCTATCGATCCCTCCGTAACCCAAATGCAGGATTTTTAAATATTTAAAATGTTATACCGAGGTAGCTGTAATCGGAAATATAAACACAACGACTGTATGAAGTCTCTAATATTTAGGTGAATTTATATATCTCAGTATTTATGTGAATCTATATAAACTTTTAAAACCCAGAGACAGTTAACAAAATAAGAAACCTAAATAATAGAAGGTGATACAACAATATTCAAGATGCTTCAGCATACACCTAGCACATGTCACACTGAATGGGGATGCAGTGCTAGACTATCACACTATAACTGATATTAAAGCAACTGGTAACATGCGTTTAGTTCACATGATAAAGAAAAAAGTGCCCCTCCCGAAAAAGTCAATAAACACACACAGAGATTATACACATAACACATGAAGAAATATATTCAGTTGACACTGGATATAGAACAGCAGAGGCAAATTATCCATATCACATATAACGAGGGCACTTGGCAGGACAACAATCCAAACACAGCCACATAATCTGAAGAAACAATGCAAGGGAAATATATAAAACACAACCTCAAAGAACTCTCGGTAGGGAAACATGTTGACACACCCACTGGCAGGTTAAGCACTACCTGTGTGGAGTAACCTACCAACAGGTATCATAATACCAAGGAGGGTTATTGGTATTTACATTGTCAGCTTCAATAAAGATGCTTGGTTAAACTGTAAAATGCGAGATATCTGTAATACTTATATGATGAGAAAACAATTAAAATAATTTCTGCCAAATCTCAGTACTTGACAACGTAACAACTTATGGTGACTCCCGAGTAACTTTCATTAATATTATCAAATATATCTGATGTTCCGTCTTACATGCAACACTTTTAAAAATATTGTTTAAAAGTTACTACATATACATAATGCGTCTTTTAAACTGATTTAAAAACCACATTGTCCACCATATGTTTCGACAGTTATTGGTCAATTTAAAACTGTTCTGTGGAGACTGTTGTGCTTGCGTTTTTTTCTGTAAAAAGGGAAGTCACCGCCTGGTTCCGACAGCAGACCAAAGAATTTTATGCTGCTGGTTTTCAGGGCTTGTGAAACGATGGGACAAGTGNCTGTGCTTGTGCGTTTTTTTCTTCTAACGTAGGCTGTGTAGCCCCTTTACATATTCGTGTTTTTCGTGGTGCTGCATGTCTTCTCCTGCCGCGGTGTGTGTTTAGACCACAAGTGTGTTACACGTAACACGGAAGATCAGAAATATTAATTTTTAATGACGTGCAACAGGATGCTACGATATAATATTTTCATTAATACGTAGGTAAGTCAATAAGTAAGTTACAAATGGATATAGNTTTACCCTCGTATATCGGCTGACTTATTCTTTGACTAGTAAAGACTTTTTCAGCTGCATAGGCCATGTCGTTTCGAACACAGGTTAATCTGTGAATTACAGTGGTTGTGACAAGCAATCATGGCGTATTTCACGGTACCACTTAACTATGCAAGTATTCTTTGAGGGACCGAGGAAATTACGGAAATCCTCTAAATGACCGATCTCCTGGTCAGGATTCGAATCAGGGATTTCCTACATACGAATCATCAATCCCAATCACTAGACAGCAACGTTCTCTCAATGATAAACGCTCCTCATTATCACCAGCATCAGTACCAGATCTAGAATTTAATTTCGACGGGAGTGAAACATAAGAAGCAATACATTTTATAACTCATATATGCATCCACTAATATTCCTGCTATTGACGCTGATTTTATATCACAATTCTTTTTAATAACTAAAGTATATGATAAAATATCCTTGGCATATTTCCCAAATATTCAATAACCTGGAAAGAGGCGAATCTGTTAACAACCCTCCCGTCCCAATACAATAACGACTGCAATGTTAAAATAACACTGAGTTCTGTAATGGCATTTTCAATATCTGAATACGAATATGAGGATAACTAGGCCTGTACTGACACATAACAATGGTGGTCTGGAAGAGCAATTAAGCAATTCATGATGGTTATTCCAAACCAACTGTCCTCCCAAGTTACGCTTATTTTCAATTCAATAATACCAGACTCACTCTTTTATCTGACGTATATTGCCTCTCCACATTCTCATCCTTTTTATCAGGATTTATAAATGACTACGTCAACAAGCTGTAGGAGTCCCCACTTGATAGATCTGACCACTAAAAATCTACCATCGAAGACAAGAGCAGCAAGAAGGAAACGCGATCATAGAGCCATGCACCGCCTGCGGTTTCAATCCACGATTCCTGTGTCCGAATGACCAATGACCGCGTGCACCCCGTACGCCACTGTCGTGGGTTCGCCTGCATCTTTATAAAAAGAACTACGTTCTCTTACAACCCTGAAGACCGTACATTCTTTAGATACTATAGGGTTCTGACGACGGTGTATAACACACAGAGATACTGGATTTTGGGAATTTGTCCATCGTTCGGATTCTAAGTAACTAAGGAAAAAAACGTTTCGGAAACTGGATCCGTTTCCGTCCTCAGGTGAGGGAAGACACCAGTGATTGAGACTAGCTCTTTCTAAGGGACCCAACAGAGTAGGTGTCTTCCCTCACCTGAGGACGGAAACAGATCCAGTTTCCGAAACGTTGTGTTTTTTTCTTAGTTATTTAAAATCCGGACGACGGACAAAGTCCGAAAATCCAGTATCTCTGCGTACATTCTTTGTTTTCAAATACTGCTAATTATCAGGAATGA
Source organism: Cryptotermes secundus (assembly GCF_002891405.2). Lineage (NCBI taxonomy): Eukaryota > Metazoa > Arthropoda > Insecta > Blattodea > Kalotermitidae > Cryptotermes > Cryptotermes secundus. The sequence continues at coordinate 824,212 of NW_019720566.1, forward strand.
ACAAGTTTCAGAATTGGCGCATCAATGACAATGAAAGTCAAACACAATGTGCAACACATCCAGAGATATGAGGTGTGGTACATATACTCCATGAAATGATAAAACATGGATGTGACAATATGAATATTAAATGTCAGAATCTTCAATCTAGTTGGTCGTTCCGCCAACTTCAGTGTTGGCGAGACCTCTGGCGCCTTGTCTCAGGCTGCCCTCGCAATCGGGACGGGGTATTTATACCCAAATCAGGATCTAGATACTTTTCGCGTATAGATAGATCATTGTCCTGTGCTGGTAGAGTTGCATTTGTAGGGATTTCGGTAATATGAATAGAAGAAGACCCTGCCGAAGATCAGGGTGCTGCGCCAAACCACAAGAGTTTAGTTAACCAGGAGCATTCTAGAGGCTGGCCAATAATCATGCAAGCAGATACTTTGGAACCACTCACTGTATCTGATAGGAAATACATAGTCTAGTGTGGCGCTAATGACTCACATGTATGGGTCTTTCACTTCAACTGCAACTTCGCTAGGCAAAGCAACAAACTTATTACAAACTGCCAATAACAGAGCCATCTTATCGGCAAGAATTCTAATATTATGATGAATACGTCTTATATTCTTGCACCTTAACTAATACAAATGCTTGATTCAAATCATACTGAAGCTGTTAGCACCTTTGAAAGTGACGGTGGGTCGAGGAGAAGACTGGCGGCACCACCAGTTGGACCCTGAATACCGCTGACCAGGACCGGAAGCATTATTGGCGGGCTGGTATCGATACAACGGGCGATGAATGCTTGGATCAAACGCTTGATTTGCGAATACATCTCGTCGTGGTATGACGCTACTCGCTGCGACTGCACTTGCGGATGTCTGGCGCTGCTGTAGAGATTGCTGGGGTTTCAAAATAGAGAGGGGATGCCTACGAGATCGTGTGGGGGAGGAAGATGCAGGTCTGGGACGTGACTCCCTGGAGGATGGTCTAGATACTGGAGGGGAAGGTCTTAGTTCCGGTGAGGACAGAGACCTACTATTCGGCTGGGTGTCAGGAAATCTGTGTGCCACCCAATGACAACCCAAATAAGGGGCTATATCTCTCAACTCTCGGACATCAGGGGTTGAGGTAAACATCTGCCCCATGAGAGACAACTGAGATTCAAACTTGTCTCTGATTCTTCGCACTTCACCAGTGTGATAATGCGTGAAACCCTCGTCTTCTGACATGACAGACTGCCGCTGAGGAGAAGCTGTTACTGAACGGCGTTGCAAAGACGCAGTCTTGCTTATCACGTTAATGTGAGGCATGAATCTGTCCCCGACTCTAAACGGAATTCTTGGCACAGGGGATAATGCTCTTGCTTTCCGGCGGCGGCTTCTTCCCCTACAGCATGTCTCGTACCGTCGCCTGAGCCACCGAACGTCACCAATCTCTTGTCTTCTCACGACTACTCTGTTACTATCAGTTCCTCGTCTCGCCAGGAAATCACGAGCAAGTTCTGGATCGCTTCGGTATCTTTTAAACATGAACTGATTATTTACCTTTCTGCCGTCTCTAGTGGAACTGTAATAAATGTCTTCGAGGCTCTCGAACTTGTTGCACAATCTTCTAACATCCCCCTGTTTCACAATTTGTAGATATGCGCGCCAATACTTTGTTGGGTCGGGGGAGACGCTCCTAGATCGCTGTTGGAAAAGGCTCTCAGTGCTACTACTACTGCAGTAAGCCCTATAGGGGCTGATGCTGCCTTGATGACTTCGCCGAACATTTGAATCATCTAAGCTCTTTCGCGTTTCACTTCGTGCTGATTTTATCGGAAATGCGGGCTCTTCTTTCTTCCGAGTCTTTAGAGGCATTGTTGTATACCGCAAACGGCTCTGTTCGCCAAACAACTCCTTGAAATCAGCATAGGACTGAGACGGGCAGAGCTTTTTTGGAGAGAACTGGATTGATGGATCTGCGGTGATCCGTGGTATAGAAAATGCCCCCGGGGCACTTTTGGCACGACTACTGTGAGTCAAAATAGTATGTCGCGGAGTTCTGATGTCACTAGCACTTCGGCAAACCCTTCCACTAGCTTTAGCCTGACCATTAGCCGTGTCGCTGGTCGCCATCAGATGTTGCCTTTCAAAGTACTCGACTTTGTGGAGTACATCTTCTCCACTACCTATCCGTTGGATCACTGTCCTTGTGGATGTATCGGAGCTTGCACTCTCCGTTTCACTTGCAGACGTTGTCGACACTAATCTGGCCACAACGCCATTCTCAGTTTTCTTCTCACTCCCAGCTGTTACTGCTTTGCTTGTCGAAGGCATAGCATTGGCCCACTCCTCCACAACTTTTTGTACCTCGTGGTGTTGACTTTGTGAACCATTTGAAGGTGTCAGCACAAGGAGAAAGTCGTTTTTCCTTGCAGAAGAAGCACGACGGTCGGATACATCTTCTTCTGACATTTCCAACGAGTAGCATGTTCTTGGTGAAATCGTTTCTGACAACACGGGGCTAGAGTTTGGACTAGGGGTCCTTCCCAGATCTTTAGCTGCTGCGGCAGCGATGGCACCCCTCGTCTCTCGTGCTCTCACAACCGGTACTGAATTAATTTTCTGTTTCTTCGTGACACGATCCAGGACCTCTTGGCTCAGGGTCATTGATAGACGTTTCTTCTCAGTTTCAGACAATGGCTTTGTGTGATCTGAATGATATATAAGCGATTCAGACTTCGGTGTACTTCCATTTTTCTTCCAGTGCGGCAGGGAACTGATGGATTCTGCCTTCATGCTCTCCGTGCGTCTGACCTCTCTTCTTTGAACAGCCGGCGAGTACAACTGATCACTAGTCAGTAGAGAATTGCATCGCACATGAAGCGTTTCTTTGTCACCTTCCCGTGGTCTCAGGAGTGCTCCACTTTCTGGTGGTACTGATATTTCATATTCCTGCCGCTTCATCACCCTGTCACGCTTCATGTTTGATACGGAGCTGTAGATCTCACTCAGCTGAGTCTTCAAGGCATTCACTTGATCCATCGACAGGCTACTCCATAGACGGCTACAAATTCCTCTTTCGTGCCTTCCAAACGAGTGTCTGCTTAAACTCCTTGGCATGCTATGGCTTCCAGTGTCTCTAAATACAGGTCTTCCTCTCCGAGAACTCGTTACTGCAGCCAGACAAGTTGCAAGGTTCATTACTGACGATCCTCGCCACAGCGGTTTATATAAGTCTTTCTTGGAATCGATATCCTTTCTTCTCGCGGCTTCTAGATCGGTTTCCTCCATACTGAGTTTACTGAAATGCTGCTTAAGGTTCTCTATGGATTTCTCTCTGCAGCGAAGACCTCTGTCTCGTTCACCTCTCCATCGCAAAGATTCGGCGTCTTTAGATTCGAAGAGCAAATCTTTCTTCTTCTGGTCTTCTTTAAGCTTTTTATATAGAATCTTCATTTCCTCTTCTTCTTTTTCCTTCGTTCTCAGTTGCTTCCAACGATCATAATCGATGACCTCCTCACCCTTTAGGCGAGGTCGGAGATCACCTGTTGATGCCGTTCGTTCCAGCTGTCCAAGACGTTCGAGACTTGAGTAGAACTTATGAAGCTCCCGGAATCGCTCCGACTTTCTCGTGGAGTGTAGCAGTTCCATGACATAGGATTGATATTCGTTGTGATCAGTGATGTGAGATATATTCAGGGAACTTGTACTATGAGCTTGCAATGATGAGGATGTTTTCCACTCGCTCCTGTGGCCTTGTTTGGCGTCCTCAACATCTCCTGCACTCCTGGCCCGAATACCTCTTCTCCTCAGTCCGCCTATACTCTCCACTGTTTTCACAGTTTGAGACCGTGTTCCCCTTATTCTTCTACATGCCGGTGATCTTGCTGCAGATGGCGATGAAGGCTGCGATTGGCAACGTGCTGAGGGTGCCATATTTGATGGTGCGTCTCGTTGAATGTCAACAGGAGGCAAGTGGCTTTTTGATATAGCTCCTGTGGGTGATGATAACAGAGGTGGTTCACTTGAACTCCTTACCTTAACACTCTCTCTTCCATCACTCTCTGGAGTCCTACTTCGTGATGGGCTTAATGAATAAAATATTCCAGCCTCTACTTCGTGTCTTGAACTATCTTTTTTAAACCGGGAAAAATGTGATCGCACAGGACACGTAACATGATGATAGGAAGGACTTGGGGACCTTGACAACAGACTGAACCTGCGATCCAAACTTCGGAACTTTGATTCTGTAACAGGTCTCTTCTGTCCAAGATAGATGTTCAGCAATCCAAGTGTGGACTCTGTTCTGTAAGGGGCCGTTCTAGTTGTTCTACCAGTCACTTGTTCGCTAAACTCCCTCGCTCTTTGTAAAACAGATGAAGATCTGCAGAGAGTGCTTGCTGCAGATAGTGTTGGAGACGGTATGTCCCTTAAAAGAAGATGCTGAAAGAAGGATTCGGAATCTAAGGGACTCACATTCTGCTGAGCAATAGTATCAAGCAAGCTATCCCTCTGTGTGGCTAGCTGTCTCATAGTAGGAACAACAGTGAGATCCTTCATAGTTTCAGTTTTTGGCACTGGATTGCCCTTCTTCTCATTCATATTTTGTTTCCTTTCACTGCTAACTCTAGATTTGTTACCTGACGACGGCTTGGGGACGCCATTTTTTTTAGATGCATGGGCCCGTCTTGATTCACCATTGCTGTCCAACTTACCTTTCTTAATTTTCTTTTTATTATCTTTATATTCCTTGTCCATCCCTTTATCAGAATTATAACTAGCAACTTTCCTAACTGTTTTTTGCATGGACATTGGTGTTTTCACACTTGTTACAAGAGATTTATCTTTTGTGCGTTTCCTTATATCTGCTGAGGCACTTTTCCTTACTCTCCTATTACCTTCATCTGTTGTTAGCTCTATTATTGATTGTGTGTCATTTCTCGAAGACCTCGGCATTGTAGGCGATTCAGTGGTCATACATTCCCTACTTGCACTTCTATTGGTTCTCTTCCAAGGACTGCTTGCTGCTGAAGGACATGGGGAAACAGCAGACTTTTTCTTCGAATCTGAGGAAGAATAGTTAGATGGGGAGCTTGATTTCATTGCCACTCTTGAAAATACATTTCCTTTTTGAAGACCTGAAAGTGATGGTGACTTTGAGGTGGTAGCAGTCACAGTGGTAAGAGTGGGTGTCGTGGGAGTAGTGCTTGTTATTGTTCTAGGTTGAAGTAACTCTTGCCCTTTTGGAGAAATTGCAACTGTTACATGAAGTGACTTATCCACAGGATGGCACTGCAAACCAGCATTTCGTGCAGAAGAGTAAAGCATTGTTGAACTCCGTACCACTGTCCCCTGGGGCAGTGATCTCAAATTCAGTCTCTCTCTAACATCTCTATCCTTTTGTCTCTGTAAAATCTTACGAATTTCCATTGGTGCTGTCAAATCAGGAGACCTACTCAGTCTTCTAGCAGCTTCCTGCTGGGGTTTCCTTGGCTGCACATTGGATGAACTGACTTCTGTTTTTCTGTTGATATTCAAAATTTCTTCTGGAGCTGATTTGCTTCGACACAGAGTAGTTAAACTAGTTCTGGTTCTTGACGGACTTGAGGAAGTGGCCCTCATCAACCTGACTGGATGATCACCCTTACCAACATTTCTACTACTTATTCCAAATTTGTGACTTAGCCGATCCTTTAGGAAACTGACATTTGTATCTCTGAAACATAGCTCATGTCTGGGATGAATTGAACCTCTGTGGGACTGGGAGGGTAGCTTCATCTTTGACCAAAGACGGAGTGTGGAGCTGTGGTGTGAGGATAGCCTCTTTGGTGGGGAAGGAGGTGGAGGCTGGGAAATTGTTTTCCTAGGAGTCACCTGAATAAGGGATGGAGCCGTGCGCTTGTATGAAGAGAACACAGGAGGAACATTTGTGTATGTTGTGGTAATAGGGTAGCACACAATTTCTCGTAGGGGGGTTATGTTCTGCTTATGGACACGAATTCTTGTGAGATGTGGGGAAATGGGAAAGTATTCAATTTCAGATATATCTGCAGGAAAGGGATGGGACAAACAAATAACATAATATTTATGCAGATGAATACACCATTTGAGTTATTTGTGCATTAGGTTGCAAAGTGATTTGGGTGCTAGCTACCTGGTGCTAATGCTGAATTTGTGCTCTGTCTCTTGATACTAATGCAACTCTACATAATAATTAGAAATTGAAGCAGGTGCAACAGACAAATTTTGTTTATTTAAATTGCTTTGAAGACAGCAGCAAGAAAGAACAGCCTAGTTACAGTGCCACAGGTTCTACTGATATCGTTATGGCTAAATATTTCAAACATGTAATTAATTTCATTTCCATGTATACTGTGTGCAACCAACTGGCATTATACAGTTAGACCATAACTAGCAAAACATATGTCGATGATAAACTATGAACAGGAAGGCTCCCTCTTCCATCATCTAAAGGGCTAAATCGCTATAAATTAAAATATCAAGGAATGACAATTGTTGTGCATCTGGGATAAATGTGGGTATTCTCAAATTAATTATCTCACAGACCAAAGACCATCTTAGAAGCTTTTTTAGTTCCCAGTTCACATGTTTTTATTTCAGTTGGAGTCCAGTGGAATATGACATAACAAAAATGATAGAACATGACAGATAGCTAACCTCACAACTCTGAATAATTCTGTGATATTCTTAAAAATGTACTATAAATCAACACATTCCAAATCAAAAGATAAAATTCACGCTACCAGGAAAATATTGTCACATCATATCCAAGGACAGATATTGAAGATTCAGTACAGAATTTGTTTAACTGGAGATTTAACTGTGTCATACCAAAGAACTATATAGTGACATGAGAGAGAGAGAGAGAGAGAGTGAGAGTGAATGAAAATACAGCAGTAGGTAAAATTATAACACAGAAGTAATAATAATAAAAATTTCACAAAATCTACAGTTTCAAGGCCTAAAATGGCTGACTACCACTATTACAGCTGACACTCTTAGAAAAGTCAAGTACCTTTGGTGTCTTTTCTAATTTATTTTGCTGACCTTACCAAAATCATTTCAAGAAAACTTATTCCTACCAAATCTCTCCCAAGTAACTTTACATATCAACTTCACTACAATCCTAGCAGCAGAGTTCTAAGAGCTTTATTCTAAACTTCTTTGCAGGAATAACATAATACTTGTATATATACAATCTTGCATACATATGTTTACTCCTTGATACAATTGTTTATGCCTATGATTAATCCTTATCCTTCATTTCTCTCCTTTAATAGCTTGTTTAAACAGTATGGTCACAGAGCTACAGAAAGAGTAAATTGTTTATTTAGATGAATAATTGTACCTAATAACTTTTCATCTTGCATCCACAGTTCTTTCCAGTGACAATGACACAAACCCAGTAGCAAAATTCCACAGATTCTATATAAAAAAAATACTGAGAAAGCTGGTTCATGCCATAATGCTTCTGACTTACATTTGGGAGGAGCTTGGTATAAATCTTGGCTAGAACACCGACAAACCCGATTGAGATTTTTCATGGGTTTCCTCAGTCCTTCCACTCAAAGGTCAGAACAGTACCTCAAAATAAGCAATGACTGGTTCCTTCCATATCCTTTCTGACCTATTATTCACTAGTCATCCTACCATCCAACATGATATAGTTCAAGCTACTGACAGTCTTATTATTTCAATCATACATAAGAAATAAAATAATAAAATACTCACAAGAGTGTTGACTTAACAATAATCACATATCTACAATTCTTTATCAAATGTATTTATAATGTGATAGTATGTAATTAAAAATTTCATAAATTTGGTTATTTTCAGTCTTTTATGGAACTGTTTTGAGCAACAGAGGGACAGCATGATTCTGATATTTTGTTTTAATATGAGTATTAAAAAGTGTCAGTAATATATTCCTCATTTTACACTATATAAAACCCAGGTACCAAACATTACATGTACTACAAACACAATCAATGTTTTTACTTTGTTTTATCTGGTACATGATGGACAATGACTTGAGGATTAGAAACTTAAAAAAAGCACTCCTTAATCTCAAGGAAATGTTTATTGCTTTTGTAATTTTTTTAATTAATTTAATTTTCTTGGGGTGGAGTGAGACTGAGTCCACTTGGTATGCCAGCCACTAACTGACCTACTATACCAGCCCTGGATGATATACCTAGTACGATGATGAATGTGGAGCAGTTGGTGGAATGAGAATTTGCTGGGAAAACCAAAGTACTCAGAGAAAACCTGCCTCAGTGCCACTTTGACCACCACAAATCCCACATGACCTGACCTAGGCTCCAATCCGGACTGCCGCGGTAGGAAGCCGGTGACTAACTGCCTGAGCTACAGCATGACCAAACTGTTGCTTTTGTATCTTTGAGGAATGTTTGCACTAAGACACGTCCAATGATGCATACATATTCTGTACATACAGCTGCTCATAGTTTAGGTCAAACGGTAATAAGCTTGAATTCTGTTCAGGCACCACACATTTCAAGTCTCAGTCAGGGCACATGCTACACTGACTGAGGCTTTTCATGTCTTTTGCCCAACAAATTTGCAATATAACAATTGAAATACACAATGATTTTTGATACTGCATTCACAGTTAATTGCAGTTCACCCTACATAATCATTCCAACAACCTTTGCAACTGACAGAGAAATATTTAATAACATATGAACCAATAAACATTTCCCAGGGTGTCAGGCCCCTTACTGTAAAGACAGATCCTCCAAAGATATAATCTAAAGGATGAGCTATTATAATTGTCAAATGTTTCCCAAGAGCAGGCATGCAGTAGGTAATATTTGCCTCCACCGCTGCAGTATATCCAATATCAACAGAAGCACAGAGATTGCAAGCAAACAGTTCCATCACCAACATTACACATGCCAACATATCAAAACAGCTGAGCATTTCCTATACATGTTATATAACAACATCTGTTTCATTTGAATTTGTTTAAAGTTGTGTTACCTGAATACATTACTGAATTCAGACATGTGCCAGAAAATGGGCAACAAAAAACATTAAAAATGGTTTACAATGACAGTGCCAACATTGAAACAGAGATATATTAAAGAAAACACATATAGTAATGAATGGCAGAAGATTTCCCAGTTTGGTGTCATTAATGTTACCTAGTGTTTAAATTTACGAAGTGAATATGGTAGGCCTATTTTTCAGAAAACAGTCCAGAATCCCATTCTATTAATAAAGAGTAAACTCTTCCACTGTTTGTAATTAAATGCAGCGAATATTTGAATCAGTTACTGAAACTCCACTTTTGTTTCCACATTTCCTCCTTGGTGACGTATGGCTAAAAAATTTTCTGTTATTAGAATGCCAATGTTTAGCAGTGCTAAAATGAAGGTCTGCAATTTAATATGAGCTTGAAACAGATGAATCAGTTTACATATTTACAACTTAATTTCTTCTGACCAATTTTAATGTCAACCTTTCACATACTTGCTAGACTTTCACACAGCCGCTTTCTAAATCTTACTTGTATGTCCAGCTCATTATATCCCCTTCGAATTGACTAGCAACACTAACTGGCCTGTATAATCAGAGGGCTCCATGTTATGTAATAGCCTGCATCTTAGCTTCCTTCATCTTCCTTAGTTCCACAATTTTCCTTTACAATTTCTTTAAGATAGTTTCAATTAATGTTTTCCATCAAGGAAATATGTATTTCAACAGAGGAATTGTTTCCTTTCACAACTGGAGAAGGAGTTGTGAACAGCAAAAGTGCAGCTTCAATAATGATTACACACTCTAAGAGACGCATCCATAATGAGAGCACAGAACATGTCTGAGGAAGTTGAAGGTTGACAAATTTAGAATTAGGCAAAAATACTACAATCATTTCATAGAATTAAAGATGCATAAACATCCACACACCAAAAGGTAATGGCTAAACTTCTCTCTGTTTCACAAACACAGAGTTGACTCTATATTATATTCTTCATAGATTAATCACCAAACTTTTAAAATCCCTCAGTTACTGATTATAGCTTCCTATAATGATTTAAATGTTGCCAAACTCTTCCAGTAATATACATATATCAGTGATGCTTTACAACGATCTGACAGACTACACATCATCTCACTCTGTTGCAGCTATCTATTTTATTACTTTATTTCTTTTCCCAGGGTCTAACTACCAGAACAAGGGCTGTTTTTTGCCACTGAAAAGATATATAACCCAATCTTTAGTGACCAGTAGACTATAGAGAATATATTCTACAGCATTATATATCTGATGTGATTTTCAGGGCTGAATACAGTCTGAACAGTAAGTAATTCCAGGTTTTTGAATTATCCATTGTATTTAGCAATACATACTACTTTTTCCCTTCTTTACAGCAGATAATCTAGATAGAATCCCACTGTTATTCTGCATTTGAACATGTTCCACATCCTACAATCAAAATATTTTCACTGCTCTTGGTTAAGTGACAGATAACTTTCTTTTTAAGCACTATTAATTCTTTCAAAAGTCTAAACATATTTTGCTTCAGCTAATTCTTACCAATTTGTATTTATAATGAAGACAGTTTGTGTAATGAATCACATAACAAGTGGTGGATAGAATTTGACTGTGTCTAAAATTGTAAAAATCTTCTTACTCTCTGCAGTTTAGCAAATGGCAATAAATCTAAATACTCAATAATGTAAAAATTCACTTCTGTCTCAGTACACTGGTATATAATTTGGCCTTCTTCCAAATCCTTCTTATTCAACAAATAGTCTCTTGGGCAATCAGTCATATCAGTGTGGAATGAACGACAGTCTCTGCCTCCATCATCAAGAAATGATATGATGAGTGACAGTTTTTAATTGCTTGTACATATAAATTTGACTCTCAGAATCAGGACTCCTTATTAGGGGAACAGGGAGCAGGATCAGGTGTTCAATCATCCTATCCAAGGCCACAATCAACATCGCTTAACCTGTTCATTCTAGATTTTTGGTCTTAAGATAGGATTTAAAGCTCACAGATTTTCTGTGATTCCAAATTAAGTGACATACACTGTGGCTATAGTAGGATGAGTGAAGGCATGACTCCACCCACACTTACAATATTGGTCTGTTATCAGGCAGGGACACTGGGCTCTGACATGTATATACATATACAATGACCAACTTTGTGACTCATTTCATCAGTGCCTGTTGAAAGTTGAAGAGACAGTCTCCATAATGTCAGAAATTCATTTCGTACTGACTCGGCTGATTTCCCAAGAAGATTTCATTGAATTCATTTGCCATGAAAGCTTAAAATATCATAAAGTGTAATTCTCTGCATGTAACTCAGAGATGTAAGTTCAAGCCATTCTCAGACATGTTCCTAGCAATAATAATACTGGCATTTACTTCATGTCAGTTGGCATAACATTAAATGTTACCTTGTTAGAAATTACTTTGCCTAGGTTTATACTACACAATGGGTTAAAACTGGAGTCATCATGTCATACTAAATATCCTTATGTAACACTCACCTTTAGGTCTTTCAGGTGCAGGTTTCCGTAAGCCATGGAGTGGCACCTCACCACCCTTCTGAATGGTCTTGTATGCCAATTTCTGTTCTGCAGGACTCAACTGACTCTGCAGGTTCTCATCACGACGTTTGAACACCAGTGTTGAATCACTCTCATATCCAGATTCCTTCAGGGCACTGAAGCACAGACCACACAATACACTCATAATCACAATCCAGTTCACTGCCTTTATATTAAGGCACTGAACACTACTTTACCACAGTATACAAAACAGCTGGATTACAATATTTAAACATTAAACAATAAAGAAAAGCACAGACATTCTGTGTTAAAAGTAAATGTTCAACTTAAATCAGCAGAAATTAATTTCTATTAGAGATATAGAAGACTAACTTGGGTCCAGAATGGGATAGAAGGTAATAACCATATGCTGAGGATACAAAATAAAATACTGTAGCACTATGTATATACTCGTTACAGGTAGAACAGCAATATTCGGATAGCCAACAGATCTAATTCATTGTACACTAAATGGAACATGTGAAAAAGAGATACCAAAACACAATTGTTAAAAGAAAGGAATCTGAAGGAAGATAATGTAATGCTCAGCAATTATGAACATGGAAACAAGGATTCTGTGAAAAAACACACGTATGTATACAACTCATAATTTTAATCTAGGTCAAATCATGATTTCTATTATAAGAACTGAAATATATCAAAATTTTAATATTTCAAAACAAATATTTTTTGTAGTATATTGAAGCCCAAGGACAATGAAGCGAGTCCAGCGCGAAGTCAGTGTGATCATAACCTTCATCAAGAATGAACGTTAGCTGGCTGGAACAGCGTTGTTACATGAAAATAGCAGTGCTTTGTGGCAGAAATGCAACTGAATGTCACTCAGAGCTTGTGGAAGCTCTGGGTGATCGTGCTCTACCATACAGATCTGTTGCAAGGCAGAAAATTATTGTAAACAAGAAAGAGAATAGTTGGATCACTAGAGGAATAAAAATTTCACTTAATCATAAGCGTGAGCTATATTTGAATATTAAATATAATAATGATCAGGCATTAAAAGATTTCTATAAACGTTATTGTAAAATTCTATCAAGAGTTATTAAGGAGGCTAAGAAATATCAATACAATAAAAAGATATTAACCTCCAGCAATAGGATCAAAACTATATGGAATATTGTTAAAACAGAAACAGGTAGAAAAACAAAAAAAGAAGGAATATCATTAATAAATCATAACGGTCTGCAAATAGATGATCAGCACATAATATCAAGTATTTTTAATAAATATTTTTC
>NW_019720566.1:838365-853375 GCF_002891405.2 Cryptotermes secundus
ATCAAAATAATTTGTAAATACTGATTGGATGTAAATGGGATTAACTGTATGTTATATTTTTTAATTTTAATTATGTTTATTACTTAGTATTATGTGATATTGTTTTATGATTAATGTTTAATGATTGTGACAAATGAACTTGGAGTAGTAAGAAGTAAAAGGTTGTATTTCTAATAGTGTAAGTGTATGAATCTATGTTGTTATGATATGGCTTGATTTAATGTTACACCATGTATCTTTTTATGTTTTGTGTGAGACTGTATATAAGTTTGACGAGCTCTATATCCTATGGGTGCTAAAGCCCCTGTACAGGATTTGTGGAGTTATTTAATAATAAACAATAGAAGCATTTCAACAATGCCATCATCCTTCATGACAATGCCCCACCCCACCGTTCACGACATTGGGGATGGGAAGTACTACACCATCCCCCATGTACACCCGACCTTTCACCATGTGACTATGACTTAATACCCAAATTGAAACAGCTACTGAAAGGGAAACGCTTTAGTACACGAGAGGACAATTCCAACGCACTTCGGCGTGAGATGACAAGATTTAGAGATGGTGAAGCTGATGGTATTCGCAGTCTTCCTCATCGCTGGCAGCGAGTACTTGATATACTTTGAGACTACTTTGATGGTTGCTAGTCATAATGTAAGAATTCAGATTTAACTCACATTGTATTTTTGATTTCTTAATCACAATTGAATTTTTCAAGGATTAAAGAATGAAAAAAAGGTGATGCTGGGGCAGGTTTTCTCCGAGCACTTCGGTTTCCCCTGCCAATCTTCATTCCACCAACTGCTCCACAATCACCCTCACCTATTATCTGGGGCTGGTACAATAGGCCAGATGTGGTCGCAGTACAAGGGACTCAGTCCCACCCCACTAGCAATAAGAAAAAATAGAAGAGAATCACAGAGAAAGGCCAATAATTACTATGTACAAACTTAGCTACCTCTTACACATTCTGGCACAGATTTGATAATGCAATGACAGAACTTCAGTACATTTGATAACCAACTTACTGTGTCATGAAAGGCTTGCTAGATGGCGTTGAGGGGGTGGTCCGTGGTTCTGCACTTGTCTGCTGTAATCAGAATACAGTTACTGTAAAACAGTGTTCTTTCAGATGGAGAAATGCAAACCTACTATGTATCTATAAGTGACAGAGGGAAAGTCCCCTTGAATCAGTTCGCACAGCCACACAGAGCCTGGAGTATGTTTTTCATTGTTTTACTCTGTCCCTTAAGCCAGATTCCAGGAAATAAATTCTTCAACTTTCTTCCCTATTATTTAATGTTATCCACTTATCCTCATATAATTTCAGTGTTCATGAATTTTTTTCAGTGAACTATGGATTAAGAAGGTAATTACAGATTTACAGCATACAGAGATTTCTTCTGCGGTCACAATCAAAGGTGTTAAATATGTCCTCATTCTGATATACTTACAGCAATTTTTATACTCTATTTCACTGGCACTTTCGGATGACATGAACTGTCACTCCTTCTGGCCTAGAATTTTCAACAACTTTTTAAAATTCAATTTCCATTGACATTTCATGTTTTGCAACCCTGATGAGACCATTTTGTAATAGCGTAATTTATGTATTAAGAATATTTAGAAATGTAAAACATACAGAACTAATTAAGAAAGAAGTTCATATCTATAGCAGGAGATATTCACACCCATGCTGCATAACAAGTGAAGGAGAGAGCTGAAAAAGAGAAACATAGAAACAGATACAAGAAGAAGCAGAAGCAGTTCATGAGTGACTGTGTGGAACACTTGTTGGAACTACAAAAATTAATATTATGGTAATATTCTTGAATTTTTAAGACCACGTGTCTTTCAGACTCTACTGGTATCTAGTACTAAGTGGCTTGTCTATGCAGTACTGAATGAATATTATAGGACTTCTCCTGCCTGCTCCTCTTATTAACCACTGTCCTTTTGAAAATCTACATTCAACATGCTCTTCTCTGTGATATTTTGGCAACAATAAACTTGAACACTTTTTTTGTGAATTAATCTTTTTCTGAACTCATTCACCCTTCTAGGCATCTTATTCTACTAACTTACTACAATGCTCAGAACCCCAGCTTCTGAGAACATAACCCATGTACTCTGCATGTTCAGTGTGCATCACAGCAGATTCAGTAGGTGTCACAGCATTGTGGCTTCAAAGTGTGAATTTTAATTAATGGGAACAGTGAGATCAAAAGAAAAAAAAAGTTATTATAAAAGAATGAATTTTTAAAATATACAACTGTTCAGCTGTGCCCAACAATTTTACATTTATAACAAGAGTTCTAACTATCCATTCCTCATTTACATATGCCCCAAGAATTTCTACACTGATAACAATTACAAGCGATAAAAATATGACGCAGTAATGATTTCCATAGCATTTGCACTCATACTTTGACTACACTGTAGTTATGTTTTCAGATATATTATATCGTACTTTTTAAGAGTCACTTCAGTATTTCAGCAAGAACAGAAAAGGCATTATTAAGCCTGTTAACACAATGCTAAGATGTGATATCATGGTGGTCCTCATATGTCTCTTAAGTGACTTATCTATTATGCCAAAGGAAAAATAAGCTTGATAATGCACTGTCTGCATTAACAGAAGCACAGCTAGGTGGTTGAGGCACTAATCTACAAGTCCTCCGGGAGGGACTTTAAGCCGTCTGTCCCATGTCGTAGCTTTACGGCACATAAAAGATCCTCATGTCTCTAGGAGACCTCTGAGCAAAATTAGGCAAAGTTTTCCACCCAAGTAGTTTCCAATTCCTCCGGTAGATGGGGAAGTATCGGGGACTACTGCTAGAGAGGGCCGACCTCGCTGGCAGAACGGGGCTGATAACAAGCACCAGTACTGGAAGGGCATGGCGACTCTTAGAATAATTAAAGGAGGATGCACAATAGATTAACAACTAGTTGCAGTGCATGGGGAAACCCACCCCCTCCAAAATAATAATAATAATGCTACAAGCCAGAAGTTCGCAGGTTCAAGTCCTGATGAGGTCATTGGATTTTTTCAATTGACCTAATCCTTCCAGCCGCACTATGGCACTGGGGTCAACTAAGCCTCTAACAGAAATGAGTACTAGGAATATTCTTGGAATACTCTTGGGAGTAAAGGGTGGCTGGAACATAGGGCTGACAACCTTGTCACCATCTATGAGCCAATTATCTTGAAAAGTGGGAACCTCAGCATCTCACAACCCCATGGGCCTCCACAGCCTGTTACAGGGATATATTTTCTTTACTTACTTACATTTATAGCTACAGTACACGTAAAGGTGTCACATGTGGTGCACCCAGATATTTAATTTATTTATGGCTTATTTTACAATGCTTTCAGTAGCTCAGAATGATAGAATGATTCATGAATGATGAATTCAAAGCATAAAGTTCTAAGTGGTCATGGCCTATTGGAAAGTATTATTTCTGCAATTGCGTGTGTTTTGTTTGTGACCTGGTTATTTAATGATTCTGTCAGTACCAAGATTACATTAATGAATGATGCACTGGAAAGGATTTGGAAAGGAATGTTGATGTCCTATTTAAGGTATTATCCCAGCATTTGCCTTAAGGGGCTGAAAAAAAATGGAAACCCCAGTTGTAACAGTCAGTGTCCCAGTCAAGATCTGAATGGCATTTCCCAAATGAAGTGAGAAGTGTTATCGCCTAATCCAATATGCTCAGTGTCGAAAGATATAACTAGAATGATGTAATGGTATAATGTCAGAAGAAGGCACCTTTCTTCTAGTTCAATATGACAATGTTCTCAAGAACTATTTAATTTCAACGAAATGTTTATAATATTATGATAGAGCTGGAGATTTTTGCTGGTGATGATAACAAAGTTACAAATCAGTAACTTCAAAAGTTTATTTCAAGAAGTTTCTATAAAAGAATGAACACTGGTCAAAAAAAAAAAAATACACTGGCAATTAAAGCAAAGTGGGATATTGAAATACTTACATGAAGTCCCAAATATAATATTGATAATTACAAACTTAAGAAAAGAAATAAACATTCATTATTCTTTCTTATAAAAGTAACTGGATATTTCTGTCACCAATATATTTAAAACCATCCAGTCCATTTATTCTACTCTTGTTTATAACATACAACAATCTCATCAGGTAAGTGAACACAATGAAGAAACTTAACTTAATGAATATGGAACCGCATCAATTTCATACCAAAAAACCAGGGTCTGATCTGTTGGGCATTCTGAGAAAGGAAGGGTCAGAATTTACAAGGGTGAAAGCCTTAAAGGCTTAAGGCTGATAATGTTGTCCCAGACCATCTTACAACCGCATTATTATTTTTTTTTCATGGCTACAGACAGCATAATCAGTTGAACGTTTTAAAAATATAATCTTTGTAGCTCATTCTTTATTTTTACTCTGTTGTCTCTTTTCCAAAATTTCACTCCTACAAATGGGGAATATCAGATCACTATGGCCCCCCCCAAAGTTTTAGCATACAGCCTTCTTCTAGCTTATCAACAAAGAGTTCCAGCAGCCCTACTGTCAGTCAATTGGAAAAATTTAATTTTTATTTATGTTTCGCTTCTTGTATATCTGAACTGAACCCATATAACTATAAACAACAGAATGGATTTAAGTTAAATTTTTATTAGCAAACATCACTGCTTTAGTAACTTTGTCATATTTAAAGCATAGTGTCTGTAGTGCTACCTTGTTAACAGAGCCTCTCTTGGTGCAGTTCTGCAAAAACTTCTGTTGTTCTAACTATGTTCTCAGTACAGGTGCATGCAACATGCATAAAGGGGTTTCCTGAATACATAATTGGAACAACCAAAATCTTGACACAGAAATCACATTAAAATTATACACAAATTGGACGCTGAATTAAGAAGAAACGTGTGACTAGAGAGATCATTTATCATATTGCCAAGCAGGAAATGAATTCCACTTCAGGGACAAGAAGAGGACTTTGTTATGCATAAAAGATTACAAGTCTGGCACAGCTATTTCTTAAATATTAATTGCAAAAAGGGGAATTATAAAACTTGTGTAATGTACACATCTGACTTGCTAAAATTCATATCAGACAAATTAATGTTTTGAAAACTAGAAGTTGCAGATCACAAGGAAATAAGAAATCAAAGTGCATTTAACCCTTTAGTACCAGAAAATTTCCAGTTTGTACCTACCATCAAAGGGTCAAGAAAACTATTATGTTAAATTATTTCAGTTAAGGTAGAGCCTGATTTGTTGTTAAATTCACAGTCTGAATTTTCATTTACTCTCCAAGTGTGAAATAAAAAGCTTGAAAGACATGAGAGAGAACTATAAATCAGTGGTTGAGAAGAGCATGTAGAACACAAGTTCCTTTGCTAAAGACAAAGTACATATCATGGTATAATACAGGCATGTCCCTTTACACTCATTCTCAATCCATGATCAGGTGCGAAAGAGAAACATAATAAAGACATAGCTGAAGTGTATAACTACCATAACATGAGAAGTGATGCAAGAATAATACATGATAGGTGGCTAGAAGATTATGAACTAACAGTGTTCAAATACAGACAAAAAGCAATAGTGGTAAAACCTCCATGCTCTAGAACAGAGTGTGGTATGTTAAGGGGTTGGGACTAAACACAAACCAACAGCGTGACCCATTTACTGTTTGTTTAAAAGCTGCTGGATGTGGTGCTGAAGTTAATTATGAATTGTGACTTGACAAGACATAGGGCTGATGACTGCTCTGTTTTGTTTATTTCTTCCTTTATTTAACAGTGCTGTGTTGACTGCTTAGGTCATCTAGCAAACAACTGAGAAATACTGGAATGTAACTTGTTTTATGGGAGCACATATTCAGAACAGCTAGCTGCTGATTGAAGATTGAACCAGGGACCTCAAAAATAAAGGGCTGTATTTTGTTTTATATGTGTATTTGGTTTATAACATCATTCTTGTCAAAGCATAAAGATTCTGAAGTGCAAGTATTTATACTTAATTAAGTCCCTTTCTTTTGTAATGGGTACCTAACAATGTCAATGAAACAAATTACAAGAAAGCAAGTGAATTTCTCCTGTGTCTAATCACTATGCCATAAAAGAAAATAATGAGCCTGCAGATTGTGTTGCAGTATGAAAGCGAGTGTTCAAATTATTCTCCAGCAAAATTTTACTCACATGGGAGAGATTCCCTGCTCATGATCTCCTTACATTACACATTATGGTTCAATAGTCATAGTGGACAGGGTGAAGGTGAAACAATTATTTCCATCACTTCTCCTAGGGACCAATATTGGCCATTTTAGACAGTCAAAGATATACCATGTTGCAAAAAAAAAAAAAGAAAAGCATAATAAAACTACACGCGTTTCTTACAGGAATTTTCTGTATGACAGCATGAAAGTATGACTAAGAATTGGCAGCATAATTGTTTCATGTGGACAGATGGATATGGCAATATTTCTGATTATTACCTGCATTTGTTAAACATCTATAACATAAAGGATATCCTCAGGACTACAGCATAGAGAGTGTGTAGGAATTTGTTACAAGAGTTTTACAACTTTTAAAAAAATATGAGTCTAAAAAATGTAAATATTCAGAGGAGCAATATCCATATCTTTCTTCCATTACAGGTGCATTGCTTTAAAACAGAATAGTATGTAAAATGCGCACATGTAAATATATGCATTCTGGCAGTACAGGAATACATATACAAATGGGAAGGGAGGAAGGTAAATTTTTCCAGAAAAATGCAAATTTGTAAGAAAAGGACTGAAGGTGGCAACAATTGTCAAATATTTTGTATCATGATTACATTATTTAGAACTGGGACAGACAGAGGTGGCAAGGTTTCACCATGACAACTGTTTGTAATCTAAGAGGGACACACATAATTTAGAGCAATTCCTGTACTTTTGATGTAAGTATTTATTTTAAATTCTATAAATATTTAATATTTCTGTTGTCCCTAATAAGAATAAATGCTGATGTCAGTATCAATTTGAAGAAACTTGATCACATTAAATCCATGTAACCATCATTACAATACCAGAACACACTCCTTTAAACAAAACTAAGTGGTTGGCCATGTAAGTTTCAGAAAGTCTGAAATAATGTACCATACATTCTTAACATCAGCACTAGACAGAAGTGACTGGTTAAAGAGCCATGTAGCAAATAACTTCAGATCTAAGGAAAGAATATCCAATATTCCTCGGATATTTGGCTTTCTTTGTATTGTATAACAGCACAAGTTGCAAGAGATTATTTTATTAATGTTTAACAGTTTTCCTTATCTGACACAGTAGAATTAAATGTTCCTTTCTGCGCTGATCCCATTAAAATACAGTGCATAAAGGACCTTTTTCATGAGCACAGATTACACAGCATCAAATCTGAAATGACAGGATGATCATAAAGGATGAATTGCAAAGAATGTTGAAGTATACAGCCACACTCTATCATCTGCCCTATTATTTTTTATCATGATAGAAATATCAGCTAACTATTCTCATTCACAAATAGAATCTACACATCCATAATAATTTTGAGATACTATCTCAGGATATTCACTGAGAGACTGAGGTGCCTCAAAGAAGTTTTGTTATGCCAAATCTCCAGAAACAGACTTGCCCCAAGAATCTTCATAATATTACCAGGAATACTAACTGGTATAATTTCATAGTCAGTAGGATGTTATAAATGAGTTACGCTGCTACAGCCTAGACCCAATAAAAAAGGGAGTGATCTAATGAGCAAAAGAGAAAAAGAGAAAGGAGAGGTGTAAAAGACAGATCAAAATATAACTGTGCGCAGGTCTTACTCTCTGGTAGATGGCGTCAGCAGTCAAAAAAGAGGAGCTACGATAATTAGGGTGGTGTTGGTGGTGGTGCGGAGAGTGAGTTTCCAGCCACTTGAATTAACAACCCCACCGAACGAGCGACAGAAGAAAATGGAGCAAAAACAAAAAAACAAAAAAGAGGAGAAAACATAGACCAATATCAGTTTTGTTCAGAAACCAACAGAATCCCCAGTTACCACCAAGCTCCTACCACAACACAAACATAGTATTTCACTGTATACGAAAATTACATTACATTACTGTATGAATCATTCTGTTAATGGTTTAGTATGTGTCTTCCTGATATTAGAACCATGTTTCAAAGAGTGAACCAATGACACCATCACAATCTGTTTTCAATAAATATACAATTATTCTATTTTATATGTATGTGGAACCTGGTCTCTTGCTTTAGAGGAGGAAGAGGGTAATGACTATTTAAGAATCAATTTCCAAGAAAGAATATCTGGACACAAAAATGGACATCAAAGAAACTACGTACATATACAGGAAGCTCAAAATTTATACTCTTCACCTAGTATATGAGATATTTATGAATTTAGAAGGGACTGCAAGGTACTGACCTGAGAGGTAATATATACTACTTTGTTACATTAACAAGGTATTTTTCTTTTTAAGACCATAAAAAATACTCTGAAAATAGCAAAATACATCAGATATAATGCAGTTCTTACACATATGCTCATGAAGACCATTTTAGTGATAATTATCACATCCAAAACTACACACCACATTAAAAACCTGTATACAACATAGATTATTCAACTTAAGAGTGGGAACTTTTAATACATTTATTGGTGTTTCAAAATATAACCAAATATATATACTTAGGTCTTGATATGTAACTGTAGAAGTACCATCAGATTTATATAAAATGTCAGTGTACTAGATATATTTCACTAGCAAGGACTATTAAATACTAAATTTCATCAAATTTCATTCAACCAGATGAGAGTTCTTTCACATGGACAAAGAGATCAAAGATAACAGGTATTTACTGATGGCCATGAAACAAGAAAATTAACTTTTGAGCAAGCTAACAATATGGCAGATGTGAATGTAAAGCAAATTCCAAAAGTGATTTTGTAGTTATCAATGGAATGTTATTGAACTTAGACTGAGGTTCTCAAAGCTGTGACTATGAAGATTACAGTCTTCTTGGATGTGACACCAAGTAGTATGGCTGCAGGTACCAAAATTTTGGAGGAATCTGCTGCCTCCATATTCAGAGTATCTCTTCTACCCTGCAGATGAAGGCTTCTTGTTCCTCTGGAATACTGATGAACATCTGCCAGACTACACAACATCACATCTCAGAAGACAATAATAATTTCATAAATCCTGTAAAGAATATCTGGTTGCATGAAAATGAATGGCTTGCTTATAGGTGACATAATGACATGGGATCAACTCAATCATTAAGGAATTTATCATGAAAAATGTCTACATAAAAAAGTAGACAGGGCAGTGAAGGAAGTGGTTGTGTCATATTTCAATATAATAGCTGGTGTTGCACCGCAATTTTGAGACTAGAAGTCAAAATGCATTGCCTAAATGTTTCGAGACTTGCGAAAAGTGTTTTACAGCAATCGAGCAAAGATGACAACACATGGACTAGGGAATTAGGTTAAGAATGTTGATGATCAGCATTTATGCGTAATCGCATAAGTAAGAAGCTCCACTAACTGGGCCACTGAAGTATAATAATATTATCAAGTACGCAGCGATGAAGTACCACGGGCCCACCCACAGCCAAAGGGTAGCCAATGGAAACCCTCCACCCCAAAATTTAGGACGAAAGGAGGAGTTAACCTCCCTCTTTCGTCAACCACAGAGTCAGCAAGTTAATGATATAAATTGCTGAATTCCGGAGATTTAGGGATCTGATCAAAAACGTAATATTGAGTTGATATATTGGGTTTTTGGACTTTATCCATCGTCCTGGTTTTTAAGATAACTAATAAAAACCAGGACGATGGATAAAGTCCAAAAACCCAATATATCAACTCAATATTACGTTTTTGATCAGATCCCTAAATCTCCGGAATTCAGCAATTTATATCATTAACTTGCTGACTCTGTGGTTGACGAAAGAGGGAGGTTAACTCCTCCTTTCGTCCTAAATTTTGGGGTGGAGGGTTTCCTTTGGCTACCCTTTGGCTGTGGGTGGGCNAATAAGAGTGTTGTGGTAAAATGTTGAAAGCAAACTCCAGTGTGCCAAGCGAGCCCTTAGGGTAGAATAAGAAAAATAATGTAACAAGTAACAGGCAAGGGTTAGTGTGGTAAACATGGTTGTTGTTATAGGGTATTATGATTACTGGTAGTATGTGGAGCATGCATATTTGTTGTTCATAGTGGCGACTATGGATTTTGTGATAACTATATGTAGGATTTCAATATGCATAACTTTAGGGGTAAAATATTTTAAGGGTGAAGTATTATGATAGTGTAGTAGTGTGTAATGAGTAGTAGGAAATGGAGACAGGAAAAAGGTTCACGTCGAACGATGAATAAACGCATAAGTCGAAACAGAGAGAGAGAGAGAGAGAGAGGCTTAAGGCCTACACCCCCATAGGGGAGAACATGAGGAAGTATAGCATGAAAGTAAAGACACTATGTAGTCCCAACTGAAAGTCGGCCTGGTTAACATTGTAAATATTGTAAATAAGAGTGTAAATAGACAGGGTAGTTAGAGTAGGATGTACCGGGATTGTGATTCACACCTCCATAATCAACCTTCCCACAACCGATCCAGAGGATCCTACCAAAATGAAAGGGAGCAGCAGCCGAATGCAACGACAATTAAGGGGAGGTACTAGGAATGAACAGGGATAGGCACCTGCCACGCAGGCAGCGCTTAGTAGCCTTTACATCAACGCTCTCTTAAGACGTAATAAGTGGTAACACCCACCCCCATCACTAAGACATAACTGGGGACAGTGGTGAGATATCAAATCCACCCCTGTCGTAGAAGTGTAATATAGGGTGGGACAGTCGATGGGTAGAGGCGGGTCTGACCTGACACGCCCGCTCTATGCCAATAATAAGAGGTGACAAGGAGGAAAGGGCCAGCCAAAAGAGAATGCTCGACTACCGCGTTACCAGCCTTTAGTACTTTCATCACCTCTCTGAAGATATAATATAGACAGCTGCAGCTTTATGTGATGAAGGACGTCCTGAACCAGGAGAATCCTAGCAGAGGGTAATTGAGGATTATTGTGTTAACCCCTTACAGCGTAGCTGTGGTGGCAAGGAGGGATACCTCCACGCCCCCTTGCCACCACGGCATAATAGCTGGCATTCACCTGGAGTAAATGCGAAAAACTGCAAAAAAATATCATTTAGGACACATAGTGCTCCAAGGCCCAAACTTGGTACCACATGATTATAATGAAATATGAGCTATCCTCTTTAGAGTGAGAGACAAGAAATGTTTGTAATGTTTCCAGTCAGTCATGCAGGACGTCATTGGTTCACAATGATGAGATTTGTAAGTAAGTTAATATGTTTCTTGTACTATATTTGAATTATAGTTGAGCTTACATTAAATTATTAAAAGTACAAGAATTGTGAGGCAGCATATGGATAAAAATTAAGGAAAATTGTATATCATACCCCATCAAATATATCCAGAACCTCGTCCCACCACTAGAAAGAAGGAAAACAACAATTTTAAAATGTAAAACTATCAAGCCATAATCCACATTCTACAACAGGGCATGAAATGTTATAAAATATCACAGGAAACAGTAGCCATCTTTCCTTACAAATGATGATCCTGGTGTTTCAGATTTCACTAGTTCCTTTGTTCCTTTAACAATCCAATTTTCTACAGCAAAGTTTGTGAACAACTTTGATTATCAAATGATGACACATTCCAACCCCCAATCAAAAATGAGACTGTAACATTTCCTCTGTTAAATTCGTAAGGCCAAAAATATATTACGAGATGCAGGATCTAACATTTGTTCTGATAATTTATATTGCAGTTAGCTGATGGATCTCACAACATGCTCTTCATAAGTACAGTTCAGGCAAGAAATAACAAAAAATCTAACAGCAATATCACTATTTCAACGCACGTTAAAAATGTTATTCCAAGAAATTACATTTGTGCAAAATGGCTGGGCTTGCAGGGTTGATCTGATGAATTCTGAGCCGGGTTTGAATGTCTTAAAATATGTGCAATGTAGAAATATGTCATGAATAAGATTTAAATCTGCAGGATTCAACCTGCCCCATAAACGATATAAGTGATTTTAATGACACAGGTTATTTGAAATGGCTTCAACAGCCTATTATAATTCTTAACAGAAGATTAAATTTTTCTGTGTGCTACTTCAAAACAATTTGTTCTATAATGTTACACTTTTTCTGTTAGTGAAGAGAAGCAAGTTTGAAAACTAAGTATTGTTCAATAGAAAACATAGGAATCAAAATCTGAATATCAAAAGGTATTAATGAGCTCTTCTGCTAAATCTTACATGTCCCCTTATCCCACAAAGACATTTCTCCCTAAACATGAATTGCTATGGAAGTGTTCCTGACTGTGAATGGGAGTTACACTTTGTAATATAAATTCTAACATTACATTAGTATGGAATTCAATGAGCTGTTCAGGAATTATTATTAACCATGTTTTACTTTAAAAATCTCTTGAATATGTACTGTGTATAAGGATGTCCAAAAGGTGCTGTTGTGCAAGTAACAGTGCATGAACACTAACATTATTGATGAGGATCTCACCTGTTTTGTCTCTTTGTCAGAGATTGAAGAGTGTCCTGGCTCATAGTCTTCTATTCTGCCAGGTTGGTTTTTATATACTTCAGTGGCATACTTGATGGATGCAGGATGAGGAATATAGCTACAACAAAAACACCCTTTTATATTATGTCATGCTGTCTGCAGATTATGCCAGTCTCTATTTGTGTCATGATACAATGCAATAATGTCACAGTCTTTGCATGTTTCCATGTTTAACTGATTATTCTTGTTGTCTTGTGCTCTGTGAAGAGCTAGCAATAACATCTCAGTGCATACATTTTAGTAACAATTATGATTTTTTGAATGCTGAGGGCTGGATAAAGTTGAGAAATGACATACTGAGGGGGCACAAATGAGATTCATAAGAACATTAGTTGGAGTAACAAGAAAAGACCATGCCCAAAATGAAAGCATCTGACAGCAACCTGGGGAAAATGGTATAATTTACAACCCTGGGAAGCATTCTCTATAGTGAAAGGAACATTTGTAATGGATGCCAGCAAAGCTTCTAGCCAGAACAGGAATGAAGTACAGACCACAAGAGCAAACAGGTTTGGGAAGGATCAATAGTGTGCTTTGATTAGGAAGAAGAGGAGGAGGAGGAAGAGAGATGAACAAAATCTCTATATGAAGTCTGACAATTAAATAATGAGATTAGACTCAGGGGCAGCATTGTATTAATTTCTTTTATTCTGAACTGCAGTGGTCTCACTAGAAAACAACTAATTTTGATCTGCAGCCACATTCTTATATGGAAACTAGTTGCCACCTGCAACTATTGCAGCAATGCTTGCAACTGTCAAAGCTTTGCCAGAAGTCATTCTCCTGCAAGTTGTTTACAATGGCTATCATTAACATTATGAATGTCTTCCATCGTTTCAAAATGTAATTCTTTTTTACTGTTCTTCATGGCAGGGAAGAGGAAGAAATCACAGAGAGTCAGACCTAATGGCTAAGTAGGGTTTTCCAGAACCCAACTGATTTTTCAGAAAAATTTCCTTAATATAAAGTACTATGTGTGAGGGTGTGTTGTCACATTACAGGATCCACTTGGCAAGGAACAATTCTGGCCTCACACAATGAACCTGCTGTTTCAGATGTTCCAAATCTTGAATTTTCTATAAATACAAACCACTCCGTCCAATGTGACATATAAGTTTTTATTACGTTAAAACTTATCTCCCTTACATGTTTCGGGCCTTATGGGCCATCTTCAGAGGGAACATCATTACAAACTGGAAACTACCATCACAATAAGTGTTTTGATTTAAAATACATACACTTATATCCTATAATGCACAGTACGCATAAAGTCGAACGTTTCACAATCACAGCAGCTTCCTGGTGTTGTAAAGTTTTTAAAAGTTTCTAGATGTTATTTAGTGTGACGGACCAGAATGAAACAAATCAAACTTGAACTTTCTGTTGACAGAATAGAAGGATTGGGTCTTGAGGCATACAGNATTTCTCACTGTTCAACATTTTTGTACAGCTCTAATGTTGTCAGACTTTCGGGTCAGCTATCAAACTCAACTTTATCCTCACCTTTCCAACATTTTCTTTTGATTTTGATGATTTTAAGACATCCAGATCTGCTGTCAAACTTCACTTTATCCCTTCCTTCAGATAATCATTTACATCTCTCAAAAACACGTGGTCTTGGCATAGCATCTTCTCAATACTCTTGCCTTAACCATTTAATCATCTTGGTTGGTCTTCTTCTAAGTTTGAAGAAATGTTCCATATTAATTCTTCATTCAAATCTTTCATCAGCCATTTTAATGATGAACTACAGAAATACTACTTCATTTAAGGAACAACAGCTCTGTACTTGGTAGACTTGCCAAGACAAGTTTGCTATTATGTGGAGTGAAGACATCAGTGGCAGTAGGTCAGCGTTGTTAGTCCCGTTATTTGATTGTCAGGCTTCATATAGCATGTCCTCAATTATCCATGAGCGAACTATGTGATTTGGGGATTAACCACAGTGCTTTTAGATAAGCCAGTACTTGAAATAAATAATTATCTGCAATGTGCCCATCTCAATATTTAGCTGTCTGAATGTTTCAATTGTGATTCGTGCAAACTCTAGGCTTTCTATTGTTTTAACACCCTCCCTTAAAACTGATCTTTTATAACCTTGAGTAATTTGTCATTCACTAATAAAAACAGCAAACAAGGTAAAGCTATCCCTGTAACAGGCTGTGAAGGTCCATAAGGTTATGAGACGTTGAGGCTCCCACATCTTCTAGACAATCGGCTCATAGATGGCAGTAAGGTTGTCAGCCCCATGTGCCGGCCGCCCTTTATCCTCCAGGAAGATCCCTGGTACTCCATTCTGTTACAGGGTAAGTCAACCCCAGGGC
>NW_019720566.1:853391-884740 GCF_002891405.2 Cryptotermes secundus
AAGGATTAGGTAAATTGAAAAAAAAAAAAATCCACCTCATCAGAACTTGAACCCATGACCTTCCGGCTTGTAGGATATTGCCTCAACCAGCTACACTACCACGTGCCCCAAATGACAACAGTTAGTATTTAAAATTATAAGCAACAAAAATTTTTTGCTCATTTACAGTTCAAACATATGATTATCTAATGAACAACCCTGAAGTCAAACAACCCATGAGATAAACTACAATTTAGTGTTGGATTATAATCTTGCATTATCTAAATATAACATTAACATCACAAGATTTGTTGGACTGGAAGCGGGATGTATGAGTTACACCAAGAGCCCCTCATGTAACACACAAATCAAAATATGAAGATGATGATGATGATGAAGCTTAGCACTACTCCTTATGGAGTTCTTCCTTACATAATTTTAATGTCAACTCACCGAGACCTTGGCAATGTGCTGGTGGTAAAATCATTCTCCTTGTTCTTGATCCGCCGTCGATCAAGTGTAGCATATTTAGCCGAGTAGCCAATGTCAGAGTCATACAGGGTTGGTTCAGGCTCTGATAGATAGCCACCAGGAGATGTGTATGGGTAGTGACCTGCAAAAATGAAACATAACCTCTTATTACTTGTGCATCAACATAGGACATAAGACATAAGGCAATAAATGATCATATATTTCTTTTCATATTTATCTTTGTTTCAGGATGATGGTACAATTTTAACAAAGTTACGTAATATGTTTGCAAATACTAATATTTACTCAGTTTATAATTTTAAAATATTTAATAATACTTGTTTACTCACTCAAAAATTTCACTTGTATCCCAGTTCTCTCCAAGATGTAAAATGCATGCAGCTACAAAAACATATTCCCCAGTCGTACGAAGTTCTGCCATATGCTAGCTGTGTTAAATGTTATAAAAGATAAAACAATTCCATCCAGTGTGACTGGTGATGTTTTCTTATTTCAATTGTTCATGCCCTTACATGTTTCGGTCCTTAGAGAACATCATCAGAGGGACATCGATACAGTTTGGAAACCACTATTACAATGGGTGCTGACAATACACAAATGGATACAAAATCCAAAGTTTTCACAACTGCAGCGGCTGTCTTGTTATATTAATTTTTTTAATTCATTTTTATACTTTTTTATTTTTTTAATGTGTTTGACAGTTTAAACCTTTCCCTGTTGATATCAAAACTACATCAGCAGCTTATGTTGTCCAGTGAGTCAGAATTTGGGTACAAATACATAAGTACTGGCACTGAACATACTGATATACTGTATTACACTTATTTATACTATTTCTGAAAATCACTTTGTATCTAAGACATAAAGTTCTTGCCTTGCTTTTATTTTCTGTCATTTCTTGAAACAAAGACCCAGTGTTACAGAACACTCTGTAAGTGGCGAAAGTGTTTCATCCATAACAGTGAAGGAATCAATTAATTATTATGTATATATGGAAGCATAGCAACTTTGCTGTGAAACTGTCAAACTGAATGTAATAACCAAAAGACAAGACAAGGAGACGTGCTCATATCCAACACAATCACAGCTGTTGTTAGGCACTCTTTCTTGAGTCAGCATTTATAGACAAATTAACATTTTGATTTCTATGAAATTAATGTAACAATATCCAGAGAATGACAATGATGCTCAATTTTATTCTAAATTTGTTCACAATACTCCTGAACCGAACAATATAGATGGAAAATAATTAATAGTTTACTTACGATTTGATATGTTGGGTTTTTGGACTCACATTACACAGCATTAATACAATTACTAATGAAGAAGTAATTTATGATATGTAATTTTATTTTTATTTTACCTTTATAGGTCTACATAATCCTGGCCTAAGAAAAATTAATCTTCCTGACATCTATAATAAAAGTGATGTCATATAAACAAGTAAATATCACTTGACTAGCAGGAGGAGAGCAAGGACGAAATAATCTAAGGGTTATATCCTCAATTAAAAATTTTCTGCGGTTTAATGTTCAAATCCACTTCTCCCAAAAGAAACCTTAAACTGGGTTTCACTGTGTTAGCTGATTATATATATCACCTAACTATGCCATCATTTTCATCATTCTTTTTGTCATCATCACTTATTACCTCTCATCACTATTTTCACCTTATCCATTCATGGGACATAAATTTTAAGATAACACATTAACAGCACTGGACCAATGGTGGTCAGACCTATGTGCACATTTTACACAGTTATTAAATTGAACAATTTCTATCTAAATAACTGGTTCTGTCATACACAGCAATATTAAATCCTCAACAGCAGCACTACGAATGTTTCTTTACTATCATATACAGAGTTTTACCAAGAACCATATACCTCTTTGCTACAGGATACCAGGACCTACAAATGATGTGTGTAATCATCCTTCTACATTCATTAATAAATATGTTTAAAAAATAATGCAAAATCCACCTATTAGTTTTTTCATCCACTCATACAGTTAAACAGAGATGGCAGTACATGTCCTCACACTATGACACATTGCAAGGCAGTTTCTGATCTAATCCAAGGACTGTCTTCTTGCTAGTTTGGATTTGTTAAATTGAGATTGGTTAGCTTAACACAGTTTATTACTTCTACACCAAGGTTAATTGTACTCGTATAACTGTTAACAAATTTTTCAACATAACTGTGTGGAACTCAGTATAAAATACCGAACTGGTAGCTAACTTTTTACTGGTGTTTTGTTTCATTCATTATAGGCTCACAGGACCTCCTTCATCACAACTCTGAAAGCTGCAAAAGACTGTACTAGCTGTTGACTTAAAAATCTTCCTGGAAGACAATTACCTTTTTATGCTTCAAGTCCTGGATATGATGAATTGCATTAAATGAAAGGCAGCACTGCTAAACATAAAACTGACCTATCACCCACCAAAATTTGCTGTCTTCTATACACAGTATTTTGCTATGTGACATACAATATAAATCCATAAAATGTGAAAATTATAGCAGGGATCTCTTATTCAATGTATTAATTTTAGACTTTCATGCATCTTAAACCTGTTATGAAACAGGTAAGAGATTTTAACCCCTTTAATAACAATACTGACCTGATCAATGGAAAAAAGTTACGTAAATACCAACATCAATTACAATGACCAGTGTTCAACATATCTAAAACTGTACAGCAAAAATTTAATTTTCCCCTTGTCGTAGAAGTGAAATATTATCAGCAGGAAGACTACATAGCAGTTGCAACAAGTATCTTATTATATTTTCTTTGCATGGAATTCATAGAATGAGCACATAATGAGGCAATCATGTCTGCAAGCATATCCATTCACACTTTATATCAGATATATCTTGGTGAACTTAAATTAAATGTGGGATTGAGAATCTGAACCGAAACATATAAAAATTTTACTTTTGTTCTTATTTGTTCATTACAATCCATACTTTATGTGAAGTTCAAATTCAACCGATAAAAAAAAAATAAACAGCTCATCATAAAAAAGAAATCTCATTAGTATCTTGAGCTTCTGTCATTTGAAGCATTTATCAATATGGTGTTGAATTAACAGATTAAGGGAACTTTTTATTTATGCCCTTATGCAGTGCAATATCTCTTCTGATACGTTGCTCTGTCTTCTTGTACAATTTATAATTCTATGCAGTGTAGTACTTATACTACTTACTCATATTTACTAAGCTAACAATATATTTGTTTATGGAAAAACAAAACTAAAGGACAATGAGTGAAGTAACATGATAAACAATACTCCATATACCCATATGCACTCATCCTAATAGTTCCAAATGAAGAAAACACTTTGAAACAACTTTCTGTGTAAACAGGATCTCTGGAGACTGGTATTGAAGTAATTAATGTTACAATTTTCATGAAACTGAAACATTATTAATCGCATGTTAGAATTACAAGATCATTCTGCAGTGAAAAGGAAGATAAATTGTTATATAAATCACTGTAAATATGACTGCTATGTGCAAAGCATCACAGACTGTTAGAAACTGAAAGCACTATGTAAGTTAATTGACCAGCAATATTATTGTTATTTATGTATATTGTGAATTGTCATCACCTTTCCGTGGTTTGTATCGGATTGTGACATATTCGTCTGCAAAAGAAGAATGGGTTCATATATTCTAATTGTCTAAATACTTATAACAATTATGATTTCTCAACAAAAGGACACAAACATACGGAAATGTTAAAATATTATACTGAAAAAGTTCTTCTGAAAATGTTTAAAATAATAAATACTCATTATATCATCAATATATAACTAAATTCATAATTGGATAAAATACATAACAATTCAAACAGGTTTTCTGGGTTGTAATGCCTCAGAGTGTTGTAGGCAAATACCAGCATTTCTGAAGAAAATGCTGCCTCCATCTTCAGGGCTGAAGTGTGTAAGATGAGTAATTGGTTAGGTTATACTCGAGCACTCTTCCCAGAATGTCCAGGTCTCATATTGTTAAAATAATTTTAAAAATTTTCAGAATTAATCTCAATGATAAATATGTATATGTTGCATTTCTAAATGCATGTCCCCAAAATCAGTGAAATATTCATAACCTGTCAACTAAAATTCATCTTACCATCCTTTGCAGTTCGATGTAGTGAGTCATACATTCGTTTGTACCATTTTGCTTGATTAACATCTTTCACTTCCTGCAAAATAACGAACAATGGAATAAGGTCAGGACATATCTTTTATAAAACTAATGAATATAAACATCAGTATTTTTCCTTCTTCTCAATTTGTGCAATCCTATGTTATTGGGTATCATCAGTGTGGATTCTGAAGTAATAGATCATCTACTGAATATAATTCCGCATTTGCTGCATACTGGAAGAAAAATGGGAGTCCAATGACACAGTCCATTAGCTCTTTATAGATTTCAAGAAAGCCTATGATTTCATTCAGAGTGAAGTATTGTACAATGTTCTCACTGAGTTTTGCATAACCATTAAATAGTTAGGCTAATTAAAATGTGCTGTAATTAAATTTGCAGTAAAATTTGCACAGACAACATTTGTGTGATATGTTTCCTATTCAGATTGACTTGAAACAAGAAGAGACATTATCACTATTGCATTACAACTTCACTTTAGAATATGCCATTATGAAGGTCCAAGAAATCCAGCTATGACCGAAAATGAATGGGGCACAACAGTTTCTGGTCTGTGCTGATGATGTTAATTTAATGGCAGATAACATATATACCACAAAGAAAAACACATACATATCCTAAAAGATGCTAGTATGGAGACTGGACTACATTTTTAAAAGTAAATGTAAGTAAAACGAATTATGCATTCATTACACATCACCAGTATGTAGGCAAAAGTATAATACAAAATCTTATAAATTCTTCAGAACTCTGGCAAAGTTCACATATTAGAGAATGAAACTAATGACTAAAAATTTCGTTCACTGAGCATTTAGAGCAAATTAAGAGTGGGAAATGTTAACCACCATTCAATTCATAACTGTCTGTCTTCCCATCTGCTATCTAAGAACACAAAGTTTAAAATACACAAAACCATAATTTTGCTTCTTGTTCTGTATGGGTGCCAAATTTGGTCTCACACTCTAATGGCAATAAACAGACTGAGAATATCTGGAAACAGAGTGCCAAGTTGGTCCTAAAAGGAGGAAGTAACAGAATGCTGGAGAAAACTGCATACTGAGGAGCTTCATAGTTTGTATTCCTTACCAGATACCATTCTCATGATCAAACCAAGGATGAAATATGTAAGGCATATAGAGTGCATGACATAGGAGAGGAGAGGAGAGAATTTCTAGGAAGTGTTGGCCAGAAATTCTGAAGGAAATATGCCACTTGGAAGACCTAAGTGTATATGTCTGACAAAATTAAAATGACTCTTATGAAATATACAATGGAACAGTGTGGACTAAATTCAAGTGGCTCAGAATAGGGACTAGTGCTGGGATCTTCTGACAATGGTAATGGCAATTTGTGTTCCATAGAATGCAAGGAATTTCTTCACAAGCCTCTAAAGAGCAACTCTGCATCACAAAATTGGTTTGTAGGTTGGTTGGTTGGTTACTTAGTTACTTATAAACACTTTATGCTCCAGTAACAACTGATTGAACACCAGACAGCAACTAAGGCCACAGAAGCAAAAATATGAGATGGCATCGGAAAGTTCCTTGACTGTTACTGTTGTAACTGCCTCGGTGAAAGAAGATGAAGGGGAGGCCAAGGTCACACTTCTTGAAGCCTATTTCATTAGTCTATCACGTGACACCACGCTATGAATACACAAGTGCTTTTTCAACTTCTTGTTTCGTTTTGTTTGCGATGGTTGTCAAAATTGAGAAATGTGTCTGCATCAAGTTTTGCGTGAAGCTCAGTAAATCCGATACCGAAACCAATGAAATGCTTCATGAGTCTTTTCGAGATCATTCTTGAAGCCGGACAACGATATTTTAATGGCATTCACATGTCAAAACCAGCTGAATGCCAGTTGAAGATGACAAATGTTCAGGGCAACCAAGCAACAGCAAAACGACAGAAAATGTTGAAAAAATTTGAGAACTCATCAATGAAGATCATCGCCAAACAATCCATGAGCTCACAGACAAAGTTGGAATCAGTTACGGAGTTTGCAATGAGATCTTAAGAAAAAATTTGAATACAACCCACACTGCTCCTTCACCATGACAATGCACCCACCCACACATCCCTGAAAACCAGACTTTGTGACTAATAACAACATGGTTATCATTCTCCATCCTCCTTACTCAGGGACTTAGTCCCCTGTAATTTCGCTTTGTTTCCCAGAATGAAAATGAAACTGAAGAGATGACGTTTTTAAACAGTGTCTGACATCCAAAGGGAATCACAGGCAGTACTCAACATCATTAAGGAAAATGATTTCCATGGTCCTTTTGAAGCGTGGAAAAAAAAACTATGGAATTGCTGTGTACATTCGCAACAAGACTATTCTGAAGGAGATGGCAGCCAAAATTGAGTAAGTTAAGACAGCATTTGTTTTTTTACCTAGTCCAGGAACTTTCCGACAGCACCTGATACACAGGAAATACCATTATTCAATTACATACAAAGGGAAAAACAAACAAAATTAACAATTTAATCATTTTCTTTTTAAGAGGATGTTAAAACTTGAAGTTGATAGAAATATATGAAGTTTCTGCATTTTCAAATTTGCCAATTTTGCATAACTGAAAGCATTGTTTATCTTAATTTGACACTGTCTTGAAATTTGAACTATTTTCAAAATTATGCTTAAATTTATGTTAAGTGGGGAATATCAAATATATTTCTAAAACAGGTGATAATTAAATATTGCCACATTCCATACAGTCATGAGAGTTCACGAGTAATGTAACAGGGCATGGACTAAGAGGCCAGGCTTTCACAGTTCGTTGATGTTGGACCAGTTATTTTACCAGAATATTTAGAAATGCCCTGGGTTTCAATTAGTCTAAAAGATCCTTCTCCAGGTGTAATGGTGGCTAAGTGTAAAACTGGTTACTCAAGTGCAACCAGTATTGAGGTTAAGAACGTGTGGGTATTTATTTATATGGACTCATGACATAGTGTTTAGAAAAATCACTTTACCTTATCAACATATCTATATAAGTTACTTACTATCTGAGCTCCATTCTAGTTTGCATGAAAGAAAGACACAGAAGCAATAAGCAAATATAACATGCATGTTGATACAAAAATAACTGTATCTTGAAGAAGAATCACTTAATGTCAAACACCCAAGAGTCACAGTAGGTCAGCTGCTTAAATTTTAATTTTAGGAGATGTTTTCAATACGAATTAAGAAAGTACATTCGGAAGTCAATTACGTTTCAAGTTATTCATTATTCTTTATAAATCAATTTTCTTCCAATAAAATTATGTTAAGAAATCACATTGTTGTGCTCAATCCTTTGACATGGATGTAAG
Organism: Cryptotermes secundus; assembly: GCF_002891405.2. NCBI lineage: Eukaryota > Metazoa > Arthropoda > Insecta > Blattodea > Kalotermitidae > Cryptotermes > Cryptotermes secundus. Next base: position 861,352 of record NW_019720566.1, read on the forward strand.
TTGGCCATGCAGAATACTTGGGCATCATGTCACACCAGCTTAAGTCTAAAGGTTCTGATGAGGTTGTATAACATTCTGCATTACTGAGTTCTCTTTTTTTGGACTTCATCCATCATCTGGCACTCTAAAGAACACGGTATTTCAGAAACTGGATCTGTGTCCATCCTTAGGTGAAAGGATGGGAAGCATGTAACCTGTTCAGTCCATTACAAAATTTAGAAACGTTGTGTTCATCACCCCACTCTCAAGCATGACATTTTTCATATTCCAGGTACTGATGATGTCATTACAAGAGATATTTTGAAATGAGTAGAATTTTTTATTGAAAATGACAATTAAAATTACAGAAGTCTTCAAAACCCAACAATATAGTGCCAATGGTATCACCCCTCAGCAACATATTCCAGACTTTATTCTTCCTGGGCATATGATTTCAACAGGCGAATTTATAACACTAGCTGTTGTCCAATCAGTATCCGCCAGTGAAATTGGCAAAATTTGGCCAGGAGGCCAGCCATGATAAATTTTCTTGGTATTAGTTCCACCAAACAAATATTGGGATATCACCTTCAAACAGGTCCTGACATCTTATCACATCCATCATTCTGTCATTCAGTGCTATATAATCTAGCCACCTGTCAAGGGAGTGTCACCAAACAATCTAATACTAAAAATGAAAACTTATAAATTCCAAAATAAAGATGAATTAGCTATGTGTAACAGCTGAGAACTGAATGGGAAGAAGAATCTTCTGAACTATCTTCTAGTCTGCTAAAATCTTGGCTACACAACTGACCTCAGTTCTGAAATATGAACTCACCGATCGTAACACAATAGGAATTCCATCTTTTGTCATTGGCCCAATGCCTTCAAACTTTCTGGGTCCCAGCTGCACAATCTTCTTCCGTTGCTCTTTTTCTCCTTCACTTTCATATTCCTTCTTCACTGAATACACTATAAAAGCAAGACACAGATATAGCAGACCAAGGATCCATTTATACACCAGTATCTCAATAGACAAGTGCTGAAAAGTGGAAACTTGCAAATGAAAATTCAGAGTAGTCACTTATATTAGGTGACCTTTGTATCATATTAGATTTGAGGTTCTCATGGTAGTGAATGTTAAAATATTTTCTTCTGGGATGTGAAGAACCTTCTAGTTTGAAGGCAGAGGTAGCAATTTCCTCTGAAATGTTGATATCTATCTACCAAACCACATGGTACATCACATTTGATAATACAGTGATCTTAACTTTTCTTCACTTTACCTCAGCTTCTTAAATTGACATTAGCAGCACTCTTCCATCAGCAAAGAATAATAGTGCAAAACCTACTGATAATAAAATTTGATGGGCCATAAGTTAATTCATACCAGCCTGAACAATCTTTGCATTGTCAGTGCCCCTTTAGTAAAACTGTAGGGAATACAAAATGTCTAAGTACCACTTTTCTGTAGGATGCAAGACTGTTCGAAAAAAAATGATATTAAGGGTATAGAAGAACAATGAAATGATGACTATGCAATCCTGGATTGTATGTTTTTGGTGAATTTACGCATTTTTTAGATGGTTCCGGACAAATTCCAACAACAATAATGTTACCAGATTTTACGTTTTCTCAATTCCACCTTTTTCCTGAGGCTGCACTTCATTTTTCCAGCCTTCACTACGAAAATTTGCCTGATTTTACATTTTCTAACTCAGTTCTCACAATTTCTCATGCGAGACAACAGACCTCCTTCCCTGTTAGCAGTCACAAATAGTTCAGTCTGAAAATAAGCATAAGGTGGCTGATGCTCGGCTGAAAGAAATCTGTACGCTCACCATGGGTTAGGGCACATGAGCGGATTTTTCCTCCACTGCAGTCCAAACAGCATTCAGAAACTGAATCTGCACTTGCTGCATGGTTCAAATAAGCACATGAAACTAATGCTTCCACACTTCAAGGAGAAGGCCTTGCACATCTCTACTCATCTGGGGATAGACAAATTTTATGCTTCCATTGGCTGGATCGACAGATTTAGGAGACATGACATTGTTTACAAAAAACTATCAGAAGTGTTGACCCAGAAACTGTAGAAGACTGGAAAAATTATCAACTACTGCAAGAAACAGAAGATTATGACCACTGTGATGTAGTATACATAGGTTGGATAAAGGCTGCGCCATAGCTCAAGTGGTTAGTTGCTGGCTTCCCACCATGGTGGCCCGGGTTTGATCCCAGGTCTGGTCAAGTAGGATTTATGGTGGACAAAGTGGCGCTGGGGCAGGTTTTCTCCAAGTACTAAGGTTTCCCCTTCCAATCTTCATTCCACCAATTGCTCCACAATCACCCTCACCTACCATCTGGGGCTGGTACAATAGGCCAGAAGTGGCTGCAGTACAAGGGATTTAGTCCCACCCCACTAGCAATAAAAAAATAAAAAAATAATAGGTTGGATAAAAAGTAGTGGCAACACCTCTATAGTTCTAAAATGACTTTATTACCCGAGGTAAACACACTTACATTCCTTCAACGAAATCGCCCCCCATGTGTACCACTAATGCCGGTGGTAGTGATAAACTAGCACCTCTTGTAAGTGGAAAATATAAATGTCCATGTCAAGGACGTCAAGGGACTACCTGCAAAATATGAAGCTAAAACAAATTCTTGGGTGACCACCAAAATTTCTGTAGATTATCTAATCAAATGGTTAGAAAACTGCGTGCTGATAATAAAAAAAATCACTTCTATCAGTGTACTGCTCATGCGAAAAACACTACATTTTTCAGCGACATCAAAGCTCTATTTCCCTAGCTAACTATAACATCCAGCCACAGCTGTTATTTTGCGGAATTGTCCATGTATTCAAGTTCCATTATAGAAAGCAGTTCATTTTGAAAACTGAAAGTTTAAATCTTATATTTATAGACCCTTACTATACTATGTATCTTACATTAACCACACAAAGTTTTCAGTATATCTGAAGCCTACCTCCACTATCTGCTACTGGCCAAAACATGTTACAGTTTCAGCATATTATTTCTAAGGTGCCAGTTTGAAAAAAAAAATACAGGATCTCATCATTCAATATTACATGTCTTCATCCATAAATACATACTTACAAATCTCATTGGGTGATATATACGACTTCTCCTCTTCTTTGGGGTTCATCTTGTGATCCAAATATAACGCCCCTCGTGGCAGTTGACCCTCTGAAAATAACAGATCTTTAATACAATACAGTAAATTCCAACAGATACCAAATTTTTTTTCCAAGAGTGTGTGTGTGTGTCTCTCTCTCTCTCTCTATACATATAAAAAGCAAGTAAAGGTACCCCTGTAACAGGCCATGGAGACCCATAGGGTTGTGAGATGTTGAGGTTCACACATTGTCTAGCCAATCGGCTCATGGTTGGCAGCAAGGTTGTCAGCCCTACATGCCGGCCACCCTTTACTCCCAAGAATATTCCTGGTACCCATTTCTGTTAGAGGCTGAGTCGACCCCATGGCCATAGTGTGGCTGGAAGGATTAGATCAATTGAAAAAATCCATTGACCTCATCGGGACTTGATCCCGTGACCTTCCAGCTTGTAGCATAGTGCCTCAACCAACTATGCTACCGCGTGCCCCTTCTATATATATATATCTGAGATGGCAGATGATTATGAATGGTGGACAAAATATCATTTAGCATACTGACATACCTGACTGAAAGATGAAGGAGCAAGAGTGACTGAGTGACTGACAGACAATCCTGACTGAATGGGTTGATTGATTTGACTCTGTGACATCTTCCTTCCACTGTAGAGAGTTACTTGTCTTATCAAAAGATTCACTGTTATTGCATTCGATGCTGGATCACCAAAATAGAAGAAGCCTGCCATATAATTCTACCCTTATCCAGTCCACACCTTCAGAATCTATTTCTTTAAGATCCATTTGAACATTAACCTCCCATTTGAATCTAAGTCTCACACTGATCCTGCCTTCATGAAGTTTTCCGATTACAATTCTGAAGCATAGCTTCTTCATCACTCTGCATGTTACGCACCATAACCATGTCATCCTCATTTTAATTACCTTAAAAATACTAGATGTAGGATACAACTTACAAATATCTTGTTACATAATTACATCCACACTTCCATTCCGTTCTATCATTTAGGACCAAATGTGATCATTATCTCTGACATAAAGATTAGAACTCTCTCAATACAGTGAGTTTCTCTGGGGGGGAGGACTGCTTACTGAAGCAGAAATAGCTGGATGCTCCTTTCATCATGTCGAGCTGAACCACAACGCATAAGTTTGCTCCCATCTTCAAAAGTATTTTACAGTTTACCTCAACTGGTAAATTTTATTCAGGAGGTATATGATAATAGTTTCAGTAAGGACATCAGTTGCCATGAAAATGGGTTTTCATAATCTTCCTCAGAACCCACTGAAAAGTGACCGTATAACACTATGTAGTATATTATAACTCTTGCTTCACGTCAGGGAGGTGTCTGGTTGAGGTCCGGATATTTTGATTTTGCTCAGTCACGCAAGACAAATCCTACACCTTAGAGTAGGTCATGATTGTTTCCTTTCAAATGTTTCCCATTAAATTACCCACAATCATCCTATCATTTGATGTTCTAATCTATGCAGTCAGAGATGCATCACTAAACAAACAGAGAATCAATCAGTCCAGACAAATACTGGGAAACTTCCTTCAAACAAACTTCATCCATGTTCTTCCCCATCTCTCTTTCCACCATTTGACCTGTGCAGTTCAGACATTAAATAAATGTACCTGCCTCTAAATGGCTTCTGAAATTACTGCACTGCTGTAAAATAATACAGAAACTGAACCTCATGCAAGTGTTTCTATTAAGGTTGCTTCTTTGTTCTTGTTACATACCTCTAGCTTTCTGTAGGAGTGTGATTGTGGGATTCTGTGCCCGAGGAAGCCTTATATTACTGGAGACCCCTGCAGCAAGGGCAGATAGTCCTGATGCAGGCGCACTTTGGCTCTGCACGAGACGTCTGTCCAATGTGGAAGTGATAGTGGAAGAGGCCACTGACTTATCACTGGTTGGTGACTGAAGGTTTGACCCAACACTCAGAGTGCTGTCATCTCGGGACTGCTGCTGCTGCCAAGGTGGGAAGGTCGATGAGAAAGTCGTAGTCGTTGTCGGCTCCTGTGTGACCGATGATGTATTTACTACAGGCTGCAAGTCCTGAAACAAGAAATTGTACAGGGCAGATGTTAGTTGAATGATCCAGCTGAGTGGTTATGAATCCTGCTTTGTATTCAGAAGGTTCAGACTTTGTATCTCAGTCTGGAGGCCAGCTATCATGATGAAGGGTTCTGTGGTTTTCCCTAATCTCATCTGACAAAATCCAAGAACGGTACCTTGATATAGGCCATGACTGCTTCCTTCCGCATCCTTCATAATATATTATTCACAATTGTATGCGTATTATGTATTTTATAATACATGAGATTGTGAAAGCGTTGTTGGATAAGGTAAGAAGATGATGACACATACAATCAGTTACTTACATGTAGTTGCATATAGATAATTTCAGAAATTACCACAGATATATTATGCTTAGTCAGAAGCCCAGACTGAGTTACAATATAACGCTGCCAATATTTTCTTTTTCCATGGTGGCCAGCCCAAAAATTTGCTTACAAACTTATATTGAGAATATTTCTTTAACTTTTTTTAATTAATGTTTGGTATATTTTCTTCTTTGTTAATTTTGACTATGACCCAAACATTCAGGGAGGAAGGAAATGCCTGGCTTCTTCCACCCCCTCTTTTCTGCAGGCGCAAATATACAGAACAGCTGATCTTCAGGTCGAGATTTTAAATTTGGGGCATCCCGAATATGATACAGGAATGTTAGCCACTCCAGCATGACTCTTATTAGGTCCTAATGGAAATAACTCTGCTGTATAATAACAAATGTTATGGAATTTTCTCCAAAACCATATATAAGTATGCCCTAAAAACTTGCCTACTTCAGAAGCAACTTCAGAACTTGTCTGTTCACATGGAAGTTAGGGCCCACTTTGGTCCCATGAATAGACCTAAATATGACGCTGATTACAGGCCAGAGAGTGCACATGGCTTAGTGACAACGATGTTAGGGGTGATGTTTAGTGGTTATCTTTTGCCGTAATTTTGTCCTCAATTAGTGTAGGTGGCAGTAGTTTCCTGCTGCGTGAATTTTCGCATAGCCCTCGCTTTTCTGCTCGCCGATTGGCCCAACACACACAATGCCTTGAACAACTGGATGATGCGCCTTGCATGTATGCACACCTTCATACTATCAAGGCACGGTGTTAACTTCACTTGTGACTTTAAGTCGCATGTCCTATCTACAGCCTTAGGAATAATATGAAATCAAGGCAGCTTTTTTGGAATACTTTCGCAGATGCCAAGCATCGCGCAGAAACGCCCATTAAGTAATTCGTTAAGGTGTGAATTATTTAGAGATGTGATTTTATTGGTTCAGATCACCTGGAAGAAATGAGAAAGATTATTTCGTCTGGCAAGATTAATTAGCAAATAAAGAACCAAAAATGTAGAACGGATGGACATAAGCTCGCCACAAAACACAGAGGACTCGCTGATGGCGAAGGAATTAGGCTGAGCCAGTATGATTTATGAAACGAGGCTCCCCACGAATCAGAGTTGAGTTGCATTAGTTAAACAGTGTAGAATGAGAGAGTTCCTACGTCTTTGTTTTTATATACAACAAAAACTGGCTCATAAAACGAAATGTTCTGGGCGGAACGTCCTTCACTACGGTGAGGCTAAAGCAAAAAATCAATGTAAGTCTGATAGGACATGACATGACTGTGCTCATAAGCTGAAAAAAATCTCTTGACTTTCATCCATTCTCCTCTGGGACAGCTGCATTCACGAGTATCTGGAGTGTAGATGTGTAAGTGCGAAGTTTATCCCCTTCATCGGAACATTTTGCATTTTCATAATACACTGCTAGAGACGTCAGTATTCCCTGTACTCCGAGACCCTGGGATAACAGAATCAGAAAAGACGTCCCTCTTAATAATCCAAGGCAGAATAATTAACATGTGTGTCTTCTTCTACAGGGTGTGGTATAGAGCCGGCCCGATGAATTTGCTAATAATTCCGCAGGTGATGCATATAACCGCTCACAATTACGACATAATAATCCGTGGGCCGTGCTGAGTCGAATGGTTTGCGCATGATCCGGCAAGTGGCAGCCCTTATGCTGCAAGGTCAAGGACAATCCCGAAACGTATCTGCAGTGCGCAGGCGACAGTCATGGAGTATACTGTTATTCAGCGAGTTTTTCTAATGCCTACTTCAAAACGGAGGACACTTTCAACACCTGCTCTGATCACGGCACACAATCCAAGATATGATATGTGTAAATTACTTTAATATCTGTATGGTATATTTTATATCACAGCTCATTTCGTCGGGCCGGTTCTATATGAATCACCCTGTATTTTGTGTATTCTATAAACACAGTGCTGAGCTGTGTGATTTTCTGTGCAAGCGGCTTTCGTTTCGCTTTGGGTTCCATGGGTCCCGCGAATCATTTTGAGACCATAGGAAAAAGAGCACTGACATGAGGGCATAGAGTTGATTTACGGGACACTGACTTGAAGGCATGCAAGAGGAAGACACATAGCACAGTACCACAAGGAGTTCATAGAGATAGGATAAAAAAAAACGAAAGGGGGGTTAAGTTTTGTTTAATGACACTCTGGTTTGGTCATACAGCGTCGTCTAAGAAAGTATACGATAATCAATACTGTAGGGAAGAAGAGGTCGTGGTTCATTTCGAATAAATTTAACGACATTTTCCCGAACAAAATTTGGGAACCCCGTATGAAATCTTAGTCAAGATTATCCGATTTCTGGAAAAGATTTGAATAAGTGACCTCCAAAACATGAATCATTAGTGTCATCCACTATACGGGAGACGGAATGCTATGAAATAGAAGAAATTTGAAAATAATAAAACGATATGTTTCTTTATGTGAGAGTTGGTCAGTCAGTAGACAGTGGAAACTCACGTCAGCAGGCTTGAAAGTGGCTGGTAAGTATGTGGCGCTTAGGGTCTTCCTGGGCAATGGGGGGGACTCGAAGTTGATCGGCCGAAACTCCTTCCGTTCACTGGTGGGACTGGCGCCGGCACTCTTGGGGGTCCACACCACAGGGGGTGCATCCTCCCCGTCCTTCTCTTGATTGTTCCTAACCTCACCGTCTCTCTTCTCTTGTTTATTCCTAACGTTGGAGTCTTCAGTTATGCCGCTAGGTGACTTCAGGGCTGGAGACCAGACTCCTGTTCAACAAGAGTTCATATGTCATTACCGCTCGGTTTGAAACCCAGAAGACGTAGTCTCATTTGCCCTTGATACAGACACAGAAAGGGTACATGAAGTATATAATAAACAGATTCGTAAACTGGATCAAATATAAATATAAATACACTATAAATACAAACAATAAAGTGCAAGAATACAAAGGAAATGGGCACACAATGGAATATTTGAGGTTTCCAAGGCGTGAATTTTAGATGGGTTTGTTCTGGATTACAATACCATGTAAAAGAAGTTCTTCTACTCTGAAGATGGTGATAGTAGTTTCGTTCAAACCGCTGTTCCGTTTTAAATTGTCCGGTAATTAACGTGTTTGCGATCACGATGGATAAAGTCCCGAGTGTTATACACCGTCGTCAAAACCCTTTAGAAAATTATCCCTGCGTCTAAGTGCCAAGTGCTTACAGTATTTGCGCAAGGTAAATCTTGCAATAAACTCTGATCTAGAAGGAAATGGATACTCAGCTTCACGTTTCAATGCTTCGGTCGTTTGGCAAGCGGACAGAAGCCCTCTGGTACCTACAGGAGAGGGAGAAGGGATGGCCCAATATCAACCCTTGACAGAGCGGTATTCAAAATTTCCGTAACCCGTGCTGTCTGGCCTGTCCGTAACCTGTCCGTTTGACAGGCCGAGTTGGTGCCTTCTTTCTTAATTTAAAGCATTGTTCCACGTGTCGTGGTCTTATCATTACACAATTCAGAAGCTGTCTTGATAGAAAATCAAAAATCGTAACTTGAAATATGTTCCCTTTTCGCACAGTCAACGTTGCTTGGATAAAATCGTTTATATTACGTCGTAAACAAAAAGATATAAACATTTTAAGGAAAAACAGGTAGAAGGACTTCGAACGTTAATGAAGAAACGAGTGTGAAAATACTTTGCATTTCCCACAAACAACCAAGTTCAGACGGAGCTGCAATGCTTGACGCATAGACTTGTGGCTTTGCATTGTATGCACCTCTGTAGCGAGTAAACGTAAATATTTCACGTTGCCTTGCTGTCTCAAGCGTCCATACAAAATTCAGCGCAAGGCGAAGTTCGGTAGGCTATGCGAGAAACGAAAAATACTTCGGGCTGTTACACATCGCATTCTCCAATGTGGAATAATGGTCACTTGAATACTTCATGCTCTTCCATCAGCAGTTTGTACTTATTTGTTCTCGAGGAAAATCCCTTCTGTTAAGAAATGTTTATTACTGTAGCCATAAAAGCTCGTAACTTCAATTTATTTTATAATTTAAATTTTATGCGATGTTTAACAACGCTGTAACAATTGCGGAGATTTTCAGCGATGATAAAGATGCAAGAATTATTACGAAAATGATTTAGTTAAGATGCAGGAAAACCTTCCCGCGTCCTGTTTCAGGATACAACCGCAGGATTCATCTGGAAGGACTAACAAAAACCACGACATCCATGAGTCTGAGTTTCTGATTCTCCGATCCAAATCCTATTCCAGTAAAAGACAGGCGTATATCCTCCATCAAAGGCCACGACAGACATGTTACTGTTCTCATTTCTTCTCTGGGATTCGAGTGTTGGTCCGCAGGCCGGCTATTCTCACTGAGGGTTTCTGGGGTTACTGGCATTATTCAGTTCTCATATTTCAAACATACGACTGTTTCTTTCGATAAACTTCCTAATACATTATCCATAACAATCATATTCTTATATGCTATAAACCTATGCATACAAAAATGTATATCTTCACATAAAAATGAGAACCGACTCCACAGTTAGTAACGACTGAAGGCGCAAATTTATACACAGAAGCATTCCATTATGTGGCAATCATGTTTCATGAAAGACGTTAAACTAACAAGCAAGCTAAGTTATTGCGTGACCCTTGTTCACGACTTCCTGTGCTGCAGCTACAGGTTAATAATAAAGTAACCCATTCATAGATCTTTTTTTACAGACTCTCAGGTACACGTGTGACGTCACCAGACACGCTTTCTTATTTTATTGAGACATTAAAGCAGATCTACAACAGTATATCCATTAGCTCTTCTCCTTCTAGTATATTCTGTAACAAGAGATCATGCCGGGAACACTAAACCCCCAGAAAGACGTAATTTCAAAACAAATACACGGCAAAATGGAGGATAATTCTCTTACTCTCAAATTCTAATGTTACTGGAGAGATTCTGGCTGGGCTGAGAGGCACAGTAAAACCTACATGTAGCTTTGTATTCTGTAAGCGAACCTTACATCCAATTATAGAGAAAACTTCATAACTTGTATTCTTCTCCAAGTATAATTAGAATGATGAAGTCAAGGAGGATGAGATGGGCAGGGCATGTAGCACGAATGGGGGCGAAGAGGAATTTATATATGATACTGGTGAGAAAGCCAGAAGAAAAGCGACCACTAGGAAGACAATATTAAAATGCATTCTAGAGAGAGAGGATGGGATGGTATGGATTGGATTGATCTGGCTCAGGATAGGGACCAGTGAAGGGCTGTTGTGGACACGGCAATGAACCTTCGGGTTCCATAAAATGCTGGGAAATTCTTGAGTAGCTGCATAGTCGGTGGCTTCTCCAGAAGGGCTCAGCTCCATGAGTGAAGAGAACATAGTCAAATGATGCGAAGCTTACGAGTGCTGCACTGAGGAGAACACGGCCAGGCTGTGGTCGTGGATATCGGTATGTTATCCTGATATGTACACCTGTTAATGCTTACAAACACTCTACGTTGTTTACGCTCGACGTTTTATCAACTTTCTTAAAAGCACATGGCTCGTTGTACCCAAAAACATATAACGCATTAGGCCTATATTTTTCTGGAAGCTGGGATCACTCAGTCGCTATAGCGATGGGCTACGGTCTGGACGGCAGGGGTTCGATTCCTGGGAGAGGCAAGAGATTTTCTCCTCTTTTCCACAGCGTCCAGGCAGGCTCTGGGACCTATCGAGCCTCCTGTCCAATTGGTACCGGGGCCATTTCGCCAGCGAGTAAAGCGACAGGGCGTGAAGCTGACCATTCACTTCCATGTAGTGCCGAAGTCTGAATGGAGCTATACATCCACTCCCCCATACGTCCACGGCGGAATTCTTAATTAATTAATTACAGGGACAACTTTACCTTTTACCTATATTTATCTCATTAATGTTCACCAGTTTGGCCCAAAAATATTGACTTCGAGAATCATCAAAGCAGTAAGAATGAAACGTGTATTTAGATCTTTGAACAAGTGACGACTCTACTGAACTCAATGCTATGTTCATATTTTAGTACCAATTATCAATAAAAAAAGTAAAGTAAAAGCAAAGCTATCCCTGTACCAGGCCATGAAGGCCCATAGGGTTGTGAGACGTTGAGGGTCCCACATTACCTAGACAATCGGCTCAAAGATGGCGGTAAGGTTGTCAGCCTTACGCGCCGGGCTCGCTTTACTCCCCGTGAACATTATTTAATTAATTCCTGGTACTCATTTCTGTTAGAGGCTGAGTCGACCCCAGGGCCATAGTGCCGCTGGAAGGATTAGGTCAACTGAAAAGAATCCAGTGACCTCATCGGGACTTGAACCCGCAACCTTCCGGCTTGTAGCACATATCACCAAAATTTGTTGCAAGTGAGTGCCGCTGGACCTGAAATGCATTCCGCATTATGCTGCGGTCCTAGCTTTCTGGACCAGAGTCCTTCTTGGGAAGCTAACAGTCGCTCAGCTAGTCAAGAAACGCCTCCTTTGCGGAATGCAGAGGCTCATTAATGTATTGACTACAGCCAACAATTGCAACCTGTTTTGGACCAGATGAATCCAGTCCAAAGCCTCACATCCCATTTCTTCAAGATCGATTTTAATGTTATTTTTCACCTAAGTCTCCTAGGTGGTCTTTTCTCTTCAGGTCTGCATACATTCGCAACCTTCTCATGCGTTTGCATGCCACACCCAATTCATTACGCTTGATTATATTACCCTAATGACATCCGGGGAACACCACAAATTATGAAGCTCATCCTTACACAGTTTTCTCGGCCCTTCTGTTACTTCCTTTCTCCTAGGCCCAAATAGATTCCTTAGTACTTTAATTAAAAAACACTCGTTTATCTTGTTCTCTTCAGGAGAGAGGCCAGGTTCCATACACATACAAAACGTAGTTTGAGAGTACAGACGGTTTAAGTATGCCAATACAAACAACAGAGATTCAATTACGGACTTAATTCACAGTCTCTAACCTATCCCGATTCAACTTTATCAACGGCCAGATCACAGTAACGGCGCAGTCTAAGGCATGAACTGCCTTCGTTCGCTCGGACGTTGGGACCGTGGGTTCGAACTCCACTCAAGACATGGATGTCTGTGCGTGCGTTTATTCTGTTTGTGTTGTCCTGTGTGTAGGTAGAGGTCTTGAGACGGGCTGATCACTCGTTCAAGAAGTCCTACCGTCTGTGTAAAAATGATTACGGAACTGAATAACAGGCCAGGGCCCTCAATGGGCTGGAGGAGCCATTGAACAAGGCTATGAATAAGAAGAGATCTGCCACGGCAATGGGCAGTGTCAAGATGGGTGCGCCCGTGATGCCTTCACTGCATTTGATGTAATGTCGCGTATTTCGAAGAACGTCTAATGTTTTGGAGGAACATACTGCTTCCATCTTCAGGGTCTAAGACTAAGCCAAGCAAGGAGCAAGGGGTATTTACTGACCGTAATAATTTCAAGCCGTCAGAGGCCACTTTAATATAGATTCGATGACCAGTAAATGTGTGAAGAAGTAAAAATGTTAAATCATTATTCGCTACCAAATATTACAATACTCAGCCCCAAACAATCAGTGTAATTCGGTCTAGCAGTGATACAGTCCTGGTGTACATGAAAACGTTCAACTTGCAGGAAATATTTTATTGAATCGTACTAGGACTACTATCCCTTGTTCAAAGAAATAACTTTGCGTTTGGGTTCCTTGATAGCCCTTCCATACCTTTCAGTTTGTAAGGAAAAATGACAACTGACGAATTGCTTACCAACTAGTTAGAAAAATGGCTGGAGACGATGGCTTAAAGTGGTTTTATCGCATTTCCCAATGCTTCCCCCATAATGGCAAAAGGGTTGAGAGTATTTGCCTCAAACGGGGAAGAAACGTTACATATCAAGGACGGTCATCCTATGCAACAGGTTGAAGGGTCTTCTCTTTCAAACGTCTCCATTTGTACAGATGGACTCGTGTAATTTAAAAACAATAGTTATACGTACACGTACACGTAAAAATTGTAGTTTATGTCTGTGAATAATTCCCATCTTATACTACGTGTTGGTTGTTAGATACGACCTCAAACATCCGTATCGTCCTCGTGTTTGGAGGTTTTAACGAATAAGAAAGGTCGTGTAAAATTACAGACATGTTCACAGTCTCTCTCTACAAAAATCTGGAGTCTGCTACGGAAAACGAAAAGGGAATTAGACATCACATTGTTACCACCTTATTTCACATAAAAAAAAAATCCGTGGCATTAGCCCGCAAGCGAACTATACCGACCGAGCGACCACCGCTTGTCGGCGAAGGTACTGCCAACTTTCGAGGATAGAGGGTATCGCGTAGTCAGCGCAACGGATTCCTACGGCCGTTAATCTCGGTTCTCAACACCGGAGCCGTTACTTTTCCATTCAACTATCTCCTCAATTATCCTCACGAGGCTGGGTGGGCCCCTTTCCAGACCCACTTCTCAGAAAATCCGGTAGCGCCGGGAATCGAACCAGGAATCTCTGTCTGTAGCCAGGAACTCCGACCACTAGACCACAGAGGCGGTCTCTTATTTTATATCCACATAAGAATGGCATTGACAGAGATGTACATATTTCTATTTGTATTTGTATTATCTATCGCTATGCAGACACTCGGGACCCCACATTACACGACACTACTACAGGGGCCACACTGGAAGCCGTATAGCCGCCGTAATGACGGCAGAAAATTGAACTGTATGGTGTTGGTATAAACCAAATAGCCTGCTGATGATCAATAGGCCGAAAATTGTTCCATAATAAAGGAACTGTACATAACTAATCCAACTATACTCGTATATAGTAGTTGTGTTGATGGAATTTCTCACATTTCTTTCTTTCGAATGTTTTGAATCTGCACTGTGAAGCCAGAAAGGACCGTAAACTGACAATAATTATACCCCGCAGTGGACTGTTCAGGAGCCGGGGTAGCGTAGCCGGTATAGCGAATGGCTACGGGCTTGACAGCGGAGGGGTCGGAGTTTGAGTCCCGGTAGGGTCAAGAACTTTCTCTTTTTCAAGTCGTCCAGACCTGCTCTGGGTTCCACTCAACTCCTACCCGGGCGGCTGTTTCCCCGGGAGCAAAGTGGCCGGGACGTGAAGCTGACCACTCATCTCCAACTAGTGCAGAGGTCGAGAAAATGTGGATCTATACAGCCACTGTTCCACACGCCTTCTTGACGCTACCGGGACTAGAATTCTGACCCTTCGGTCGTTCAACCCGTAGCCAGTCGCTACATCGACTAAGCTATCAGGAAATTAGGCTGAAAATTGGATATTCCGGGTGAATATAAAAACAAACAAATGAGAATCTAGACTGGCCCCTAAAAGAAAGTCCTTTGGTTCCATATGTGAAATGAGCATCGGTTACAGTTAACTTGACGTCGTATAGTATAGCTACTGATAGAATGGCAAAATAACCCAAGGACACAATTATGGCTACAAATTTTGGACAGCCTATAAAAAGGTAAAAGTATAATTAGAATGATCAAGTCAAAGAGAATGAGATGGGCAGGGCATGTAGCACGAATGGGAAGACGAGGAATGCATATAGGATATTGGTGGGAAAGCCAGAAGGAAAGAGATCACTGGGAAGACCAAAGAGTAGGTGGGTGGACAATATTAAAATAGATCTTAGAGAGAGAATATGGGATGGTGTGGATTGGATTGAGCTGACTCAGGATAGGCACCAGTGGAGGGCTCTTGTGAAAATGGTAATGAACCTCCGGGTTCCATAAAATGCTAGGAAATTCTTGAGTAGCTGCAGATTTGCCTTCTCCTCAAGAAGGACTCAGCTCCATAAGTAAGTAAGTAAGTATAAAAAGGTAAAGTCGTCCCTGTATTTAACATTTAAGCACCACATCATGAAGAAACGTATAGGGAAATGCATGTACAAATCCACATTTTTTTGACCTCGGCACTAGTTGGCGAGTGGTCATTTTCACGCTCCAGCCGCTTTACCCCCGATATCCATTAGACAGAACGTTGGGTGGACCACACAGCATGTCTGAACTACATGGAGAAGTGAACACTATTGACCCTACCGCGACTCAACTCCGACCTCTTGGTCGTTGAGCCCGTAGCCAGTCGCTATACCGACTGAGCTATCCCGGCTCTCTTCGACAGCCTATAATTTTCTTTAATAATATATTTGAACATCTGCGTACATCTTAATTTTACATACAGGGAAGAGCCTCAAAACACGATCGTCAAAGTGATGCACCTTCTGTATAGGCTTCACGCAAAGTTTTCTTGTCCGAGAAGTTGCCGCATGCTGCCAGAGCAACAATCGCTGTAGGCTGACGCAACAAGATGGTGACCCAAGAGTAAAAATGAAATGCACAACCGTTCTCTTATATGGTGCACAGTAGTATTTTCAGGTGCTCACCATTACGAAAATCACCCGAAGCTGAAAGAGACCGAAGAAAGCTGCATAACGAAAAGCTTTACAATTCTTATTCTTGTCCATATATTAGAATGTTCACATCAGTGAGTACAGGATGGGCGGGCCGGGTAGCGCCCATACAGATGAGAAGTGCATACAAAATTTTATACAAAAAAAACAACTGAAAAGCCTAGACATAGATAAGAAAAATAGAATGAGAAATATGGAACGAATTCGTCTGGCTCAGAGCAGGGATCAATGACAGAGTAGTGTCAACACGATCATGAAACCTCGGGTTCTATAAAATGGCGGAATCCATTAACAAGCTGAGCAACTATTATTCACTTTTAAAGAAGCATTCGGAACAATTTCATTATCTGGTTATTTAATTTGACTAGGAAATTTCTCTCTATATGGGTAAGTTCAGTCAACATGTTCTTAGTTATAACCGTTTTAAGATCTAATTTAATCTAAATAACACCACAGGGATTAACTTGCTTCATGCTATTTCGGAAAATTATAGTGGTTTATTCAGAGATTCATATGCAATCCAAAATCCAATGTTCTGACGTTAAAGTATGTGGTACAGCCAGTAGCTACTGTGTTTTTTTAAATAGAGAAATTTGTCATTCTGTACTTCGATGACATGAAAGTCATTTTTCTTCTTAAGATGTTAGGATCATACACTCAGGAATTTGCTGAGACTAAGGCAATCAGCACTAGTCGAACTAGACATGACGGCCACATGCTGTACGAGTGCACAGATACGTGTACAAATGTTTCTAATTCAACTGGCCATAAACGAGGAACAAATGTCAGGGGAATGTGTTTCTGTCCACAGAAGGACAGCCGGGCGTCATTTAGCCTGTCTTATGTAATGTTTGCGAAAGCCCCGGGGCCTGTGATGAAGGATTTTAAACATTTCTCAAGCAGTGAACTGCCGAGACGGCGGCTTGCCAGCAAAGAGAGACTGTAGTTCGCACTATTTCCTTCAAATCAATGGCGCTCGCTAGTGTATGAATCACAAACAGGCTGTTAATTCATTTTCTTAATTATCTTTCAATACTGTTGCAGTTATGGGGTACTGATAAAGGCACTGGTTGCTGTAGAGAATATTTTATCCTAGAGGGTTCCGATGATGGTGTATAACCCTCAGAATTACTGAGTTTTTGGACACGGTACATCGTTCTGTATTATAGAAATTGGAAAACACGACGTTTTGGAAACTGGATCTGTTTCCGTCCTAAGGTGAGGGGGGGGAGAAGACATCTACTCAGTTGGGTCCCTTAGAAAGAGCTACGTCAGTGATTGAGGTTAGCTCTTTTATAAGGGACCCATCTGAGTAGGTATCTTCTCCCTCACCTGAGGACGGAAACATCAGGTTTCCGAAACGTTGTGTTCTCTGGTTTCTAGAATATCATACGATGGACCTAGTCCAAAAACTCAGTAATTCTGAGTATATAGAACTCTGTTTACGAATAAATGTGCGAAAAAAACTTGTTTTGCATGCACTGCAATTGTGAGAGGTAGTTGTCTGCCGCTAATTCCCAGGCGGGAAAATCCTTGAAGAGTCTCCACGGCTCTGTACTCGTATATTGGCTACCTTGTATCCATGGAAATTCCTGTAAATGATTCATTGCCCCGAAAATGTGTTTAGTCACGCGTATCCTAGCAATGGATACACACGTTACAATATTTATTCCGTACGAATGTTCCATCTCCGAAATAATTTGAACGAGTTAGATTAATATTCGGAATTACTAGGTTTTCGGACTTTGTCCATCGTCCGGTATTCTAGAAACTAGAAAACACATCGTTTCGGGTTAAATACTGCATGTGATGGATATTTAAAATATGCAAGGTAAATCCTTGCTTACGCGTAAGAACAATTCTATCATGTTTCTCAAAGACGGCTTGCCGGGGTGAGGATGCAAGTGTAAGAAGTGGCTATGTTAAATGAAATATAAGAGTTACTACTATGACTTCAAACGTTTACATGATCATTTATGTTCCTGGTCAGAATGGCCCTCAATAAACAAGAAAATATCTATGCAGTACAGTATCTGTATACATTTGAATAACTTCAACAGATCTGTAGGCCCATGCCCAGTAAATGAACATGAAGACCTGCGTACAGCTAGATTTAAAATCGCAGACTAACACACTGTTTTCTGAGATGGGTTGAGGTTCTGTTTCTTAGTTCCGGTATCTATAGCAAAAAAGTCACAGCAGTCTAATAAAAGCCTATCTCCTGTTGTAGGCGAGTCTCGAAGCCAGCGGACAACTGCCAATCTGTGACTCACCTACCCACCTTTACACCTACACACCTACACTATCTTATACAACAAGAGGCAACATGAACTCCATGTTTACAAAGCTTGATTCTTATTACGCAACGGTTGTTTCAACAGAAGATTTCTTATATCGTCCAACAGGATGGTAAATTTATCAAGAACGAAAATTAGGTTAGATTTTTAATGAAGGCTGTACTGGACTTGTTTTCCCGAGTTTACATATCACTTAATGTGGCAGGAAGATGATTATGAACTAAGAAATGGACAGGATTTAAGTTATTTCATTATACTGTGTCATATTGTTAAGCTTATGAGATACGGTAAAATTGTTATAAATGAGGAAACGAGGAATATGGCAGAGTTCGCGATGTATTTAAGGTAGTGACTTCGTATTAGCTAGCAGGGACAAAGAAAAGTCCTGAAAATTGTGAGTTGGAATACTCAGATTCCATAGCTAAAATCCGAACAGTGTAATTATACTTCCAATGCGAGTGAAATGCGTTACAGCGTTGCTGATTGGCTAGGTATTAAACGTGGTAGTGATATATTATTAATATGACATTATTCTGAATGTCTTATGATTGTCTTAGACTTCGCAACGAAAATTCTCCTGGAAATGTTGTTTACTACACAATGGAGTGCACAAACAGGCTCTACGAGATTAAATGCATAATGAATAAATATATAGAGCTTATAGCATAAATACATAACATAACGCCTCTAAAACGAAAGCCTACAGCATTAACACCTTTTCTCACCACCTCAAACAATTTTCCAAAGGGCCAATTTAATATTATTCTCCGATGTTCTTCTCAGTCATAGCTAGCGGATTCAGTTCTTGCCTTGCACTGTATGATTGTGGGCGACGTTATCGACGTTTCGGATGTATATGCCGCCTCATCTTCGGGGAAGAAGTGTGTAGGTTTTGGCGAATATGCATATAAGGCGTTTCTTTTTTTTAAAGAAACGAAATAAGAGGGATGAAAAAGGGATTGTCCCCCTCACTAATAAAAGAACGCTCTACATATAAAGAAACTCAATAACCTACATACTTGGACACTGAAGTTGGAGCCAGCATGTACACTCGAAATGTCGGCAATATCGCCCACAAGCCCACGGTGCAATAACGGAAAATAGAAAGAGCATCAATACTTAACTACCGTGAAAGCCTAAAATCAGAAATTATAGCTTTCCGGGAGATTCTTCAATCAATATTTCCACATGCTTCGAGCTGTTTCAGAAATACGAGTAGCACTCCACAACAGAAAAACCCAAGCCCGAAATAAATACGTATTTACCCCCAATAAGAAATGTTAAATTAAACATTTAACCTTAGCAGCAGAACGAATTTGTGTAGTTGAGCGAGAAAAATTTAAACATTTAACCTTAGCAGCAGAACGAATTTGTGTAGTTGAGCGAGAAAAATTGAGAAAAAGTATCTTAATGGAAGAAGAGTATCAAGTGTCAGTGGTGTCACCTTTAATGGCGATACATAAACTGACTCCACTTAATTTTAGGAAACAAAGGGACACGCAAAAAAGGCAAGAAACGCTATTAGATGATGAAGAAAATAATACTAATATAAAAAACTATAGTGTAAAAGAGAAGTGCGGTATAGAAATAAGAAAATAAAATAGTAATCACTTAAGCAAGAGTCCATAGAAACTAAGTTTATGGTAAAAACTCGAAAGTTTATTACCGCTAAAACTGAAACCCCGTCGCACGAAGAGATCAGGAGCCAGATGAATCCAATTTATATTCATACTTCCCACCTCCGAAGATCTCTTGTTTCAAGTAGCAGTTTTCCAAAACATTTCCCCTCAAGAGAAATTCTGTATGGAAATTTGGTTTCTCCTTGCGAAGTACATGCTCTTCCCTCGATCTGACTGCTGTATACGGCACGAATCACATTAACAATGGCATTTAATAGACGAAAGAAGGTTGGTTACTGGTGTGCTACACCTTAACCGTTTAGCTAAAATCTTTGTTCAGTGTTGCAATGTGAGACTAGATCACCGAACATCGTGATCATGTGACTAGCCTCCTGCTTCGGATTCCGGTGAAGTCCCGAGTCTACGTCTCGGCTTGGAGGCCACTTCACTTGACTGAGGCTGCGGCAGCTTCCTTCCTCGTCCTCTCCAATTCGCAACTCACATTCACCCCCTCACTCAATGCTAGTTAAAAGCACAATTAAATAATTTAGGATACAATCAATAAGGTCAAATCTTTAAAATTAATTATAAGTAACTGTCAAATGTAAGCGGCTTCCGTAGTCTAGAGGTAACGTTCCCACCTCATGACTCGTAGTACGCGGGTTCAAATACCTGGCGGAGGTCGTCGAATTTTTAAGGGCGGAAAAATTCAGGGAACAAGTCCTCCGGGAGGGACTTTAAGCCGTGGGTCCCGTGTCGTAGCTTTACGGCACGTAAAAGAACCTCATATCTCCAAAGGAGGTCACTGAGCCAAATTACGGACGTTTCCCGCCCAACAGCAGTCTCTAATACCTCTGGTAGATGGGGGAAGCATTATAGATACCTCTCAGCTAGTACAGCCGGTCTCGCTGGCTGGGCGGGACTGATGGTAAGCACCAATACCGGTAGGATATAGAGACTGGTAGAAATCATAGAGGGAAGCACAATGGACCACTATAGGTCTAAGTGCATGGGGAAACCCACCCTCTCAAATAACTAACTAACTAACTAACTAACTAACTAACTGTCAAATGTGGCAGGAGTCCTTAGCTGATGGAATCCACACTGCGTTCCTATAACTGTAACGCAATATCTGACGGATATCCCTTCGTAAAGACACCTTCGCATGTATTCTGTGAACCACTTTTAGTTTTATATTTACTGGGGGTACTGGGATCTACAACAGAGAGGAAGTAACAATAAAAACCCCGTGGCCTGAGCGACCGCCGCTTGTCGGCGAAGTTAGTGCCAACTTTAGCGGACAGAGGGTGTCGTGTGGTCAGCGCAACGGATCCCCAAGGCCGTTAATCTTGGTTTTCTACACAGGAGCCTCTGTTTCCTTGAAATAGCTCTCAATTATCCTCATGAGGCTGAGTGGACACCGTTCCAGACCCACTACTTCTCAGAGAATCTGGCAGCACCCAGAATAGAACCTGGGACCTCTGGATCTGTAGCAGCGAAATCTAACAAATAGACCACAAAGGCAGTAAGGACGTAACAATGGAAATGGAAAATGAGAGAACAAGCTTCATAATTCTTATTAATAACCTGTATTGTTAGGGTGATTAGTTTAGGTAAGAGGCGGGATGTCAATACACACATAGGTGATTTGAATTAATTCGAATTTGATGGTGGAATTCCCGTTCGAAAGAGACCAATTGGAAGACCAAGGAGTATGCGAAAGTTTGATATTAATACCAAAATATAGGAATGTGTGTTAACTACATGAAATGGGGTTTTTCCTCTCCTCTTGCTCCAACTTTGGAGCATAAGGCTGATTTATCAGTTTCATGATCATTTTACAGACAGTAGAACTTCTTGGACGAGTGACTGGCCCGTCGCAAGGCCTCTACCTAAACACAGGGCAACACAAACAGAATAAACGCATACACACACCAAACACCCATGACTTGTGTGGGATTCGAGCCCAAGATCCCGGCTTCCGAGCGTGCTAAGACAGTACATGCCCTAGACCGCTCTGCTACCATGACCGGCAAGCAGATTATTAAACTCAGAATAATTTCTGGGCTTCTGTGATGACGACACGGGAAATTCGGGTTTCACGGCAGGAAATTTTATGAAAAGCAGGCTAATTACAGAATGCGCAGGAAAGAAACATGAGGGAGTTTCGTAAATTTTGTTAAAGGCTTACATGACTGAAATTATTTAGATGAGATTAATTGCGTGGAAAAATTCGGCGTAAGGTATGTATACATTATCACTGTCGTAATCTCTATCGTCTTTCGAATTGTCTGTCTCAGTAAACGCGACAGGCCCTGCATTTCAACGACACACGTCGTCATATAACGATTGAAGTGAAATTTTAAATATTTACACAAACTGACAGCCAACTGACTCGTCTCTTTGACTTATGACAAGACAGATTTTGCTTTGAACTCATAGTTTCTGTCCAACAGAATTTGTTTCTAACTCGAATTTTCCGGCCTCCCGCAAATCTTTTCCGAAACGAACAGAACTCTGAGGGGTGGGGCGAGGAGGAGAAAACAGGAAGCCTCGATATATACAAGACCATGTCTTGCATGGTTTTGGTCTTCATCTTCCTTATAATTTTTTTTTGTATGGCTATCTGCCTGTCTTCGCGTTTCTACGAGGACTAGGATTGTAGCACTTGGCCTGAACATGGTGCACACCGCACCTTTTCAAAATAAACACAAACTCATCCTTGGTGTATATCTATAGGCGATCATCTCCGATAAACACACAAAAAAATACAGTTTGCACAATTTCTTCAGTAAAGTAGAGTTGGTCAATTCATTCATCAAGACATCAGCCACTGTTTAATGGTCATACTTGGATTTTAGACGGATACTCCAGCATTTCTGCACCTGACCTACCAACCCACCAGGCGGCCTATCTACTCTGCTGGATTTCCGCCTGCCTCTCTATCCATGTATAAAAATAAGCAGGTGTGTTGAAACCGAGGCTTTCGTTTTTTTCTCTGTTTCCGTTTCTTGTCGATGCATGGGCTCTCTTACAGGGCTACCGACGGTATCAATATTATATATGACTTTGGGCATCTCCATTTCTTCTGAACGCATTCAAATGAGCATTCCCGGTCTCTAACCTCAGTTTCTCATTCTTCCATTCCTTCCGCACGTGTTTTTGCACGAATTACTTTCATCAACAGTATATTTTTATCTACAGTAAATGAAATTAATATCCTACAGTTACATAATCAAGCTAAGCAGGGCGGTGCCTTTCGGTATCCTGTTATGTCTTTTCCACGGACGCCAAATGCAAAACTAATCTTAGCCACTACAGAACTAGAAGGTGACACGAGAAACGGCAATGTTTCAGTCGATATTACAGTGTCGTCAGTGGATATTACGTTGTTGAAGTTCACCGATCATACCTCTAGACCATTATTATTATTATTATTATTATTATTATTATTATTATTATTATTATTATTATTA
>NW_019720566.1:884749-967974 GCF_002891405.2 Cryptotermes secundus
ACTTTGTAATTGGCCACTGTGCTGTTAAGTTATTGCACGCAAATAAACATGAATTGAATTGAATTATATCATCGTTGTCAAGGTGGTAAAAATGAAACCAATATTGTCTAAATGGTTCATGTTGCCTAATTTTTGCCTTTCTTTGTATGTGTTTGTTTTGTTTGTCCTTTTCCTTCTGATTATATCAATATTGGCCTCTGAGATGCTGAGCTGTTAAAGACATTGTAATTGGCCTTGTAGCTGTTGACCTGGCACATAAATAATAAAGAATATAATTGAATTATTATTTGATTTGTAGAACATGAACCTACTTGGTTTATAAATTCTAACATAATCTTAATAAACAAATTACAGAAACTTTAATATATTAAGACAGCTACTGTAGTTGTAAAAACTTTGGAGTTTATACCCAATCGTATACTATCAACACGTATATTTTAACGCTCAGAACATATATTTTAATAGTAGCTTCCAACTGTATTGATGTCCCTCTGATGATGGTCTCTAAAGACCGAAACATGTTAGGGCAGGAAGAATTGAAATAAGAAAGATGTTCACCAGTCACACTGGACGGAAC
Source organism: Cryptotermes secundus (assembly GCF_002891405.2). Lineage (NCBI taxonomy): Eukaryota > Metazoa > Arthropoda > Insecta > Blattodea > Kalotermitidae > Cryptotermes > Cryptotermes secundus. The sequence continues at coordinate 885,327 of NW_019720566.1, forward strand.
TATTTAACTTTTTATAATGAATTATTATTACTATTATAATTATCATCATCAATGTTCAATAATTTATATTTTAAAACGCTTTATTCCAGGCGACAAAATCTTGAAGCTTTATTTCGTGTTAACGTTTTCAAGAACAAAATGGACTGTTGTTCTATTATGGATACTGTTTGTCTCCGTGTACCCACTAAGCGAATTAGGAACTTTTCCACCTTCAACGTTCAGTAATGTGTCAAGACTTTAACCCTTCAACAAGGCGCGTCACGGCTGCAAACATCTGCATATCCCTGGATTCGTTTTCAATAAACATAACATCTCCTCTGAGGATACAATTTCCTTCATTTAATCCTACTGAGTTACGTCATTATCGTGTTACCTGTATTATTTTATTGCCTAGGATTATATTTTAGTCTAGTTTAGTTTAACTTTAGCCTTAACATTTGTTATATATATATACGTACCTTCAGCGTTCGCCTGTTATAGGCCACTCGCTACTGGCAAACACTTAATTTAAGGAACTGAATTAAATTGAATTATTATGATTATATAAAGTGCCTTGTTTTAAATTTTATTTGTAGTTGTTTTGTTGTTGTTACTTTCTTTTTGCTCGTGCTTTGTAACTGGCATCTGGGCTGTTGAGTTTGTATGTAAACAAATAAGTGAACTGAATTATGCTTATTCTATCAAGCTACGTTTCCAGAGCTTTTCAGGCGCATAATAATTTCGTTATTCAGGGAAATCTTGATTTCACCGCGTCCCGCAAGTGGATCAATGAAGGTGGATCTGCGCAAACCGCAGCCGCGGCTGGGACCGTCACATTTTCACACTGAATTTTCAACAAGTATTTCGCTAAATAAAACATACCCAAGAACCCATTACGAAATTACTTGTACTACGAAATGGAGTACACATCTCCACTGTTGTTTTCACGTATTTTGTGCTACGGTTTATGTGCCATGACCCTGTTACTAACTTAATAGTTGAAAGCGCCTTTGGCGTTAAACAAAACGAAGGTGAGGTAATAAACACACTGACACTCATACCTATTCTTAACTCAGTAACGACCGGCTTGTATGGTTCTACTGGAAAAGGGTGAGTGTGGGTGTTGGTTACACGATGTTCCAAAAATAATGGCCTACATACTAAATCCATCTCAGTGACAGATCGAATTTCTGTTGAAACTGACGGTCAGAACTAAAGTAACTAATGACCCAATGCTACTAATATCAAAGTCCACCATCGGACGCCATCTTTTATGTCTTTAATTCCATCCACGCCATATCATCACAACGTACTTCCTTCGGATCTATTTTAATAGTACTGTAACATGGATGACCAGAGCGTTTCTAGGCAACGACCTGTAAACAACCCTTAGTGGCGTAAGTGCACTCGACAATAGGATGAATGTTTATAGCTCGTTGCTAGGCAACAGCGAGCCAATGGGCTGGCGAGATGGCTATCACGTGACCGGCTTTATATGGAGTCCGTGCCACGACCGTTGCTATGCAATGGTTCGCTGAACATGTTTCAAAAAAACATGTTGTTTCCTGTGTGGTCCGTGCCGAAGGCTTATAAGGGAGGTGAATTCAGGAGACAGTAAAATATGGTCGCGAGTCTCAAGGGACTCGGACCCGTGAAAGACTGCGCTGACAAGGGCCAGCAGCATATATAGAAGACAGACCCGTCCTCTCGTCAAAGAGGGCGCCCCACAAAATCAAGACTGCAAATGTCAAACAGTAATAAATATCTGGTCATGAGCCCCAGATGGGGCTCGACACCAAGACTTATTCACTGACTGACCGTCAGTCGCAATGTGACTTCGACTTCGTAGAAAGTCAGTCGTACGCTGAGAGGACAAATTGGAACCAGGAGTACAGAAGAATATAGCAGGTCGGCCTGTGAAGAATTTATGTGTGAATTAGAAGACTTTAGGAGTGCTGTGGTGAGTGAATTATGAAACGTGTGTAAATCAGAGATAGCGCTGTAATCAAGTGTAATTAAGAGATATTGTATGCAAGGTTCTAATAAATCCAATAATCCAAACCAGAACCCGTCATATTTGTCGCGCGTACCATCCTACTTCCTTCCCAGTCCATTCAGGTTGTCTCTGTCAAAAATGCTTCACCGGCTTGTTTCCACCATCCGAACTACAGTCGAGATTAAAGCAAAAATAATTTCTGACTATGCCATGAAAGCTTCTGGGGTGCAGAAGTAAGGTTCCTCGCGTGACTAACCTCAATATTTAATGAACTAACAAGCTATAAGCTCCGGCCGGTTTCGCTCGCTATATCTCGGAATACGACGATGAAAGAATTTCAATGATTTTCAACACAGTTTTGGGGGATATATACATGAATATTGGTCTAATTAGAATTTGGACTTCCTAAGATATGATTTTTTTAAATGTAGTACAAACATGGTTTAAGAAGAGTGAAATGATTCAGCATTTTTCGGTGTAGAAGAGTCTACAATTCCAACATCTGCCTCTTTACCTGCAATTAGTTACAACCACCTTCTTCACCAAACGCTGTTAAACCACTCATACCGCTGCCTATAAGGAGGAGGCTAACGCTACGTGTGTCTAACCTATTCGTCTCGACTGTGGCGGTACCGACTATTAGCGAGAGTTCATGGCAGAATTATTTGCGCCCTTGCCTAATGCAGGAATTCAACTGGACAAGTGCGAATGTTGAACTTAAGTTTCATTGCAAAGCGATGTCGAGGACGAAATACGTGAAAAGATGGCCGATCAGAGAAGACTTTCTTGATTTTCGATCACTCTGTGTAGACCCTATTGTGTGCAGAGAACTTAAAAGACTCTCTTTCAATCATAAAATAATTATCTCAATTATCTCTAATTTAGTATATATTAAATAAGATAGTCCCTTACATTTTAAATAAAGTTATCAGTCAAATTTGCCTAGAAGATCAAAATTATAATTTCACAACAAAGTTGTAAAATGTAATATTAAGTTGAAGATGTGTCGTAACGCCCAGAATTTTAAAGACATTAAAAAATTCTGATGATTAAAAGATCAGACATTTTAATGTAACATTAAAACTAAAAAGAATTAATGACTTCGGAATCTCTGTTTCTCATTCACTGTAACGAGAAATAACAAATGCAGAATTTAAATATACATAAATGAATGCATATAAACAAAAAAAAACACCGTGGCTTGAGTCCGCACGCGAACTATACCGACCGAGCGAACGCCGCTTGCCGGCGAAGTTTAATGCCAACTTTTGCGGATAGAGGTTGTCGCGTAGTGAGCGCAACGAATCCCCACGGTCATTACTTTCGGTCTTCTAGACCGGAGCCGTTATTTCCTCGAAATAGCTCCTCAATTATCAACACGAGGCTGAGTGGACCACGTTCCAGACCCACTACTTCTCAGGAAAAATCAGGTAGAGCCTGGAATCGAACCCGGACCTCTGGATCTGTAGCCAGGAACTCTGACCACTAGACCACAGAGGCGGTCAATGAAAGCATATAATAATTAAAAGCTACACGTACTTCATTTGTTACAGAGTGTTGAAACGTCATAATTCGACAAGGGCTATGAATAAAAAACAATGTATTTACATTCTCTGCTCAATATTATCCCTTCGAAAACCTAACGTTTGGTCATTGGACAGTGAACCATTTGTACAATGTCGAATCTGTTGTGAACTACATTATATCACACCGGACGCAATACTGAATGTGGACAGCACAAAAGCAACAAGGAGGGTAGTGTTACTTTACCTGGTCGAAGTGAAGTAGCTTTGAAAGTAGGAGCGAACACGGGAACACCACCTGGAACATGCATTGCTGCGCAAAACTGATAATCTTCTTTAAGTGGCTCAAATGTGCACAATCATTTACATCCAATTTCAAGCGTCTTTGAAAGTTCAGTTTCGTTTCCTTGCAGTGTTTCAGAGATATGAGGTGACGTCACAATCTACACACTGTAGCAGAATGCATTATGGAGTATTTTTCGAAATAATGTTAATAAAGACACGTTTAAAATAAACATACGCCGAGATCTTTAGAGAGGAAACAACTTATTTCAGTGTGAAAGTTTCATATTTTATTCTCACTTCCTATATGAAAAAATATTGGCAGAATATCGTCAATGCGCCTTCGAATTCAGGGATATAAAAACTAAGAGGTGTTCAGAAGCCTGTGGCTAAACTCAATACTTTTCCTGTCATACAAGTGTAGTTTCAGGAAATTGAAAATGACTCTTCAATTCGTGATGATGAAATAATGTACGAATATGTTTTAAATACACTTTGTAAGAGTCGAAAGCTTGATGTAATCACATAAATACTGCAGAAGAAATATCTACAACAGATGATGTTACATAAAAATACTTTTATTAAAATACGTTATATTTATGAGCACGAAAAGAACTACTAGCAACGGGATCTCAATTCTGGAATGAAGAAAGAAACAAAAGTTGGTATAAGTGTGGGATACAAAATTACGTTGTTTCTTCAATGGCAAATTGCCAAAACAAAATACATAATCCTCAATTTTTAAATAACAGGGAACACTACATATAAGCGACTGCGTTCATCAGCTCAGAAGACCTCCAATAATTGTTCTGACAAAAATTCAACTATGAAATACAAGGAAATGCGCCTTGTTAACACTTTATGCTGAACATAAACGATGGTATAAGAAAAGAGTGTGAAATAAGAGCTCTTTTATAAATAGATTCTTTGTTGATACTAATACTTTCCTAAAACAAATCAACAGAGGTCATTGAAGACAGTCTCAAAGGCATACATATAGTACGTGTGCAGGAAACTCTGGAAAACAGATTCAGTTAGAAGTACAATCACTAATTATGTTGGTTTATATTAAATTTACTAAAAGACGTCCAGAGAGATGGAATCCTCAAAAAGCACACAACTCAGAACAATTTACTACTGTATATTCTTCAAAAAATACTCGCTGTAATGAAAAAGCGGTTGACAAATATAAGTGAAAAAGTTCTCCACAACCGAAGTGATGAAACCCGTAAACACGGCAACACACACTGTTAGCGCTGTATCCACAAAAGCAAGCAAAACTTTATAAATAAGACTTGATGTGGGAGCGACCGGCCGCCCTGCGACTGCCAAGCGAACTGCTCCTGATGCCGGCCAGGTTTCACTACAGTACACATCCAACTGATCCTTTGCCAGACCTCTGTGTCCATTTCGTAATACCAAGATCCCGGGTTCGAGTCCACGTGACTTCCACCGCCAGGCTCTCCTCCGCATGTCCGCGAAATATGATACACTTATTCTACATACGCCTACCGACATTCTGTTTATAGCATGGGACTGTAATGGAATTGGAGAGGATGCAAAATGATGTGGTGGCGAATTGGAAGGTACTCTCTCAGTAGCTGTGTAACTTAAGTACTGTATATGGCACACGAAAGCTTGGAAATTATAAGTTTCACAAATTTTATACTAATCATTGTTACGTTAAAACTTGGCAAAACAGCCATGGTACAAATCTTTGAAGTAAGTTTTCAATACAAACGGAAACCCGCCTGCTAAAAGCCGTCACTGAGATAAGCTCACGTGGCATGACCAACATTCCAAGTTTCTAAGTTAGAGACGTAACACAGAGACGAGTTTCTTCTCCACCTCAGATCGGACGAGTCCTAATAAGAGTCAGGCTCCAAGCCAAGAGCCACACGGCCACGCGGTACAACTGTGGATCTCGACTTCGTGTGCTGGCCTAACTGAACACCACAGCACTACGCTCGCATAAATGGGCGAGTTCTACTAATCACACAGAAACGTCCCCTTTATATCTGAATGGAAATGAGGAGTTGGTAATTTAGGGTGCTAAGGACTGAGAGACCGGGGTTTGATTCACGGCAGGAAAATGGTGGGTTTTCCCAAAACGGCTCTGAGTTCCAGTCTACCCGTCTCAAAAATCTTGTTAATAGTAAAAGTATTAGTGAAGATGATATATTTTTAAATCATGAGTGAATGGGTTACTTTTGCCACACCTCGTGAGCTCGCACTGTGATGGTGCTGTTAGTTTTCGGGCTTTGACTTAGAAAGAACAACGTCCAGTTTTCACCAATGCCATGTACGTCCTACCGAGTTTCGAGGGCATCTGGTCGGTTTGTTGGGAAGCCATTACTATGGGGACAGCATACACATACTTTGCTCTGCACAGACGGCGCTTTGCATACACGAATCAGGACGTTCAGCGTCGCCGTCTCCGCGTCTGTCCACAAGTAACGGTTAGCCCCTACACGAACGGATTTTGAAAAACCAAAGTGTAGTACAAGCTGTCCTCTTAATTCTTTATGTCAGTCTTAATGTTTGAACAAAGTGAAAACTATCACTACATATGTACATTTCACACATCTGTGTATACTGAGTTAGCAGGAAATTCCTTTTAGACGCACAGTGTAGTAACAAACAAGAACAGCCATTTCTATAGACTTCTGCATATTTTCTTCGCGAAACGTGTTGCTTTCGTGATAATGCCTTCAAAATACCGAAATGAACTCTACTAATATCTGTATGTTACAAATGTGCCTATTTGTGAAAACTACCAATATTCTGCCTTTCGTAAATCAGTCTAGTATGCATGAATACGTAAAACTCTTATCCAAATGCTCGGTTTTTAATGGAATTGTCGATCAAGCAGACAGATACTTGAACTATACGAAGTTCTTCAGGAACATATCTGCATCTCTGCAGCTGCAACTGTCAAATGCTCAAGTACGGTTGTAAGAGAGAAGGAGAGAGGGAAAAGGTTTTAACATCGAAACTACGTGTACTTTGGAATCATATCGAACATCCCTCCCACACTCACTCACATCACGTCCGCCCACTGGCTCACATACATAATCTCACCAAAAATAGAAATAAAACAGAGAAGCTAAAACTAACGTCAGAGAAGATAGCAGAGAAACTTGAAATCCTGACCATAAATACATATAGGAGTATTAAAGCACATATTTGGCACATGAAACGGATGAGATGCTACTGCAATCTGGTGGTAGTATTACAAAGTAAAGTAATCCATTATTTCCAACCGCCGTAATGTTAGCAAATTATGGGTGGTTCATTAACTATATCGCAAGAAGCGCAGAGGCTAGAGACAGAAGAGGGTCATATTGTGTGGTGAATTGGGCAAGAAGTTGTCACGAACCTCTGGACTTCAAGGTGGCAGGACCTAACTGCACACACAAAAATGTCTGAAGTAGATCATCTGAATACACTGTGGATTCTCTGGTTGCCTTCACCGTCACAATTTTGTAAATCTCGGGGAATGATTTTTTCACTCTGATCTCCATATTCTTTATCCGCACCCCCCCTCTAAAACAAAAAAAAAACATCTACCTCATGGACGCTCACATCTCAGAGCTGAATTATTTCAACTATGCCAGGACAGCATTAATAGGTCGACTGGTACTCCCATGTAATGTTCTCCATGCCGCTATCGGCAGCTCGCAATACGGTGTCATATAAGATGTTTAATGGCTGATGAAACAGAATGGATGAAGAAAACATCGGCCGTAGCGTATTTAATATCCCGGAATTCGCCTGGAGAGTGTCTCGAAAATCTCAGGATAATCGGTGTCCAGACAGACATTCGAACCGGGTACCTCCCGAATACAAATCAGGAGGGTTGCCGCCTGAACTGACTTGCTCGGTGAAATATGCCCAAAGGATATAACATGGAAATAAATCGATTACGGCATGTGAAATAATAGCCTACAGAAAATTTGTGCATATTTCTCGTCTCTTCCCTGCCAGGTGTCCTACAGCCCCCGACTCATTTCACTTGATTTGATCATTCTAATACATATATGGAGAGAGAGAATTACAGATTGTGAAGCTTTTCTTTACGAAATTTCTTCACCAGCCAATTCTTCCCTCTTAGTCTCATTATTCTTGTCAGCACCCTCCACTCAAACGCCCCGGGCGTCTGCTCTTCATTCAATGTTGGAGACCCATGCAAAACAAAAGGCACATTCTGATCTTGTTTTTAAATAGCAGACGACTCTGAAATGAATGGCAGCAGGCATTCCCGAATGTGGTCTTCTATTAACTTCTTCATGAACATAATTTTGATCCGTCAGTATCGTTCCAAAATATCTTAAACTGTTCGCTCTTCATACTGGAATACAAGAAAAAATCCGTATAATTTCTCTCTATACAACCTTCTGTTTCATCAAGGCTCATATTTAAATAGCTTAACTATCTGAGAACAAACAAATACAATGATAACACTGCAGTAACTTGAATAATTCTCTTTCCACAATAATGAATCATCACAAACACAAACCACAAACGCTGTCACAGCACATAAAGAATGGAGTCTTTGTACGAGAATAAACTTACGACAAATATTTAAAAAATTCATTCATAATTATTCAACTCAAACACAAGTCACACCAGCACAAATCACGTTCCAAAACGTTACAGGAATGAAATGCAACTTAAATAAAATGGGGAACTCAAACACAAGTAACATCATCATTAACCACGTTCCAAAAAAATAGAATAAACAAATGCAACTTATACTAAATTAGAACATACAACACAGATCCAAACTCATAAATTGAAATCAGCGAGAGGTCCACTGGTTCCTCCCACAAGTGTGCTCAAGATTCAGGGTTGCCAACCATAACATGGATATCAACATGTGACTATCAAGCCATGAATGCGAACAGCTGGAGTGAACTTAAGGAGATACATCGTCCTTGTGGCTTCGTATAAAGATCGCATGACGGATCATCTAACTTTATATTTAAGTACAGTAAAACTTGGTTATAGCAACATCGGTTTCTGCGACACCTTGTCTATTGCGTCAAATATTCAATGGTACGAACTAATTCCTCATAAAGCAACTGTTTTTATACCTTGCTTAGTACGACATGCACAAATGCATCAACCTCGTATGTAACGTCATTTTCATTCCTGAATTTCTCTGATATGGACATTGAACGTAATTTAGAAAGTGTGTATTGGGCAAGTAACAGGAAACAGATGAAGATAACTGATTACTGTACTCGTATCTAGGTACAGTAAGGCACAACAATTGATGTAATCTACTGTAATTTGGTGAGTAGGCCTACCTTTAATATACAGTATTAGTGCGCGGTGTATTGTCAGTGAAAAGCGCTGTAATATTCCTTTGATATTACACATTTGGGCAATTCCACGTTAATGTTACGTTAGTCTGTACTTAACTACGTATTTCACTAAAAAATGCAACATTTTAATTGGGTTTTGGTAGATTTTTACGTGACTAACATAAGGCTACTGTGGAAGTGCCCATTTCGGTTACAACGACATTCGTTTATAACGATACTATTTTTAGGTCCCTTTGATGACGTTATAACCAAGTTCTACTGTATATGTAGGTTTGTATTACGGTTAAAATTTTCATAAAAATAATAACAAAACAAAACTCTATAGGACTTCCTTCAGTAGCTGATGAAGATATTTCCTCCTGCTACGGAACCCCACCAGATATTGGGCCCTCTCCTACGCCAGTCACACTTGTATACAGTTATCTGAGAACCATGCTAACATTACTCTCTCAAGGACGCCTACGTATATCCAAAGTGACCGCTTCCCTCGAGATTTTGTACTTATTTACCGTTTCTCTGGTCCCGCCCACACATCATCTTTAGATTCTTCTTCTTCTATGGCGCAACAGCCCGATGTCGGGCCTTGGCCTCCCTTATCAAGCCCCTCCATTCCCCTCTATCCTGCGCTGCTCTCTTCCAGTTCCTTACGCCCATTAACTTCTTTGCATCTTCTTCCACCGCATCAATCCATCTAGTTCTTGGTTTCCCAGCATGTCTCCTACCGCCTATTGTACTGTATAATATTTTCTTTGGGATACGCTCCTTATCCATTCTCTGTACATGCCCAGCCCATTGCAGTCTTTTAAGCTTTATCGTCACTGAGATCTCTGGCTCCTTATATAATTTGTATAACTCTTTATTATATCTTATTCTCCATATCCCATTCTCTTTTATTGGTCCATAAATTCGTCTTAGGATTTTCCTCTCGAAAGAATTGATGACTGATTCCTCTTTCTTGTTTAGCGTCCAACCCTCACATCCATAATAAAGCACCGGTCTTATCATTGTTTTATATATTTTTGTTTTAATCGCTCGGTGTATATCCTTTGATCTAAAAACTGATAGTAACGAGAAATATGCATTATTCGCTAGTTTTATTCTTCTTGTTACTTCATGATTTTCCTCTCCATCTTTGTGGAATTTCGATCCTAAATATATGTAGTCTTCAACTATTTCTATCCCGTCCCCTTCCATGTTAATTTCTCCAGTTTGCCTTGGATTCCTTCTGGATTGTATCAGCATTTTAGTTCTATTTACATTCACCTCTAAGCCAGCGGTTTTGCTATGACTTTTATTTCTTTATATGTCTCCTTCATTGCTCTTAGGGATCTCGATACTATAATAATATCCACATACGCCATTATTTGCCTTTGTTTATACGCTATTGTGTTCCTTGTGTCTACATTACATTTCCTCGCTATATATTCCAATACCAAATTAAATAGTGATGGTGCCAAACTATCTCTCTGTTTTAATCCTTGATTTGTCTTAAAGCATTCTGTTAACTGGTTCTGGATTTTAACTTGATTGAGTGTTTCTGTCATGGTTAAGTTAATTATTCTGCTTAGTTTTGTTGGAATACCAAAAGTGGACATAATCATCCTTAATTTCTTCCTTATTATTGTATCATATGCTTCTTTAAAATCTATGAAGCATAGGTAAATATCTATATTAAATTCCCAGCATTTCTCCGTTATTTGTCTCAGGGTGAATAAATTGTCTATTGTTGACCTATTGGGTCGAAATCCTGATTGATATTCCCTTATTATTTTTTCTATATATGGATCCAGTCTCTCTTTTAGCATCCTTGTTAAAATTTTATATGCTGTCGGTAGTAATGATATACCTCTATAGTTACTACATGTTAATTTACCCCCTTTTTTAAATATGGGACATATAATGCTCTTTCCCCAATCTTCTGGTATCTTTTCTTCTTCCCACTCTTTATTTATAATTCTGTGCAGTGCTATTATTCCTTCTTGTCCTCCTGCCTTCAATAATTCTGCTGGTATGTTATCTCCTCCTGTGCATTATTTAGTTTTTGTTCCTTTACTGCTTCTTCCACTTCTTCCTTTGTGGGGGGCTCTATTATCTTTTCCTCTTCCCCTTCTCCTTCGTCTGTATTTTCTTCTTCACTGTCCTCGTTATCTTCCATATTCTGATTTTGATTTAATAATTGTTCAAAATATTCTGCCCATGTATTCACAATCTCTGTTTTATTATCTATTAGAAGCTCTTTTTTGTCTCGGATAAATTCTGTTTTTGGTTTGAAACCTTTTTTTCATATATTTGATTCGACCAAAGGCATTTTTTGTTTTGTTATTTTTGAAGTCTTCTTCCAGTTGCAGTAATTGCTCATTTAGAAAGGCCCGTTTCTTTTTCCTGCAAATCTTGTCTGCTTTCCTTCTTGCTTCTTTATACGCCTCATTCCTTGCTCTTGTTGGTCTTTCCATATATTCCATATATTCCTTATTCTTGAGGTTTATATTCTCCCTACATTCCTCGACGAACCATTCTCTATTATCCTGTTTCTCTTGATATCCCAGAGTCTTCTCAGCTTCTGTAATTATTGCGGTTTTAAGATCTACCCATATCCCTTCTACCGTTACTTCTTTATTTGCTCTATTGTCATTAATTTCTTTCATTTTATTTTGAAATGCTTCTCTCTTATCACTCTCCGTAATCTGCCAATATTAAATTTCTTACATTTCTCATACTGCTTAGATCTTTGACAACTTATTTTACATCTCTATTTAACCTGTACTAAGTAATGATCACTATCACAGTTGGCCCCTCTTAATGTTCTTACGTCCAGGATATTCGTCGCAAATCGCTTCTCTATGAGGACATGATCTATTTGATTGAAGGTTACCCCATCTGGTGCTGCCCATGTCCTTTTATGTATATCTTTGTGCGGGAAGTATGTAGAGCTGATGATCAAGTTCTTACTTTCTGCAAAATCTATTAATTTTATTCCATTATGGTTCGTTGTATCATGTAAACTTTATGACCCAATTACTCCTCTGTGTTCCTTCTCTTTACCTAATTTGGCATTAAGGTCCCCTAAATAACCTTTATGTCATTACTTGGTACTGAATCATGTGTCTCTTCCATTTGTTGACAGAAATAGTCTTTGACCCCCTCCTCTTTTTCTTCTGTAGGTGCGTGCACGTTCATCAACGGCATATTGAAAAATTTCATTCTAATTCTCAAAGTGCAAATTCTTTCACTTCTTGGTTTAAAGTCTATTATTGCGCTTCGTCTTTAGATTGCTCATGCTTAAAATGCGAGGTGGAAAGCATAGACTGTGGAGCTCCTTTCCTCGTCTTCCTCCTCTTTCTCTCCGTCTTCCTTACACCTCTCCTTCGCATGCTCACTCACTCCCTCCTGCTGCTAATTTTTTTTCTTTCAGTTCTTTTGCTTCTCCCCTTCTCTTGCTCCTTCATGTTCAATAGCCTGACCCGCACAACAATGCCTGTGTAAGATACTGAAAGAAATGTTTCAACTCACAGGCTTCTTGGAAGTAGCTGGGAAGATACAAGATTCTGAACTGAATAGTACTTGCGTAATTAATGACAAAGGATAAAAATGCTGATTAATATATTGAATATATAATTAATGTAATTTTCCCCCAATAAGCACGGTACAGTGTTCAATTAATTCATAATTAATTTCACCGTGAATATCACCCCAAAGCGTTTTTCACATTTCAGAAGAATTTACCAGAAAGTCTTGTGGTCATACTATGAAAAGTTCCTAACGCTGTTTCCTTCTTAAGGTTCGGCCACACAGAGCGCTACGCTATGTTCCCTATGTTAGCTGCGTCGCAGAGTGTACACAGCGTACGTAGCGTATGTAGCTGACATAGCGTAGCGCTCTGTGTGGCCGAACCTTAAGAAGGAAACAGCGTTAGGAACTTTTCATAGTATGNCCCTCACACGCAAAAAAAAGAACACTGTTCTTCATCTCTCAACTCAAGCAAACGCACTTGCCTGTTCTAATTCACATGGGTCATATAATATCTTGGAAGTTATCTTAACATGATTAAATTTCTATATAGATGCGCAAGCCTATAGCGACAGTGCGAAAATTAATCCAGAAATTTCGAGCTGCCAAATTGAAATGTTGTAGAAAGTCTCTATCTAGGCACGTGAGCTAAATGAAAATCGCTGACGAAACAATTCTAACCGAAGCCATCAGAACCGAATGTTTACACTATACCACACGTTCTCGCATTGTACTCAGCAAACAATTCTGTAAACAGCTGAATTAGAGAAACAAATTCTTCGATAATTTAACGATGCTAAATAAACTATATGTAGCTCATTCTGCGCGGAATGAAATAACCTGTTTCGCACTAAAGACCGCCGGACACTGGCAGGCCTAACTGTTAACGGATAACGATCTTTCTGTCGCGCTTTAAAACGTCCATGGCAAACCAACACTGAGAATGCGGGCAATAGTGAAGCCCAGATACATGTTTGTGTAAGGTTTTCATTACAGGCCCTCATCCTACTCATTGTCAATTTGGGGTTCTGTCATAAGCCACCCTCTCCCTCACGATACAGCTGAAAGAATCCCGGGATTAACTTAATGCGGGAAATCCGCGGCAAAATTGTTTGGGACAAAGAGGAAACAGCTGTGTATATTAACATCAGTCAGATAATTTGTATAATGGAACGGGTAAAGTTATCCTTGTAACAGGCCGTGAAGGCCCATAGGGTTGTGAGACGCTGAGGCTCCCATATCTTCTACACAATTGGTTCACAGATGGCGGTGAGGTTGTTAGCCTTACGCGCCGCCCGCCCTTTTACCCCCCCAAGGAAGATTCCTGGAACTCATTTCTGTTAGAGGCTGAGTTGACCCCAGGGCCATAGTGCGGCTGGAAGGATTAGATAAACTGAAAAAATCCACCTCATCAGGACTCTAACCCACGACCTTTCGGCTTGTAGCATAGTTCCTCAGCCAACTATGCTGCCGCGTACCTCGTATAATGCTCACTGAAATAAACCGGTATCATAACAACCATATTTTGACAAACACCTTCTACGAGTTTGTTATTTATGACGCTGTCAGTAGGTATCGAGACTAAATATCGTACATGATGGGATGAGTAACGAATACGGGGCAGTTGGTGGAATGGCAATTAGCAGAGGAAACCAAAGTACTCGGAAAAACCTTTCCACTTTGTACACCACAGATCCCACATGACTTGACCCGGGATCTAACTCAGGCCGCCGCGATGGGAAGCTGGCTAATAACCGCTTGGGCTACGGAACGTCCAAACATGTGCCACAAATTTTAGAACGTAGGCATATAAAGCAGAAAATGCTTCTGAAAAAAAAAAGTCATCCAAAACAATAGAGGAGCTCCCACATTTCACCAGGTCCTGTCGCTGATTTCAACAGATAAACCAACCTGATTGAGAGGTAGCCGTCAGGAAACCCCGAGCAAGGTTCAGAGCCTGGTCTATCTCGTACAGAAGGCTACAGGCAGAATCACCAGCAGCAGCACCTTTGCGCAGAGTCGTCCCCGTGCCTTCTACATAACGCCGCCAAGTTACAAAGCTGCCGCTATTCTAGCGCCTGCTATGCTATTAGACTCCTTCTAGAGTCACGATGCATCTCAATATCGGGTACATGTACGAAGGCCGTACATTGAAGTCGGCTAAAATTTATACCATAAAAACTGAGACCAACAAATTTTGTCGCAATCTTAATAGTAAGCATCCTGTTGTGTTACAAAAAAGGTATATAAAATGTATACAGAAGTATGCAGTCTACACAACAATACAATATTGAATTAGATGCAAATTTTTAGATGCAATTCAACAACTGAGTATCACTGTACGCCTGATGATGACCCATTATAAGGGTCGAAACATGTAGCGTCAAAACAAATGTTGATACGAAAGTGTCTACTTTGTTTTAAATACTGAATATTGTTGTGTAGACTGCATACTTTTGTATACATTTTATGTACCTTGTTTTGTCGCAGTTTACCGCCCACACGTCAGATGTCTGAACTTTTGATTAGAATTTACAAATTCCGTATGACGTACACAGATCGTATGATCATTTTAAATTTGCCTCCACGACCTTGTCAGTTCTTAAGGACGGGTAGCTTTGCATATGTGCTTATCCCTCTAAATAAACATTAGTAACAACAGTCTGTGGAGAATTAAACACGTAGTCCGTATTTATTTGACTTTTCAGAAGGCTCTAATAAAATAACAGGCGCCTTCAAACCAATGGAAACCAATTCCATGCACAAACCATTAAGCTCTAGTACCAAACATAATCTCAATGTGAAATATAAATCAGACAAATTAAATAAGCGAACAAACAACTTGGTTTACGTCCACTGACAGTTTACAACGTTCTCATGGTTTAATATAAGGTACTAAGAAAATTAAAACTGTTTGTACTACATGAAAATAAGACTAAGAGTCAGCAATAAAGATTCATGCGTTAGCAAAGCAGTTTTGTGGCATGCTTTTTGAAGAATGTAAAAAAGATGCTATTAAACTAGTGCTCTTTTTGTTAACTACAGTACAACAGGCGTGGAATATTCACAACAATACTCCTAACAAAAATAATTCCTGTCGGTTTCGCAAAGAAATGGTACTTCAAGATATGATGAAGCAACGATTGTTTCTTTAATGATGCTGTGTTGACTAAACTGTTTATATAGAATCGAATGAGAAATGATATAATGACTGCGGTGACCGATTCGGAGAAATGTGATGGAAAAAAAAAGCTCATTTTCAGGCACTTTCCGTGTAGGTTATTCGAGGAAGAAATGAAAAATCACAATTAATAAGGCGGTTTCCGGATCGAGTTCCCAAACCGAGAATTCTTGAATACGAATGAGTAATGATAATCTTTGTACCTTGAAGCGCGATGACAACTCCCGACGCCCAACTCTGTATGGGGGTATTTACGTTCGTACGTTACTAACGAGCTCTCTTAACTGCACAGGCTATTTAGCTTCGGGTACACTTCAAGATATTACACACTGACGACTGGAAAGGGTGGGAGGTATATCGATTTTATGTTTCGAGATGTTAATCTGGTATTCGTTTAAAGTGCCTATGGAAGATTAATAATAGAATTAGGAAGTATTTTGGTGTGTCTAAACTGCAGATGGCCGGTCACGGTAGCCGAGCGGTCTAAGGCATGCACTGTCTTCGCTCGCTTGGAAACCGGGATCGTGGGTTCGAATCCCACTCAGGGCATGGATGTTTAGTTTGTGTGTGTGCGTTTTTCTGTGTTTGTGTACAGGTAGACGCCTTGCGACGAGCTCATCACCCTCCCAAGGAGTCCTACCGAACGTGTTAGATCTAGAAAAACCGAAGTGAACGGAGAAGTTCATGGAGGTAGGTCTAGGCCCACTGGGGCTGTAGTGCCAAGGAAAAAAAACTGTAGATGAGTTGCGTCCTATTAAATACCAGTATAGTCCCCGTCCTATTTGCCGTTCGTCTAAATAACATACAAAAATTGAGTACCTACCTAACAGAGAACACACTGTGTCTCCGTTACAAAGACTAAACGATTAATGACGTTCAAGTAAATAACCATAATTTATTCTGAGAATCGTACGAAACATTCTCTCTGAGCAAACTTTAGAATCATTTTAATATCTTATTGTTATGTACGTTACAGTAACCACTGTGCCTCATGGAGCTTTTTTTTTTATTGCTAGTGGGGTGGGACTAAGTCCCTTGTACTGCGGCCACTTCTGGCCTATTGTACCAGCCCCAGATGATAGGTGATGGTGATTGTGGAGCAATTGGTGGAATGAAGACTGGCAGGGGCAACCGAAGTACTCGGAGAAAACCTGTCCCAGCGCCACTTTGTCCACCACAAATCCCACTTGACCAGACCAGGGATCGAACCCGGACCGCCGAGGTGGAAAGCCAGCGACTAACCGCTTGAGCTATGGCGCGGCCATTGCCTCAGGGATTTATTCTACATGTAATTCTGGTGAATTTGTAAGGTTAACGCTAAAGAAATCGAGACTCCACAACATATACACATGCAACGTGCGGGGGTTCGCAAGCAGTTCCGACAAGCGCCGGGCAAAGTATGGCGCAATATTACTTTATTTTATTTATAAATGCGAAGAAAACGTCAAGCGCCAATAGCAATTAAAACTGCACAACGATTCTACGTTGTATGGAACTTCATCTTCAGCTTCAATAAACTACGTTATTAATTTAAACTATTGAAGCAGATTCGTGCGTAATTATTCCAGACAAATCAAATGTATAATTAATTTCCGATATAGGGACTTCCTTCAGCAGACTTGAAAAAGCATTCCCTTCCCTTACGGGCTTCGAAGGATCACATCGTCACGGCGAAAGCCATGATAATAGATCCTTTCCCGACAATTAGTTATTTCAATCCAATGCTACTCTCCTGAGACATTTCATAACCTCATTCGACTTCCAGCATTTTGTCGGATATATTTTTGACAACGTATCGAATCAGATCACAGTTTGAGAGCAAGAGTGAAAAATTAAAATTATATTAATGATCTTCAGAACTTACACTCTTAGAATTAGAATGATCAAGTCAAGGAGGGGGAGATGGGTTGGACATGTAGCACATATGGTAGAGAATAGGAATGCATATAGGATATTGGTTTTCGTGTCTGTTTTAACACTCGTCTAATACTCGTTATTTAGGCAACGATGGAGTCTTTTGTTGGAGGCCATCTTGTGGATAAATACAATCCAACAGATTCTATGCAGATATCACTGTCAGGAAACCAAAAGTTTACAAGCGAAATCGAAGTGCTAGAGATCATAACCCATAATTCAACCCATGCAACTGCAGAGACTGTATATAATGGTGTAACATGTGATTCATGGAGGGACTGTACTTTGGCCTAATTCTGTGTAGAACGTAAAATTAGCCAGGAAGTGATCTGCGCATGCGTGCCTCATATTATATTTTTGTGGCAGTAGATGACGAGGAGTCAGCAACCTCTATGTTCTTACGGTCTGTTACTGAAATAGAGGCTCTGTTGTCTCTTCTCTGACGATCATATCTCGCACTTCTTCACCTCTTCCTTCTCCTCCTCCTCCTCCTTCTTCTTCTTCTTCTTCTTCTTTGGAGATTTGAATATTCTCCAGTTCCAGACCCAAGATCCACCTTCCCTTCACCTTCCCAAACACTCATTACAACTTCCGCTTGGTGTGTATTTGTGCGTAATTTTCAGCATAATATCTTCATTCATTCATTCCATTTCTTCTGTCATTTTAACTCAACCTCTCTTATATTAAGTGTTCAAGTGTTCAATGTAACTAACTACTCTGGAATCTGAGCCCGAAGGTTCAATATCACTAACACCAGGGCGATCCATTATATATGATAATGAACTATATTTCCGTCGGCCTCTCATACCGTTCTGTTTCCCATGTGGCCGTTTTAATTACATTTCTCTGACAGAAATTCCCAACCAAGTAAATATTCCCAGCCCATGCTAACCCCCCGAGATGTAACTACTGAACAGGCTCTCTTATTCCAAATATTTTCCAGTGTCTCATCTTTAAGTTACTGATTTCTCAGCGAATTTCTTAAATGCTGCAGTCAACAGGGCTCTTAAAAGCTGCCTCCTGCACTTAGTATGGGCCTATCACTGCATAAGTTTACTTTCTTTTTTATTTCTTGGGATAGGGTGAGACTGAGTCCACTTGGTACATCGGCCACTGTCTGGGCTATTGTACCAGCCCCGGATGATAGTTGATGAATGTAGAGCACTTGGTGGAATTGGCAGGGGAAACCGAAGTACTCGGAGAAAATTTGCCCCAGTGCCACTTTGTCCACCACAAATCTCACATGGCCTAACCTGCGCTCCAACCTGGGTCGCCACGGTGGGAAGCCGACGAATAACCGCCTACGCTATGGCACGGCCTTATCATTGCATAAGACCAATGTCTCAAACCTCAACGTCGATCCTATAAATTAGACACCGGCCTAAAAACTTCAGTATATGACATTATTATCATGCAATGCAGGGTTACACGTGTATACGTTCTTTCTCACAACAATCATACGGAAGTTCCAACGATGAATCAGTAAGGCTTTCAAGGGATATGCTATTTGATAACCTGGAAGGAACTGGTAGTAGCTTATTTTAACCTACTAACCTGATAATATATTGAGGGAAGTGAACATAATCAAACAGCCCTCGTGATAAAAGACCTATCGAATGATGCTAGGATAGTGGAAGTCTTCAAACGTGATTTAGTGGTACTAATCAAGGGACAATTTAAAAATTAAAAATTAGAATATACAAAACTATAATTTTGCCTGTGGCTCTGTATGGGTGTGAAACTTGGTCTCTGACATTAAAGTAGGAACACAGACTAAGGGTGTTTGAGAACAGGGTGTTGAGGGGAATATTTGGACAGAAGAGGGATCAAGTGACGGAAGGCTTGAGAAAACTGCACAATGAGGAGCTTCATAACTTGTACTCTTCTCCAAGCATAATTAGAATGATAAAGTAAAGGAGGATGAGGTGGGCAGGGCATGTAGCACGAATGGGGCAGACGAGGAATGCGTATAGGATACTGGTGGGAAAGCCAGAAGGAAAGAGTCCACTGGGAAGACCAAGGTGTAGGTGGGTGGACAATATTAAAATGGATCTTAGAGAGATAGGGTGGGATGGAATGGATTGGATTGATCTGGCTCAGGATAGGGACCATTGGATGGCTCTTGCGAAAACGGTAATGAACCTTCGGGTTCCATAAAATGCTGGTAAATTCTTGAGTAGCTGCACAATTGACGGCTCCTCCAAAAGGGCTCAGCTCCATGAGTGAGTGAGTAAGTAAGTAAGTAAGTAAGTAAGTAATCGAGGGAAAATTAGATCTGACCCAATTCTGTAATCCTTGAAGCCAGAATCTGGCTTGAGAACGTTCTAACGGCACGGGCTTTGTACTAAGTTCCACGAAAATCCAGCAACTGCTTTAAAATGTAATTAGTTATGATCAGTGTCCGAGAAGGGTGAGAGTGAAACCGGGTCAGTCACAAGTGGGGCCTACCACCCCATTCCGAAAGCCATACAACTATATAAATACTATATCTGATGGGTACACTGAAGATGACTTTCTACGCTTTATTATAAGACACTTTAAATTATATAATAGAAACGATTTGGGGGCACCTGATACAGAGTGGCCAGCTTAACTTTCATTCCGCCCACCTCTTGTAAATGGGCGCCGGACGTTCTTACCCTGAGGATATTGCTGCTGCTGCTACTGTTACTACCGTTACTACTACTACTACTACTACTACTGTTAATAACATTACTGTTAATACTACTACCAAAAGCTGCCGTAGTCTAGGGGTAACGTTCCCACCTCATGACCCGGTGGGGTCGTGGAATTTTTAAGGGCGGAAAAATTCAGGGAACAAGTCCTCCGGGAGGGACTTTAAGCCGTGTGTCCCGTGTCGTAGATTTACGGCACGTAAGATCCTGTCTCTAGCAGACCTCTCAGGGCCGACCTCGCTGGCAGAAAGGGGCTGATAACGAGCACCAGTACTGGAAGGGCATGGCGACCAGTTAGAATAATTAAAAAGGGGGACGCAGAATAGATCAATAAATGGTCGCAGTGCATGGGGTAACTCACCCCCTCCAAATAATAATACCACTACCAATACTACTACCATCACAAATACTACTGTTAATACAACTACTACCACTACCACTACTACTACCACCACCACCACTATTACTTGTTTCTATTTGTGATTTATTTAAGGGCGCCCTTAAGAGCTCAGACTATACAGCATCGAGTGGGATAGTAGGTCAGAAATGAATTGTAAAGAATGGGGAAGGAAGGGGTCGTGGAAAAATTAAAGAACTATCCTGACTTTTCCTGCAGGATTGAGGAAAACCACGAAAACATTCAGTCCGGTTACATGGTGTAAAGGCCGAGATTTGAACAGAAGATCTCATGAATATGAAACATAACGTTTAGTACCACTGTTATCATCACCATCGAAAAGTGTGAGTGCCTATGCTTCACGATCCAAGCATTCCCCACTGCTGTTCCATCAGCTTACTTGCATCGCGTGTTTTAGCAAGGCCTGCTCGACTCCTACACCGCTTCCTATATCCGAGCGTGTGAACTACTTTCCCTATTGGAGGGGTGCCAGCCCTACAAACACGAGCATGTTCAATGACAGGAAACGATGCGCCAATGCGTGCCAGATCTGT
Source organism: Cryptotermes secundus (assembly GCF_002891405.2). Taxonomy (NCBI): domain Eukaryota; kingdom Metazoa; phylum Arthropoda; class Insecta; order Blattodea; family Kalotermitidae; genus Cryptotermes; species Cryptotermes secundus. The sequence goes on from NW_019720566.1 coordinate 906,665, forward strand.
GGACGGCAACCCAGCCTCTACGGCGCATGAGCTGTCTATTGCCAAGCTCAGGCCCCAACACGTCGCTAGGCACTCTTCTTTGAGAACCCCAAGTGCACAGATTGGCGGGACGTGAAGAAAGCACGGCGGAAACAAGAAATTTGTAAAAAAAAATACTGAAATACATTTAAGGAAAAGCAGATGATAGCCTATTTAGCTCATTAAGAAATTGACTGCTCTTATGGACCAACGTGATAACGGCCATATTCCGGCCAAAGGAAAACAAAAATAAACACCGTGGCTTTAGTCCGCAAGCGAACTATACCGACCGAACGACCGCTGCTTGTCGGCGAAGTTAGTGCCAACTTTAGCGGATAGAGGGTGTCGCGTGGTCAGCGCAATGAATCCCCATGGCCGTTAATTTCGGTTTTCTAGACCGGAGCCGCTACTTTTCCATTCAAGTAGCTCCTCAATTATCCTCACGAGGCTGAGTGGACCCCGTTCCAGGCCGACTACTTCTCAGAAAATCTGGTAGCGCCGGGAATCGAACCCGGGACCTCTGGATCTGCAGAGAGGAACTCTGACCACTAGACCACATAGACGGTCCTATTCCGGCCAAAGTCAAACAAATTTATAACTTTAGAAATCTGTTTATCAAAGACCCATTTTAACATAATTTTCCCATATAAGTTTCTTACTTGAGATTTTCCAAGCATAACTATAAGTTTTTTTTTGTTTTCTCATGACTCGTTATCTCGTCTGCCTTAATTGAATCATCCACAGAATGTTAAGTAAGGCTGCATTATGTAATTTTCTCCATTCTCCTACTAATTAATCAGCTTTTCATTAAGATCGGAAGGCCGTAGATATATGGCACAAATTACGTAATTAATCGTCAATATATTTATTCCTACTTATTAACAAAACTAACGGGAAACTTTCTGTTATTTTAATGAACGTCTTAAGAGCTACACAAAGCCTTGTTTCATAACGTATCAGCGTAGGAACAGAGCGGTGTGTGTCCGCTTCGAATTTAGAAGCATTTTGACGGTGGTGGTGACTGACACCAAAGCTGAGTAGCTGGCACTAGAGCCCATGAAATGACTAACAGAATGGAACGCATCCAAAATATCGCTTGATCTTCAAAATCCACCTTCCTGAACTCTAGCGGCGAATTTATCAACCTTGTCCTCGAGCTAGACGAGTTCACAGATGTGGAAAATTAGATTTCCTAGCATCGTATCAGAAATGCCCTCTGCACATTTAAGTCATTTTCATGTGCCTACAGCAGATTTTACGTCTCTGACTTACAGAATTTCGATTAAATTTGACACGGAAAGTTTTCAATAAAAACTGTAACACGAAAGTGTACTTAATTTCATGAAGTCACTCGATGGAACAGAGTCCTTCATGCTAACAGTCGCTCAGCTGCAGACCAAATTCCCCACGGTATAACTAAACAGAAGTACGTAATCTTAATTTACAGCACCGTGATAATCTTTCGTTATCAAATAGAGGAGGATGAAAGGGCCGGGCATGTAGCACGCACATAAGGGAAATGTATACAAAGCTTTAATCGGAAAATCTGAGGGAAGGGTACCACATAGAAGACCTAGGCGTATATGGGTAAGATAAATTTGTCCCTGTGCTTAACTAATTAAGCACTACGCCATGAAGACGTATAGAGGAGTGGATGTATAGATCCATATTTTCTTGACCTTGGCACTAGTTGGAGGTGAGTGGTCAGTTTCACGCCCCGGCCACTTTAGCCCCGGGGAAAGAGCCCCCGGTACCCACTGGATAAGAGGCTGGGTGAGCCCCAAAACCGGTCTGGAAGATGTTAAAAGACTTCTTGACCCTACCGGGACTCGAATTCCTATCCCTCGGTTACCCAGCCCGTATCCAGTCGCTATACCGACTGCGCTACCCCGGCTCTTTTGGGTTTTAATATTAAAATTGGTCTTAAAGAAACTGGTTCGGAGAGTGTGGATTGCATTCACATGATTCCGGGCAGGGACCAGTTACAGGCATTTGTGAACAAAGCAACGAAATTACGGGTTCCATAATACGCTTTATAAGTCTTGCCTATCTCAACATCTGATGCCTTCTTAAGAATGACTGCTCGACGGCGTTGGCAGGTCACTCAAGTTTAACCATAAAGACGCTGATTTAATACGCCTTGAACATTACGATGCAGTCGAGCGTTGTGAAGATGTAAATATAAACAGCACAACCTTTTGGGTTGCAACGCTATTCAGTTCAGGAGAAGTTCACCGAACTGCACGGCATCACACCCCAGTGACTGTCACGATAACCTCAAATTAAAAGATGTAAAATTAAGTTTGTAATTATTATTATTAGTATTATTATTATTGTTATATTATTATTATTATTATTGTTACATTAAAAAACAATAAAATGAATTATTATTATTATCCTCTCTGGAAATCTATACTTTTCATTTCTTAATTAAATATTTATATGTTTCATTTCTCAGTTCTTAATAACACTTAGATTTATGTTAATGAAATTATTATTATTGCTATTATCATCATTTGTTTGCTTGTTTGTTAACTTTTCTGCATTATTGTGTTTTCCCCAGTGCTTGCCTGTAATTTGTCTTTGACTTTACATTGTGTTTTTCCATAATGTAATTACTTGTATTTACATTGTGCTCTGTAATTGGCCTTGCGGCTGTTGAATCGGCACATAAATAAGAAAGAATTTAATTGAATTATTATTATTATTATTATTATTATTATTATTATTATGGCTCTATATCCTTTTGTTTGGCCTTGGTCGCTTTTTAGTTTCTTTATCCTATACACAGTAGACAGGACTCCTTGGACGGGGGATCAGGCCGTCGCAAGGTCTCTACCTACATACAGAACAACATAAACACATAATAAAAGCATGCAATATAGACATCCATGCCTTGAATGGGATTCGAACGCACGATTCCAGTGTTCGAGGGGGTGAAAACAGCTCATACTTTAGATCGCGTGGCCACTGTGATCGGCAAGTGCGTAACTACACATCATAATGGGTGACCGAGAGACAAAAGAAGCACAGCAAAAAGTATATAGGTTGATTAAGAATGATGCAATAGCGTACTGACTTTTAAAATGACTTAGTTATTGTCAAGAAACTAACGTTATGATAGACCTAATTGCGATATGTTCATGACAAACTTTAAAATAATCAGAACCTTCCAATGTTCCGCCAAATGCAAACTACATAACGTTCGGTTCATGATGTCACAGGTGCTTCGATATTATGTTACACTACACCATCCATACTCCACACCTACAGCAACATCTCCTTCAGTAACTCTCTGAGAGGCGCAGAGGAAATACCACCAGAATCCAGCTAAAAATAAGAGCGGATTTAAAGATATTACAGGCCATCCTTCACATGAACTGCTCATTCCAAATTTCTGGCATATTACGTGTACACTGATATGATTCAACGGCGACAGGAGTTTAATATTAACTCTCCATAGCAGATGTCTTTAAACATACGCACGGAACCGTAAAATAAATAAAAGAGAAATTAACCAACAGCAACTATAACTATCATGGATTCTCCTCGAGCAGTCAACATCTATTCAGGTGACCAGCAAATATTTTGAAACACAAAGTTCATCGCCATATGAGCAAAAAGAACCGCAACATTTAAACAACGTGACGTCTTTACATTCTCTCTCTCTTATACATTTTAATATTATAAATTACTGCGGCCTACGGCTATAATAATAGAAATAATTGGAGGAGGTAAACTGAACCGAATACATAGCTGACATTCTGTATTTAAGCATCCTGTTGCAAGCCATATTACAACATCTATGTATAACAGTCCGTCAATAATGCAATTGTTCCATTTTCTTCCATTTACAATTTTAACACATGTTTCGGCCATAAATGGCCATCTTCAGGTGTATTAATATATTAAAACTGCTACACTGCAGTAATATGCGCTAAAATCATACTCTGTAGTCCATTTAATAAAATAAAATAAAATACATTAAAATTTTAGCAACGTTTATGCAGTTTATTTTATTAAACGGAATATAGAGTGTGATTTTAGCTTATATGAATACGGTGTAGCAGTTCTAAGGTGGTCATCTAGGGCCGAAACATGTTGTGTTGTGTTAAAAGTGTAAGTGGAAGAGAAAGGAACGATTTGTTGCATTATTGACGGACTGTGTTATACCTAGACGTTGTAACATAGCCGTCATATTTAATTCAGGATCCAGGAATTAACACAACTTCGAACAGCGATATGCTAATCAGGTGGGGACCGATTTCTGCGGCTTTGCTTTCGTCTCTTCTGTAAACATGAACCTCAGACGTTCCCACCATGATCTATATACAAACATTTGTATATCTAACTACTATCTGTCCTATCCAACTACTTATAATTATGGTTCATAGTCGTAAAATCTAAAATAGTTTACGTGGTTGCCTTTCTATTACTTCAAATTTGAAAGGAAAATTAATTCATCAGATATAATTTTAGTACATCTATAATCTACAAACCAATTAACTGGTAGAAAACCCGGAAGATCTGATAAAGAGAAACAAAAATCTTCCACTGGAAAGTATTCTGAGATAGATAAACCCAATGTACGTCACTATAACCTATTCTATTGTTAATATATTCCATCCATTTAAGCAAATTTCATACAAATATCATGTTTTTGGACATTATCCACCGTCTTGTCTTTATCTAAAAACCCTTCGACTAGCTTTATCGATTGGGCTCAACTGAGTAGGTTTCACCTGCAGATGGAGACAGAATCCAGTCTCCGAAACGTTGTTTTGAAAAATAAACAGAAGGGTTTTCAGATAAAGATAAAAAGATGGATAATATTCGAAACATAATATTTTTACTAATGTAAATCGTCACAAACTTTTATATATTATGGTAATATTAAGTATACGCTACTGGTGTGACCTTCAGTGACAGTATATTCACTCCGAGTGCTTTCAATATGGGCCCGTTATTTTAAAAGTTATTAAGACTGGCTTATATACTCGCACATGTAGACAGAATATTCCTCTTGAGAAGCCTCTTCTGCGTCCCACGCCTTTAAGCCTGTCAATTCCGCAAGACTGCGTGCTCAGCATCTGAGACAGAGAAGTTGCCTATACAGCACCTGCACGACTTCTTTCAAACTTGTCAGAACATTTTGGGGGATACGTGCTATCACGAACAGGCAACCGTACGAAAGATGATTCCTGTTGACTCGAGAAGACCTACGGTATGGCGATTTTGTTTCCCATCTTACTCTGACAGCTGAAGCTAATAACTTTCTAATGAAGACTTACCGACCAACATTTCGATTTGAGATAACGCATCCTCCGAAAAGCTTTAGATAAAATACGGGTATTATGCATCATAAAAATATTAAATATTCTGTCATTTCTGACTCGACTGCAGGTCCTTTTCCAAATTTACGCCCTAAGTTCCTCCATGCACGTAAACATTAAATACTTGGGTTGGTTCTAGGCCGCGCCATAGCTCAAGTGGTTAGTCGTTGGCTTCCCACCGGGTTCGATCCCGGGTCTGGTCAAGTGGGATTTGTGGTGGACAAAGTGGCACTGGGGCAGGTTTTCTCCGAGTACTTCGATTTCTCTTGCCAATCTTCATTCCACCAATTGCTCCAGCATCACCCTCACCTATCATCTGGGACTGGTACAATAGGCCAGAAGTGACCGCAGTACAAGGGACTTAAGAGTCCCACCCCACTAGCAATAAAAAAAATATATTGGTTCTATTTCATAACGAGCTCAACTGCATTAACTACGTATATTTTGCTCACGAAAGTAAAATCATTATCCAAAATGCAACATCAGTTTGTGATTGTCTTCAATAGAAGGGCAATTTTAATTAGGTGCATGGGGAAGGAATCCACATACGAATAATACTAAATATTTCTCTCTCGACACCCAAGTCAGAGGAATGGTTTTCGTTACTCACTCACCCATGGAGCTGAGTCATTCTTGAGAAGCCGCCAACTGTGCAGCTACTCAGAACTTCCAAGCATTTTATGGAACCCGAAGGTTCATTACCGTGTTCACAAGAGCCCTCCACTGGTTCCTATCCTGTGACAGATCGATCCACTCCATACCACTCCATCCTGTCTCTTTAAGATCCATTTTAATAATGTTCACCCACCTACGCCTTGGTCTTCCCTGTGGTCTCTTTCCTTCTGGATTTCAAGCACAATAGATCACTGCAGGTCGCGGTGCAGGGGCGAGAAGGCCTACCCAGTGTACATTCATTCATTCTGGATTTCCCACCAATATTCTCCTATATGCATTCCTCTTCTCCATTTGTGCTACATGCCCTTTCCATCGCATCCTCCTTGACTTGATCATTCTAACTATATTTGGTCAACAGTACATGTTGTGAAGCTCCTCATTATGCAGTTTTCTCCAGCCTCCTGTCACTTCATCTCTCTTCGGTCTAAATATTCTCCTTAGCACCCTGTTCTCGAACACCCTCAGTCTATGATCCCTTAATGTCACAGACCAGGTTTCACACCCATACAGAACCACAGGCAAAATTATAGTTCCGTACATCATAACTTTTATGTTTTTAGACAGCAGACGAGAAGGCAAAATGTACTGAACTGAATGGTAGCAAGCATTACCCGAATTTAGTTTCTTCTTAATTTCTACCTCAATCAAATTTTTATTTGTTACTGTCGTTCCCAAATATCTTAACTGTGCAACATTTTGAAAATATCTGTTTGCTATCTTTATGTCACGATTCCACAAAATCATACAAAACTATTTTGGGGAAAACATACAGTTCAAGAGACTGCTGCAGCAGAAGTATTTTGAACTGTTGTCCTTTCCTTCATACCTCATCATGGAAATGATATTTCGTCGCAGAAAATCAAGAAAGAAGTCACTAAATGTCACCCACTCAAATGCAAAGACTTGAGGGCTCTTGAATACCTTTATAAAATTATTGTATAGAGATCTCTACATTATACTCATAGTTTGCATTATAAAATGCGAACAGCGAAAATATTCTACATACGAGTACAGAATACAGCAGTTCCAAAATACAGGCCTTATTGATCTCCAATTATTTCTTTTGGAACTAATCGTATTTATAGAGTGTACTGTTCCTTGCAAATTTAAACTTTTAAATTAAAAAAAAATCAACCACGTAAGCCCTTCTCATCCGTGATGAGGTTAGAGGCTGGGGGTTCAGTACTACGTCATGGTGACCCAAGCCAAAGAGAGACAGATCTCTCAAAGTTCTACACTACAAGTCTCCGTTCGAAACTTGTTCCATATTCGTTTATCACCGCACGCAGCATGAGCGACAGGCCCACCTTCGCCAGCATGTGCACACATGGAGCATCACCTACGATCCAGCCAATAGAAGAAAGTTGCATTCTAACATGTTTTAGAGCGGAATTTCAGGACAGCAGTTTCTTTTAGTTATCTACTGGTTTCATCGGAAGCCGTTAGTCCAGACACACTTCACTGGCAAACGTAATTAGTTCTACAACACTCGTAATTACAAAAACGTCGTGTAGGTTAGACAAAGGACAGACACAATGCACATACCACGATGTAAACTCACCATCTACGTCACTGTTGACGTCACTATCGGTTCCTGCACCACCGGCGATGACCAGGAACTCCTGCAGATGCTTGGGAAGCTGAGAGACAGAAGTACTCCCACTACCGACATCATGAGCCTCCCCACCACCCGTAATGACGTAACAATTGTCTGCCCCGCACTCCGTTTTGTTTTGTATCCCATCATCGCTTTCCTCATCATATTTTAACCCCAGCTTGTCCATTCTCTCTCGCACTCTCCCCATGAACTCGTTCTCCAGCTGGTGTACCGTCGAGGCGGTGGCTTCTTGCGTCTCTGATACCGGCGTGTCCTCACGTGGAACAGATGACAGTCGGATTACTTTATGTCGGCGTCTTTCAGCTCGCTCGGCAACTTTGTTCATATACTCTAAATACATCTGCTGCCGGAAGATCTCGCCACCTGTCACTAAAGATTCTGTGGGGGGCGGCAGTGACTTCGGCCGCTGCGATATTCTGTTCTGTCTCGAGTTCTTCTCTTCTTTACTTTCCGTGCCTCTTAATGTCGATTGTTCTTCTTTCAACACTCGCGTTGTGGCATTGCTGTTAATGATCGCAATGTCTCCCTTTTTCGATATTCGATAATTATCAGCGTCGAATCGACGTTCTACATGCAGAGTTTCCTGCAGTGCAGTCCATTGTTGCTTACGTTCTTCTCTTGCAGGGCTCAATCGTTCTTGCCTTTTCACTTCTGTATCTGCCTGTTTCTGTCTGCTTTGTTGTTGTGGTAATGGCGGCCGTTTCTCTTGCGTCGGTTCCGTTCTGTGTGAATACAGCTGGTTTCTAAGACGCTGCTGCCTTTGCTGTAACAACTTTAACTGATGCTCGTGCCTTTCGTCATCACGTGCTGAAGTTGGCAGCACTGGTGGCTTTATCAAGTTCTGATCTTGTTGGCACGCCTGCTCTAATTGTCCCTCTGGTAAAGAGAACCGTCTTTCTAAAATGTCCTGCTTTAATTTTTGGTGATCTTTCAGATCATTGCATTTTTTCTTTTCTGCTTCTGGTTTTGGAGATGAGTCCTTACCGACTCGCCTGATCGGTCCCGGTGAAGACTGCGTACTTACACAAGCACTGACCTGAGGAGTGGAGTCTTTGCTTTGAGTCCCATTTGTGTCTTTACTGGAACCACCACAACGAACCAGCTGTAGCCAGTCTGATAAGGACTTCACTTTAAGTCTTTCTTTGTCATTCCCTTCACTCATACTCTGCCCGTACCAAGACGAAACCCTTTCTTTCTTAATCCCTGTTCTTTCAAAGAAATTGAAACAAGGTGATGTCTTACCATCAGCTTTTGTTTTCAGCGTTGGCGACTGCAAGTTGCTGTCGCATGAACTCTGATTGCTGCAAGATGGCGACCTCGGAGGCCCGTGTTGCAGCAGAAAATCAAAGTCGTTATAGCTTGAAGTGCAGCAAAAAGTTGTTGGTCTCCGGTTTTGCTGTAAGAAGGCCAGCATGGCGAGCTGGTGCTGGTAAGCGTGAGGCAGCGGAGGCAGAGGTGGTGGACTGCAGGAAGATGATGGAGACAAGTGTTTGGCTTGGATTTCTTGTGGCTCGGAAGAAGCTCGGAGAATTGCCAATAATCGACTGCTACCTCTGCGTCCATCTCTCTCTTTCTCTCCCCCTCCATCCTCCTCTTTATCCTCGTTTACTCTAACACCTAGCTCTGTTTTCTCCTCCATTTGTGCATCTTCTAACCCGCCTATTACCGCGCTCGTGTTCCCCTTGAAGTGTATTTTTGAATCTAATGACGCAAATACAGTTCTGAACCTCGGAGATGGTAGGGGTTTAGGGGCTACAGATGTCTCCTCACTCTCTACACATTTTCCAGCTAATGATGACGGCTTCTGACAATCTATATGGCCATTCAGATGCTCACCACCGATATAGTTATTCGGGAAAGGAGTTTCGCTAAAGAAATGGCGTGCTCCAAGTGCTCTTCTACTGGCTGGTGGATGAGGGTTCTCATGATAACCACGTCTTTGGATAAACTTGCGGTGTAGATCCAGAAGATTTCCAGCTTCTTCAGGCGTTGGTGTTTCGCCTTCCTGGTAACTTCGCCTTTGTGACGGTGACAGACAGACTAGTAAATTCGGATCTTCCTTAGTAGGCATTCCTAACCAATGACTATCCGGAATGGAGGGTGGCGAGAGAACAGGTGGGGGAGGGGATTTCACGATAGCAATGCCAGGTGTCTGGTCTCTGATTAGAGCCTCCTGTTTCATAAACGAGATATCTGGCAAAGATCCCGATAAGGACGATTTCCCAATACATTTATGCTCGTCTAAAACTGATGGAGAATTAAAAAATTGGGAACTTTTCACAGCATCTTGCACAAGGTTGTTCACACCTACCTTGGTACCACCGTGAGTTTTCTCAGGATTTCTCAAAGGAACACTAATTCCTAATGCATTAAGCATGTCAGCACCATGGCGTAAGGATACAACCTTGTCTATAGTCAAGTCTTTCAGTGTTTTTGGAGATGAAGGCACTTTGCTATGACTTTCTGTCCCTTTCATAAACGTCGGACTAAGGTATTTCTTAGGTTTTGAAATATTTTCGTGGCTGCGTGATTTAGACAACCTGTCACGAATATTCTGAGGAGAATATATTTTACGTAAAGGCTTGCTTTCCGCGATGGTATCCTCAGCATAGGAAGAAACGTCTGCATCTGACGACTGAGGTGAAAATCTCCCGGGACAATAGACAGCTGTCCCATGTGACCCCGCGTCACTACTCGAAGACTCACGACGGGACAGGTTTGTTGGGGTGATCGAGTCGAGTTCATCATAGCCATCTTCTTCATCTCTTGCGCTTCCACATTCCCCTGAGATATTAACCGGTCGCTCTTGCTCAACATGTATCTCAATACCATGACTGATATTTGGTTCTTGTGTGGTGCTTGGTACTTGCAAATCCGGATTGCATTGAACCGTTTTGGTATCCAAATTATTTCCTGACTGTCTAGAATGTGAACTTTCATTCACTATTTTGATACATGAATCGATCTGACAAAGAGTTTGCAAGAATTCATCATTGGCGTTCAGCGGACATTCACCATACTTTCCAGTAGCTTCAACATATATATCACCTTCGCAGCTTGCATTATGTTCTGTTGTAATGGGAGGTGATTTAGAATCCAGTTCGCTTTTAATTGTTTTTGGATTTGCATCGTGTTCTATCCCGTCAGAAGGTATACTTTCACAAAATATTTTGGCACCTGAGACTATATTAGGTTTAGTTTCGAATAATTTCTCATTTGTTCCCTGTTGATGTCCTCCATCTTCTGTGATCAATTTTTCTACCAACCCTTCAGTTACACTGTCCTTTAACGATTCTGTCTGACCGTTTTCTGAGGTCACTTGCGATATAATCGACTCTAAATGAGTACTGTCCATATTGTCTCCTTGAGGTATTAAAGATAAAATTCGTTTAACGATATCTAGTGTTTTTGAATTATTTATCTGCAAATCATTATAATCAGTGGTTTTAGCAGAACATGTTTTCTCCCCATACTCTCCTATAGACTGCGCATCACTTTCTAAAACAGTGTGAGCAGTTCCAGTACTTTCCTGAGGACTTTCTTTAGCACAGGTATTCGTACTGTTAGTGACACTGTCAGTTTGAGTCCCGTTTTCTAGCTGCGAAGTCAGTTCGACTTTACGTACACTTTGCAGAAGAGAGTTGGCTTCATTCTTTGTGTCTACAATTGCTATTTGCTCTCTTTCTATATTGCCGGAATCATCAGCCTCTGTAATCTTAAAATGCCCTGCGACTTTGTTCTCATTGTCGCTTTCCCTAGGTACATACGTGTTGTTGTTGTTGTTGTTGTCAGTTGACCTGGAGTTGATGCCAGAATCTGTATTGGAATTATCTGATAGATGCACTGAATTTACTTCATTGCGCACAACTGAGGTGGATAAATTCATTTCTGTGTTTGTCGTATTTGATATTTCATTTCTAACAAACTCGACTTCTTCGTAAATATCTGTCGCAAATTCATTTGTATCGCTATAATGTGGTGATCCTTGCAAATTAGGAGCAATGTCTGAGTTCCCTTTATTAGTTTCTTGTTTAGATGTGAATGAAGTCTCTGTGTTTCTACGAAATTCTATATTTTCGTATATAGCATTTACTGAATTAGTTTCTAACGATTCTTCTTGTACATCACCAATTACGCCTGTGATCCTGTCCATATGAACAACGGGAAATTCAATCTCCTCATACAACACGTTCGGGTCTTCCTCTACGTCAGCATCCTCTGCAGCTTCGTCTTCTGGTTTCTTCCCCGCTATGCAACTACCGCTACTGGTACTGCCGCTGTCCTCCTCGAGGTAGACGATCTCGACAGTGTCCTGCCTCTCTCGCGCCCTCCCTTTCTTCCACGTCCTCTTTATGTCGTCTTCGTCGTCACTACTTTCTGCCAGCTCTATCCTTACCTCCAGTTTTTCATCACAATACCTTTCTTCCCTACCGTCTTCACTATCATATTCTTCAGTTTCACGAACATTTTCCAAAGCGATTTCCATATCTTTAGAGAAAACATCAATACCAGTCTCTTCGGAAACAATTCGTGTCCTCACACTTCTCGACTCCTTTTCTACCCGTCGGTAAACACCAGCAGTACTTTCTTCACTCTCCGTAGCATGGTTCAAGACCTTTCTTTCTAAATAACACTCGGAGCGGTTTCGAATCCTGTATTTTTCAGTTCCTTTGTTTTCAAGATCCTTGTATTCCCCTTCGTCATAGTCATTGCTGAGAAACACGATCTGATTCGTCTCTGGGATGAATATAGCCTCCTCCCACGCCTTTTCCCGCTTTTCTTTCAGAGATCCTGCTTCTTCCACTCGCTTCTCTCCATCACTGTAGTCACTGCTGTTCTCCTCAAAGATCACATCCAGACCCCTCTGTTGGCTGGGGTACGTCTCCAGAGGTGCCCGGCGCTTACTCTTTCTGGTCGCGTATACCTCTTCTATCGTGTTGCCATCCCTCAACATGGCATTTCTAGAACGAATTGCTTCTTTGCTGTAATCTGCCAAGTTGAGGCTATGAAGGAACTGCCTCAGTGTTTCTTCATCTTCTGCATCTATCAGAGGATGTGGATCTAGCAACTCCTTCTCTTCTTGAGATAGTTTAGCATCCTGGGCCGAGGATGGAGTGCCTGTCATGCGAAAACGCCTTCCATCTCCATTAGGTATTGCATCATCCGACAGTCGGTCGTCTTCACAAATCGTTTCGTCTCCGCATAATTCTTCAACTTCTTCCCACATACCTTCACCTACTTCCTCCACCACAACAGCCCTGCACTCTGGCGGGGACTGCTCTGAAACTGAATAAACCTTGTTTTCTTCCAGTTCTGTCCTGTATTTGTCGCCCTCTCCCGATATTTCTGAAATTCGAACCATTCTCTCATCCGCTGTTGCACTGCTGCTGGTACCAGGATATACACCGCCTGTGTCCTTACATGCATCGTTACATAGTTTTAACTGCGATTTGTTTTCTGTTGCCTTGAAGCTGTCTGAAGCAGTAGGTCCTGCTATATCACGGCCATTCTCACACCCAAATGCTTTTCTGCTATGTAGTTCAGCTACAAGCATGCACTGCTCATCTTCCGCCATAGTATTAGCGCCCTCTGAAACTTGCTCCAATGGATATTCAAATGTTCTGTGCTCACAGTTTCCAGTATTGCAAACCTGTTCACCAGATCCGTGCGAAACATTTGTTGTAGTTACTGAAAGATCTGAAAAATTTCCACAAGAGTAACTCCTGCTTGTAATGTCTTTAATTTCCTTTGTATCAGATGATGTAGGTTCCCCAGCTATCAGACTTCCTGTATCTGCAGGAGAGCATCTAGTCTTCGTGTTTCGAACTGCTGAACCAAAGTCTTTTACTTGTTCCTGTGTAACTTTTTGTGCATGTTGTGTAATTTGCAAGCTTGAACCATCATTACCCGAATGAGGTGAGTTATATACTATCAATATGCCCCGAAAATTCTCAGTTTCTATTTCACTATCAGTTTTACTGATGTGAGTTTCTGAGTCAGTTTCGTAGCGCGAAATGTCCACACTCTTTCTTACCAGAGAATTCATACTTTCAACTCGCTGTTCCTTTATTTCTGCGGGCATCACTTCCGATATTAGAGTTTTCGTTGTCTCGTCGCTTTCCAGTCCTTCCTTATTTACCTCATTAATAAGAAACTCAGTCCTGCCTTTAACGTCTATCAAAGACACGTCATTTTGGACGATTACAGCTTCGCAGACTTCTTCATATGATGGACTTGCTTCCTTCTCACATTCATTCTTCTCTTTGTTTATTTCCTTTCCTTTTTCTTCTAGATGAATGGTCCGTATGTCAGCTTCCGCTGCTTCCTTTTGATGAAGTACTATTATGTTTTCTTGTTCTTCAGCGTTATGCCTAACATCTCGATGTGATTCTTTTTCTGGAACAATTTCCTGGATACATTCAGTTTCCCTCAGCTTATCAATTTCGACAACTTCCTGTACAACACTTCCCGTTACATCGTCACATCTTTCAGACAGTGACTGTGTATTTTTTTGTACTGACTTATTAGGTTCTGACGCACTGTCTTCGAAACTGGATTTCTCAAACCCAATTTCTGTTTCGTCATTGGAATTTACACCTACTTCTGGTACCTTCTCCTGGTATAGAACGTCTTCTTTATCACAGTCCGAAACAAGAGCTTCTGGTATACGTTTATTTCCAGTGGCAACCATTATCCTCCTCTCCCTAGCTGTATAGGCTTTAATATTTACATTATCTCCTTCCTTTACCCCCATTTGATTGATTCCAGAAGACGAAAAATCCACTGGAAATTTGTTTTCAACAGTCACTTCACCTAACCTTTCCTTATTAACATCGAAGGACAAAACATTTGAGTTTGTGATTTGAACTTTCCTAAAAATAACTTCCCGTTTAATTTCCCTGTTCACAACTTCCCCTACAGTATCAACTTCAGATATTTCTCGTTCGTGAGCGCCATGTTTTTCAGCTTTCGCGCCAATGTCAGACATTGTTGCGTCCGTTTTCGGCTCCGTCTCTGGTATTTCTTTGTCTTGCTCTGCCACCATCAGTTCAGTTCCTGAAACATCACCTTCGACACCAAAAGCGTTCCCCGCGAGACACTTTCGTCGATTTCCTCTAGTTCTTCTGCGCCTACGCGATCTGGAACCCCCACCTTCCGATGATGTCACGCTGCGAAATGTTTTGCTTTCACTATGTGTATCTGCGATAGTGTCAGAGTCCTCTTTCGTGTCGCCTGGCAATTCATGCTGAGGTGCGTTTTGTCTCCGACGCCGGCGCTGTCCTGAAGTTCATCGGGAGTAACAAAAAGACGAACACAGGGAAGAGAGAACAAAACAAAAAGTATTTGTATTTTAAAATAAAGTGCAACAGTATTAATGAGAACCACAAAACAAATACATATCAGTCATACACTCCACAAGAGTAGATTAGTGGCAGAAGTGAGCATCCGTTTCGGACTGGTGATAGAATCGACATTATTCTGCATCGCAATTAGGGATAATTGAGCGTGTATTAGTTAAGTCTCCTACACAAATGGCAATCAGGACATACACTGTCACCTCATATCGGTGGTGCATTTGTAAATATAACATTTTATAACCATACCTTGCGCTGTAAGGTGGCACATGGGCTCATCATCATCTAGACCTGCAGCTTTGTGGTCAACAACAAATTGCCAGTTCTTCCAAGTTAATTTATATATTTTGATTTATTTAGTGATTCTAATAGTATCTCAGACTGTACGGTGTCCAAACGGTCCGATTATTAGAAAATAATCATTTGAAGAGGGTGTGGGAGGAAGCGATCGCGGCCTATTCTGAATGTACTGGAGATACTTAGGAAAACCACGAGGATATTTATTTAAGATAGACGGTGTCCCGAACTAGATTCGAACTGGGCACTTTCCAAATACAATATCGCCTTAGCCAACTTCCTCTATCCTAAGCTAAGCTAATTTCAAGGTTTGGATAATGCTGGAGCTTTCAGTAAAAAAAAAAACTATGTATTCTGGTTAATATCATAGGTTACAGAGAACGTTTAGTATTAAGCTACTTCATCCATTCGCTACGTCAAACCAGCGGGATTCGAAGACGCGTGCGTTTCTGACGTGCCTGATTCAGGCCTCGGAGGTGACCCATATTCTGAGACGATTCCGTCGTTTCTCTGTTCTTCATAGCAAGCATCGGAATATCGCAGCAGATAAGAGACAAGCTGCAGCTCCTCACATCGCTGTCCATTCATCTTTCATAATCACTGTACGGCCTCATTTTGCGCAACACAGTCTCAATAATGTCGTAAACTGACGTATTAACCCAGACCGCTAATGTCATGATGGTTCGTCTGTCGCTAGGCAATTCCTTCCTGCTTATGTACCGAGCGAGGTGCCAGAGGGAGTAGCATTTCTGGCTGGCATTCCGTACGCACTTGCTTAAAATTCCCGATGAAGACTGGTTTGCTGCGGGTATTCGTGGTTCTCCTCGCTTCCTACCTCCAAGCCAATATAGTAACAGAATTAGCCCACAGTCACCTCCATACCCACCCTTACCAATTGGTTGTATGAAACTATGAGTATTTCCCCTGATCTCATCTGACGATAAATAGCCTTGTCAGTTATAACGTATTCACCTATATCCGGGGGAGGGAGGAGAGGAGAGGAGAGGAAAATAGAAGGGAGAAGAAAGGAGAGGAAACACAAACCCCTGCCCAGACCAATATAAATTGAGATAAGGATCTATTTTGTCCCCCTCCCGTGGAGCTGAGTAACACCACTCTTGTAACCTCACTCACTCATGGAGCTGAGCCTTTCTTGAGAAGCTGCCGATTGTGCAGCTACTCAAGAAGTTCCCAGCATTTTATGGAACCCGAAGGTTCATTACCGTGTTCAGAAGAGCCGTCCACTGGTCCCTATCCTCAGCCAGATCAATCCAATCAATACCACCACAACCTATCTCTCTAAGATCAATTCTAATATTGTCCACCCACCTACGCCTTGGTCTTCCCTGTGGTCTCTTTCCTTCTGGCTTTCCCACCGATATACTATACGCATTCCTCGTCTCCCCCATTCGTGCTACAGTACCTGCCCACCTCATCCTCCTTGACTTGATCATTCTAATTATGCTTGGAGAAGAGTACAAGTTATGAAGCTCCTCATTATGCAGTTTTCTCCAACCTTCTGTCACTTCATCTCTCTTCGGTCCAAATATTCTCCTCAACACCCTGTTCTCAAACATCCTCAGTCTATGTTCCTCCCTTAACGTCAGAGACCAAGTTTCACACCCATACAGAACCACAGGCAAAATTATAGTTTTGTATATTCTAATTTTTATGTTTTTGGACAGCAGAATAAGACAAAAGCTTCTGGACTGAATGGTAGCAAGCATGACCCGAGTTCAATCGCCTCTTAATTTCCTCCTCAATCAGGTTTTGATTTGTTAGAGTCGTGCCTTGCATTTTGATGACGAGACAGCAACATATACTTAGTTTCGTCTGTGTTTACTCCAGACTAACCTCCTTACTATCGTCAATTAAAGTTTGTGTGCTTCTCTTTAACCTGCCTATACGAATTAACCTCATCCTCACCACTGTTATTTTTATTCTGAAAATGAAGGCAGAACGCTCCTCCAAGGCGTTGGTATTCACCCACATGACCAGAATCTCAGCAATCACAGCAGTGAACTCCTGAAAACTTAGTAGACTCATCACTCACGCAACATCGTAAAATAATGAAGCAAGCAAACAACCGTTACGTCACATTTCGAGTGTTTCTAGGTTACTTCAGATGTGACTTGTGTGAAAACTCTGTTGAGCCTGTAAAATTTACTAAAAGCGAGCAGATTTCTGCTTTCGCGTCATCAATCAATATTGCAGCATGTGACGCTATTAGTTCTTGAAACAGCCGCATTTTTGTGGTACCGAGAGGCACCAATTGTCAAGTTGCGTGTTTGTCGCGCTGCGAACTTTCGAGAGCACTCAGAAGGAACCATGCAGTTCAAACGTCAGAGGAATAACCAGTTAAGTCAGCTTCATCCTAGTGCAGTATGTTTTAAATAAAATGGAAACATAGCACATAGTGATAACCAGGGCCAGAATTTTGATAACCTGAAAATATTTAAGAAATGACCTATAAGATGACTGAAACAATCCAGAAAAATGACCTAAAATATGACCCAAAAATGTAATATGCAGGACCCGGATTTTGATGACCTGAAAACATTAAAAAAATGACCTATAAAATGACCGAAAAATCCAGAAAAATTACCTAAAGGAGAAAAGAAACAACACTTCGCTTCCATGTTATTCACATTTCAGAAAACATATGAAGAAAAATTCACTAAAGTGGCCAAAAATCACAAGATACCATTAAAAGTCCAAAAAATTACAAATAAAATTTACATTTCTGCAACCAGCAGCTCATATCCGAGATTTATATATTTAAGAGCATCGCACAGGATACAAGGAAGAAAAGACGACATGTCATCAAAATCCGGGCCCTGGTGGTAACTGTTCCACTTCCTTTTTCAGGAAGAAAGGATTAAGCAATACTTACTGCCGCGCATGCAGTAGAAATGTGGATTTTTTTTCATCTATGAGGCAAAAATACTAGCATATTCTAAAACAGTCACTGTTCCTATGAATACTACTCTAAGTGTCATCTGTCGAAAAGCCAAAATCTAACACACTCACACTAAAAGAAAAGTTGTTCCTATGCTTAACTAATTAAGGGGTATTATTACTTTATTGCTAGTGGGGTGGGACTAAGTCCCTTGTACTGCGGCCACTTCTGGCCTATTGTACCAGCTCCTGATGATAGCCGAGGGTGACTGCAGATCAAATTGGTGGAATGAAGATTGGCAGGGGAAACCGAAGTACTCGGAGAAAACCTGCCCCAGCGCCACTTTGTCCACCACAAATCCCATTTGACCAGACCCGGGATCGAACCCGGGCCGCCGCGGTGGAAAGCCAGCGACTAACCGCTTGAGCTATGGCGGCCAATTAAGGGGTATGGGGAGTGGATGTACAGATCCACATTTTCTTTACCTCAGAACTAGCTGGATGTGAGTCGTCAGCTTGAAGCTCCTTCCGCTTTACCGCCGGGGAAAGAACTCCCGGTACCCATTTGACAGGAGGCTGCGTGGGCCCCAGAGCTAGTCTTGACGAAGTGAAGAAGAGAAAACTTTCGACCCTACCGGGACTCGAACTCCGACTCCTCGGTCGTCCAGCCCGTAAGCAATCGTGATACTGACCACGCAATCCCGGCTCCTACAGTTTCAATAAGCTACCTAGATTTGTAAATGCTTCATAAACTGTGGATTTTTGTCAGTCAGTGATATATCGACTGCACAGCTACTGAATAAGATGAAGCTGATCTTCAACTGTTACGTCAGGTAAGATTTGGAACAAAGCAGACACGGCCCCTATAAAGCCATCATCGGAAAATTCGAGCAAACGGAGGGGAAAACAATACGGAATTGATACATCAGTAGGATAGTCGGTTCCTCATTACTGATTCAGCACGGGTACCACCCTCACCCCGAGTCAGAAGTGCTTCCGGTGATGTCGGAAACAAACTCAATCGCTGTAGCGATTCATTTAGTGTNTACCGTTGCGATATTCGACTGAAATCGAACATGTATCCATTATCACACAGTGCGACATTCAACTTTAGTCCACATCAAGAAATAATCGTCTCTTCGAAGACATTCATTGAGTTATGAACATTTATTTTGTTGTCTTTTCATATTTTTGTCTTAAAACTGCATTATTTTAGAAGGCCTCTGTGGTCAAGTGGTCAGAGTTCCTGGCTACAGATCTAGAGGTTCGATTCCCGACACTTACAGATTTTCTGAGGAGTAGTGAGTCTGGAACAGGGTCCACTCAGCCTCGTGTGGATAACTGGGGAGCTACTTGAATGGAAAAGTAAAGGCTCCGGTCTAGAAAACCGAGATTTACGGCCGTGGGGATCCGTTGCGCTGACCACGCGACACCCTCTATCCGCTAAAGTTGGCAGTAACTTCGCCGACAAGCGGTGGTCGCTCGGTCGGTTTAGTTCGCTTGTGGGCTAAAAGCCGGGGAGTTATAAAAAAAATAACAAGCAGGGAAATGGTTAAATTACCCTAAAGAAAGGCTGTACATGCACCACGCAAGACTCCACGGCTCTATTCTGAACGGCGCTAAAGTTATTGCCGTTTTATAGTTCCACGCTGCCGCCGGACTGGTGCTGCATACGTGTATGCAAAGGAATTACTGTGGTGTTAAGTTACATATTGTTAACAAAACGTTTTCACGAAATCGATCACTGACTATCTGTCATACTGATGGTCGTGACTAAATCAGAGGGCGGAGAGTTCCAGACATACAGAGACAAGCAACTCTGTAACAGAATGGCTGCTTCCGAGGCCTCCAAATTAAATCCACTAAAAGACCATTACTCCCTGCTTTTCGACATGCAAATGACTTTCTAAGGCGTAGCACGACATTCTTCAGCTTGGCGGCATCATACTGGTCTCGCTCCGATTAAACGGGATAAACAGCCACAGAAGACGCGGTATAATGCTTAGCATTCGTGGCTACTATTCGGGAGGCTCCTGTGTTCAACTCTAATTCTGGGGGTCGCCTAACCTGTTGAAAATATTGTCACGTGTAAGGGTGACTCCCCACCAAGTGTGTCTCCATCTTATTGTCGGTGGTGGTGGGGTCTGAGTGCTCCTGAGACCCTGAGAGGTATGCCGGCGGTAGCATAGCTACTGGTAGAAGACCCATGCCGGACAGGTCAAGGAGTAGGAGCCAGACGAAAAGGGATACCGTGGTCATTCACGTTGGGGGTTGGGCGTGAGGCTGACAAACTCACACCGTAAAAACTAAATTGCTTAGAAACCAGATAATTAGCGTGGATAGATGGAAATCAGCGAGCAAAAATAAGTGGGCCACGACCTCTTCCATCCACACTCTCCTCCCTTCTTCACTCTACCATTCGATGTTTCATCGCCTGAACAAATGAAGAATAGGGAGGAATGGATGCTGATTGTTCAGGAGACCAAAGCTCACCCTGAGCTGTAGCGCCGAGGGGAAGAAAGGAAGGTATTGGTAACTGAAGACGGCGTTCGGATTAGTAAGCGGATTTATTGGATATTTACGGGTCGTAACTACAATTAATTACTTCACTATTGCTGATTTTCACACTACAAAGTACTCCACGATAATCTCTTCAGTCTATCTGCACTAGTCTTCACGGATTTATAACACAGAGACCACAGAAGTCCACCAAATCATACACTCCCAAATATCACTGTAATACAGCACACATAAAGTCTTCAAATCACACGTCAAATCATCACAAGCTGACATCTTGTACTCTTCTTTACTCCTAGTTCCTATTTCCTCTGAACTTACAGGTCACTGCTCTCTTTATATAACCGAGGAACAGACATGGACGTACAGTAAACACATATCACGTGATCGCTATCCAGCCGGTCTATTGGCGCGTCTGTCGGATCTACAGAAACCACAGCTACTGTTGCATGTTCGACCGTGTTTACAGAGCTGTTGTCTGGCGACGTGTTAATCAAATCCGTTACAATATATTCCTTTTCCTCAACCTTAAATCCTTACACGACAGTGGTAACTATGTGTACCGCTTCTTTAACGGTAACGCATTCAGCCCGCAGAATTTATCTGTGGGATTCGTTTGAGTCCCAAAAATCAGTGGCCATTTCACTGGAATTAACAGACCGATTGATATCTGTAATGGAGAAGCGGTGTAAATGCCTGGAGGTAAGAACTGAATTTTAACATGCAACTTAAAACAGCTTCGCTCTATAAAAAATGAAAGTAACGTTTCCTTTTACTGCCTTCCCAGTATACCACACCTCATCTTATAATCTATCACAGTATAATTAATGAAGCTGACGCAAGGTTGAATATACCAAGAAAACAAACAAAAAAAACTACCTATTTAAATTATTTTACCAAGACTAACGACTAATAGCATTTAGCTGTCATATACTGCATACACAACGCCCTGCGCAAGCCTTGCTTCAAGGACGAAGGATGCAGCAGAAAAATTTTCACGTTTATACAATAGCTACGTTGCGTTTCTTCCGCCCGTCACTCACTGTCACTGAAGATGCAAGACTCCAGTTATGAAATCTCATTTTGTATTGGTCTATTCTGTTTTACGGGTGCATATGACCTACGTTTAGTGCTTTATTTATTCTATGAAATTGTTGAATATACTTACACTAACATACTTCACTTTTCCTTCAAGATACATCACTTGTCTGTAAGAACAAACGTAAAAGATTTAAAGTAAAACAATGACTTCCGGCCCCGAGAATCGATCCATTACAAGTCCGGGTAGGAGGCGTTACCGCAAAGAAAATTGATCAGGAAGGACACTAAGTTAAAAACTTAGTATGACTAACTTCACAGGCCTGAGACCTTCTTCAGGAGCCAAGAGTAGTTAAGACGATAAAAAAAATCCACGTCTTTTATTGTTCCCGAAGATTCATTACCGTGTTCACAAGATGTTGGTTAAGCTCACTCACAAAAAGAAACTAAACAGAAATGATTACATTCATCGGCAAACCCTTCTGTTAAACCAACTTACAAGTCAGTTTTATATGAACGGATATTTTAACGGAATTTGTTTCCAATAGATCGATAATAAAACCTATAGAAAAAATCATGGCTTTGAATCACGTTTGCCTGTCAATTCTGCCTCTAGGCTAAGATAAATATTCTGCTATATTTTCCAACTCCGAACTATTCCATTTCGATGAAATTCGATGCTAAGTTAGGCTACACTATAAGCTGCCAGGCAGAAAGATTTTGAGCTCTGTGTGTCTGTGTGCTTGCTGCTGCTTGCATCTCATTCAGATGCGGAGTCGCTGGGCCTGTCCTGCATTCGCTACTGGGGGGTTAGCAAAGAAGCAAGCTGTTATTACAGGACTCACCATGCACCAATACAGAACTGCACTCACCTCTCGATTCCGATGTGGAAAAAGTGGAACTCTCCTTCACGCCTCCATTCTGCCCATCCTTCAAGTCTCCTGTAAACAGAAGTCATGGACATATTAGATTACGATGGATGGCCACGAAATTTCTTCGATCTGTCCATCCAGAGCTGTGTACTATTTCATTTATTTTGCTAGATCATGTGCCAAAGCCCAGGTTAGGTAGCCTTAAATGGCAGAATGACTATCAAGAGAGTTCGATGGAAACTACGTCACAGTGATGATGGCAGTAACGATTAAACAATGATAATGATGGTAATTATTATAACAGCATCAATAATAATTAACAGCAACAACAAGGTATATATTCCCGCAAGTAAAAGAAGTAAAAGTAAAGCTATCCCTGTAACAGGCCGTGAAGGCCCATAGGGTTGTGAGATGTTGAGGTTCCCATATTTTCTAGAAAATCGGCTCATAGATGGCTGCAAGGTTGTCAGCCCTACGTTCCGGCCAGCCTTTACCCCCAAGAGTATTCCAAGAATATTCCTGGTACTCATTTCTGTTAAAGGCTGAGTCGCTCCCGGGCTATAGTGCGGCTGGAAGGATTAGCTCAATTGAAAAAATCCAATCACCTCATCGGGACCTGAACCCTCGACCTTCCGGCTTGTAGCATAGTGCCTCAACCAACTACCGAACTTTTCTAAAACAGATGCAATGTTTACATGCATGAGCAGAGTGAAATATGAATTCAGTACCTGAGTTGTTTTGTTGTCATTTATACATTATTAGAATGATGAATGGGTATGACTGAAGGGCCCCCGAAGTACCAGACATATTATTATCATTCAACCTGCCTTGTTTTGCATTATATTTGTATGCAAGTCCATACAGTTTTACTTTCTTCTTACTCGTGCTCACTTTATAAGTGGGCTCTCGACTGTTGCGTTTACAGGTAAACAGTTATAATTATTATAATAATAATATGTCATTGTAATCAAATGTTATTTATACTGTCAATTCCATTCTGCGGTTTCTCGTGCACCAACGCAGACTGTTCTGTTCTTGCTGAGAGTATCTGCAGGTTGTGGGAACTGCTGCAATGTATGAACGCTTCATATTATCGCTCTATGAATATTATATTAGTCCTGTGTCTTACAAAGCTGTTTCAATAATATTGACTGTTCACTGCGGATGATAAATCTCGACAGACGTTTTACTTTTACGTTTACTATCATTATCTTCATCACAGGGCGTCACAACCAACAGAAACTGCTGTTGTAACAGTTGGAGGAATCGGAAAAATTACATAAGGTACTTTAAAAAATATATACATTTTATATGAAGTAAAGACCGGTGTCGGTAGCCGAGCGGTCTAAGGCATGCACTGTCTTCGCTCGCTCGGAAGCCGGGATCGTGGGTTCGAATCCCATTCAGGGCATGGATGTTTGTGTGGGTTTTTCTGTGTCTATGTACAGGTAGAGGCCTTGCGACGAGCTGATCACCCGCCCAAGGAGTCCTACCGTATGTGTAAGATCTAGAAAATCTGAAGTGATCGGAAAAGTTCATGGAGGTAGGCCTAGGCCCACTGGGGCTGTAGTGCCAAGGAAAAAAAATGAAGTAAAGACCGACTCCAGTAATTAGGCCTAATCATTCCTTTAAAAAAATGAGCGAGAGTTCGGTTTTAATAAACCTTTGGTTAAGTACTTATTTCATAGGCTTCCTGTATCGAGATTATACTATAAAATTGTAAAATGTGTGTGGTACCTTCGTATTCTGACTTCAGATTTTGCTTCAAGTAATGATTATTAAATATGAAATTATACGAATACACGAATTCATAAGCTGTAATATGTGAGGAATTGCTGGACACTTCGTCACTATTTCCTTAACTACTCTGAATATTTAACCATCGATACTGAGCGACCTGGTAGTTTATGCACGACAGAATTACGAGAATTCAGCAGCTGATTATAAGGTCAATGTAATTATGTTTCTGAAATGTCACGAGAACATAAGATTTCCAACGACGCGTCAGACTCGCACTCGAAAGATCCAAGCGTCGAGTGCCAGAGCTCAGTAATCAGAAGTTAACGCTGTTTTTCAGCCTCGCTACGAGTTCCTTAAAATTGGCATCGCATCCGCTGTTTCGTGCACGATACGTGAACATCCGTAGTCTATTAGTGTTCATCAACCTACTTACTTACTCACGGAGCTCAGCCCTTCTTGAGGAGCCGCCAATTCTGCAACTACTCAAGAATTTCCCAGCATTTTAAGGAACTCGAAGGTTCATTACCGTGTTCACAAAAGCCCTCCACTGGTCCCTATCCTGAGCTAGATCAATCCAATCAATACCATTCCATCCTATCTCTCTAAGATCAATTTTAATATTGTCCACTTTGGTGACGAGACAGTAACATATACTCAGTTTTCTCTGTGTTTACTTCTAGATCAACCTCTTTACTTGCGTCGGTTAAAGTTTGTATGTTTTTCTTTATGGTATCTACATTATCACCCAGTAGATTCACATCATCGACATAGACCAACAGTTGATGTGTCCCGTTCAATTTCAGCCCCACCTTGTTTCCTGGACCTTCCCAATTGAATATTCTAGGGCAAAGTTGAAAAGGAGTGGCGATAAAGCATCTCCTTGTTCTAGACCATTCTGGATAGGAAATTTATCAGACAAATGTTTACCTAAACGGACTTTACTATAAGTTTCGTTTAAACACATTTTAATCAACCTAACTAGTTTCATGGGTATCCCAAACTCTATTAGAATATTGTACAATACTTCCCTCCTAACTGAATCGTAGGCTTTCTTGAAGTCTATGAATAGCTGATGTACTGTCTCATCGTACTCCCATTTTTTCTCCAATATAAGACGAATGCAAAAGATCTGATCTGTAGTTGATCTGTTACGTCGAAACCCACACTGATGATCCCAAGTAATTTCATCTATATTAACCTTCAAAGAAGAATATTGGACAAAATTTTATATGAAGTTGATAGCAGTGATATCCCTCGATAATTACTACAGTCAGTTTTATCACCCTTCTTGTGAACTGGTACAATAATAGACTCCTTCCACTGATCAGGCAATTTTTCCTCATGCCAAATAAAAGTAATTAGATTGTGGATCTTAGAATGTAATATTTCACCTCCTGCTTCAATAAGTTCTGCCGGAATTTTATCACTATCTGGAGTGTTCATCAAATCGCAACAAAAATGTGCAATATGAAATGGCTTTACGGAACAGGGACGGACGACGTCTTGAGAAGCTTACAGTTGCTGAGATGATCAAGAATTTATTTCCGCTTCGTTACCGTAGTCCACCACAAGGCCCTACCCTCGGCGGGTGAATGCGGTTCGCATCTTTAAACAGTATGAAACACGCAAATATGAAAATCCACACAATCTACTCATACATCGGGGCACGCGGTAGCGATGTTAGTTGAGGCGCTATGCTACAAGCCGGAAGTTCGCAGGTTCGATTTCTGATTTCATTTGATTTGTATCAATTGACCTAATCCTTCCAGCCTCACTATGGCCCTGGAGTCGACTCAGCCTCTAACAGAAATGAGTACCAGGAGTCTTCCTGGGGGGTAAAGGGTAGGCGGTGCGTAAGGCTGACAACCTCACCGCCACCAATGGGCGTCCATGACCTGTTACAGGGATAGCTTTACCTTTTGTTTACAAGTTTATTACATAGGCAGCGCGTTAACCTGATTCGAAAAAAAAAATACCCTTTCCGAATTCCATTTGTAGCACTGGCTTTTCATGATAAGTTTCCGATGTTTTCCTCAGTATATCCAGGAAATTACCATGGTAGGAACCTAAATATAGCGTACCATCCGCTCCATGCTTTTAAATCGCCGTACGTATACCACACACATCTCTTTCAAAGCCTGGGAACCGCTGTATCTGACACATGACGACGGAAACTCCCGATCACTCTCCAACATTTACCCGAATATTGCTCTTGCTCAGCTAGCATCGTCATATGGAACGAACAGGTATTAAACCCACATTTCTTCCTCGACACACGCCCCTATGGTTGCCCCTTACATATGGACCTCCTGAGGATTTCACTTACTTCACAGGCACGAATTAGATGAATCCTCACTTGCAGACACGACCTGTTACTTCTGTCCACTGCAAATTACTAATGTCACTGCTGCTCTTGCACTATGTCCAGCGGCGGAGAGGGCGTAGCCACCCGGATGGGGCCGCAGGGATGGGCACAGGAAAGGAAATCAACCGACAGAAAAGTAGGGGGGAGGGGGAGCCAGAAGGGCGTATCGAGAATGAATGCGCTCTGTGATCCATAGCAGGAAACTCACCTACATCTCCCTGCATTGTTCAACGGCGCGATGTTGACGGAACTGCAGTCCCATCAAGCTGCAGAAGCCCGCCCTTCGTTAAGAATTACTACCGGTCTTACGGGCTGTCACTTCCAGCAGTGCCGCCCGCATGAAGTCATACTATCCCTTTGGGTTCCCTTGCATAACGCTGTACTGTAAGCTTGGTTCTCCCAAAAGACTGGTCTCTCGCGGGGTAAGGCGGCTGGGACATGAAGCTCACCACTATCTCCAACTAGTGCCGAGGTCAATAACACATATACTCCCACATACGTCTTCATGGAGTAGTGTTTTATTAGTTAAGCACAGGGACAACTTTACCTCATGATGGTAGCGAAAGAAATTAGTACTTCATTCGTTTTGAGAGGAAGTTACACGCCCTCTTCGATAATAATAATTGCCAGTGCCCCCATTTTACGTAACAGCATTACAGTTACAATGTTAAGTCACGTAACACACTGTTGTTAACGAAGAGAAGGCGAGGCAATTACCGAAGCCGGTCCGCATACAATGCGCAAGCTGAAAATATCGACATCATTTTCGGACGACATTTATAGTCGACGTCGGTAAAATGAAATTCACTATGTCCCTAAATGGTCAGTAGAACCGCCAAGTTCAACCACTTCTGCCCAACACTTGCCTAACTCCCTTCGTTGGAGCATAATGAGCTAATTATCTTCCAAGAATGAGAAGACAAGATAATTATCAAAGTGCGTCCGCATATACTGTGCATGTTTAGAATCTCGGCATTGTTTTGATAACTTTTAGCTTTACCGTTGATAAGCTGAAACTCAAAACAGGGATAGCGTATTCAGTATAGCGACTGACTACGGGTCGCAGTTCGAGTCCCGGTAGGGTCAAGAATTTTCTCCTCCCCATGTCGTCCAGAACGGCTCTGGAGCGCACCGAGCTTCAAGCCCGCCGATTTACTCCGGCGATGTTAACCCCCGACACCCACTGGACAGTACGCTGGGTGGGCCCCAGAACTGATCTCGACACTGCTGTTGAGAAAACAAAAAATGAGCTCACCTTTGCTGTGAAATGAACCCCCGATTTCTCGGGTTTCACTAAAGAATTCTGAATAATGACTACAACAAATTCCATTAACCTTCAGTACAAACGGTGCAACGCCAAATATAATTCAATTTCATGACCAACAGTGGCACTGGTTTCATTCTATTCACACGTCACCTAGAGAAATGAGTTGCGACTATAATCAGCAGCCAGTGCAGTAGCTGGAAAGTCATTTCGTAAATTGACTAGCACAGTAACCATGGTTACAGCCAAGGAGGGAAGCAATGAATGCAGTGGCGGTGGACTGAAGTCTTGGATGGAAAAGCGACATTTCTAACAGGTGCACATGGAGTGAACGTAAACACGAACAAGGCGTTGGGCGTGACAACTGAGAGAGCTGCTCCACAGATATCCGACAGTAATGGGAAGGAGTTTGGGAAGTAATGAACCAGCCCTCTGCTACTATCCTGACGACAATAAAACACATTTTACTACTTAAGTGCAGACCTGCGGCTGAACGAGGGGAAAGGTCATATTCTTTATCTTCCCTTCTTCTGTCTGACGATGAAAAGACTAAACGATACGAAACTAAGAGTTTCCTTGTTATTACGTATGGGTGTGAAACTTGAAACACAGACTGCGGGTGTTTGAGAACAGCAGGCTAAGGAGAATATTTTGACTTAAAGCGAAGAAAGTGTCTGGAAGCTAGTGAGAACTTGTACACAATAATGATCTTCATAAGTTNCGAGAGTGAGAGTGAGTGAGTGAGAGTGTGATTGATTGAGTGAGTGAGAGTGTGAGTGAGTGAGTGAGTGAGTGAGTGAGTGAGTGAGTGAGTGAGTGAGAGTGAGCGTAAGTGAGTGAGAGTGTGAGTGAGTGAGTGAGTTGAGTGGGTTTAAAGGCGCGTTAACGGGTACAGCTGCTTACTGAACCCGGTACTTAATAAAATAGAATTAAACACTGTAAGACTGTAAATGGCCTGATTGAGGTGTGTAAATGCATAAAGACAAACAGATGTAAATGTTCAGTTAAAACTGATAGTAATACAGTCTTTCTACGGGCCAGCGAGGTCTTAAAAAACACTAAACTCTGGAAAATTGCCTATTTTCCTTTGATACGGCACAGACCGCATGGAAAACGACGCCTCCAACAATTCTTCGTTGCAATTAGAACGTCTTTACCGGACTGCTACCCAGCAACGATAGGAAGACACACAGACAAACCCACAGACACAGGCGTTGAATAACACTTCTATTTAAGTTTTGAGGTTTTCACGGCGATGACAATGAAGAAAGTCGTCTTCTGGGTTTAGGCACCGTGTATTCTTCGTTTTGGCCGACGTTTCGGAGGAACGTAGCGCCTCCATCTTCAGAGCAGTAGAATGGCTGCGGAGAGCAGTAGCTACTGCTCTGAAGATGGAGGCGCTACGTTCCTCCGAAACGTCGGCCAAAACGAAGAATACACAGTGCCTAAACCCAGAAGACGACTTTCTTCAACATTTCTATTGTTGCGTGTATTCTTTGACGCGGGAACGTGTTTACCGAGCCGCTGCCTAGCAATGAAAGGAGGGATGCACTTTACTGAGCCTTTGCTTAGAAACGATGGGGACACACACACACACACACACACACAGACTGATGAGAGTTCTGAAGTAGGCCGCTGAGACTATCTCAGGTGTCAGGAACAACCCGGCTGGCGGCCAATATGAGGCGAAAGTTTTACAGCTGCCTGTTCGATCTGTCTTTAAACTCGCTAGGCATCATAAGCAATTCATGTCATGGGCCCAAAAGTCAGAAATCACAGCAACAGCCACTCAACCCAAGAGTGCCAAACATAATTTAAAATACATTTTTATTAATAACATTTCTCTTCAGAAAAACTCAGACACATTTTGGCAGTTAAAAATCACAGACGCTTTGAAGTATCAATATCTGCAAATTTCTTGATATTGCTACGATGTTACAAAGTAGATCTACCAATTCTGTAAATACTGTCAAGTGTCCGGTGTTCCGTGACAAGAAATTAGTGGGTTGCGGATTTGACGAAGCTGTTTCATTGGATAACTCGTTCACAATCACAGTTACAATCACTCTGACATAATTTCTTCCAGATGATGTGACCTGACTAGTCCATCGTCTTTGATCTGCCCTCTGATCTGGTCCTCTCTCTGGTCTGCTCTCCAGTCTTCTCTGATCTCTCCTCTCACTTCTCCGTCTGTTCACGAATTCACCCTGTTTCACAACCGCTTGGCCTACCGACTAGGGGACACCGAGTCCAACAGATAGTCCCTCCATTGTCAGGAAATCGATCCATCCGTTGCTGTGAAAATAAACGTTTACCTCCGTTGTCATGAAAACGACACCTCTGTTGCGCAGGAAACATCTGTCTGCGTTGCTCAGGAGACGCCTCTTTCGGAGTCGCTGCCTATGACATGGATGTCTCTGTATGCGCTGTCTCGGAAACGTGTTTCAACAGCCGTTGTCCAGCAATGGACGCCCGCTCGGATATTCTGGCTTTTAGGCGGCACGCCACAATATGGTACAATATATTTTACGTGGTCATCCAGCGACAAATTTAGAATCTTTCTACCCCGCTTACCGATAATAATTTATTCAAGCGTTCTTTCACTTTATGAAGCACCATAAATCACGCCACTGGTCTCCACTATGAGGCAGATCGATACAGTCGACATCTTCACGACATCCTCTGTACGTCTCGGTAGCCTGGATGGTATTTCTATCTCTAACCTATCCTACCGAACGAAGTGATGTCACACTAGGATTCCTTCTCTCGTAGCCTTGCATCAAGCAGAGGATGGATCGCTAATTATGAATGCATGCCTCACCAACCTCCATCGTGCCAGTACTATCCATTATACGTAACCACAGAGTTCATCAGGCTGCAAGAACACGGTGACCAAAGAGAGTATGCTCCTCTGGTAAACCCTAGCAGAGGCTACACGCCTGTCTCAGGATCCAAGGAGTCACAATCATCACAAAAGAAGAGCCCACCACTGGGTCTTATCGTGCACGAGTTTAATTCAGTTCGCGTCATCACAACACAATGAATCCATTTCAACGTGTCCATTAGATTCTCTCCTGTCTCTGAATTTTGTTAACTACAAAAATTTGGATATCATGCCGATCTTCCATTTCGAGAATGCCTGGGAACCTACAGGTGACCCAAACCCAGGACCGTCGCAAGCCTAAATGCCGCTCCAGGAGATGAGAATCTCCGTCCCCTTCCTCTAAGCCAGTAGATAAATTTGATCAAACTGTAATAAATAATGACACAAAATTTCCTAGCACTGTGACGTTGCTGTGAAAAATGGATAAAGCTATCCCTTTAACAGGCCGTGAAGGCCCACAGGGTTGTGAGACGAAGAGGCCCCCATATTTTCTAGACAATCGGCTCACAGAAGGAGATAAGGTTGTCAGCTTTTTGCTCTGGCCGCCCTTTACACCCTCACCCCCGAAAAGGTTTCTGATACTCATTTCTGTTAGAGAGTGAGTCGATCCCAGGGCCCTAGTAATGCCGGAAGGATTAGGTCAACTGAAAAATCCAATAACATAAGGAACAGAATCTGTGACCTTACGGCTTGTAGCATAGTGCCTAAACCAACTACGTACGTTACCGCATGCCCCATCAATGGTGCCATAATCCTTAAAAAATTGTACTGACATTAATGTACAACATTAACTGTCACGATATGAAAAAAGTGTAGGAAATTTTGTTTTCATGTAACAAAATTGCAAAGAATGGAGTTGCAGAACGTGGTGCCACAGAGGAGTCGCTTCCTTCGACTGTGTTATCGCGCCGTCCCTGCCTAAGCCTAAATGAAAACACAAAATCGGCCTGTCAGAAGAACTGCTATGACTAACATTACCTACATGGCGTCCATACGGCTGCTGTATGACAATTGCCTAAGCACCCGGGATGAATAGAGATCGCTGACTGAAAATTACATTCTAATACACACGAAAACGAAGATCGTCCCAGAAGACAATGGAATTATCATCTGAGTCACGAATGGACAAACAGTGAACATTAAGATGGCGACCGCGACAGCAACGATTAAGAAGATACACGCGGGGAACTGACACTTGACATGGTCGTTACATAGCGTATTCTTTATTTGGGTTACTATTTGCTAGATACCCCCGGAGCGCTTACGGTTCGAAATTCTTGGGAGAATTGCGGATGCTAAAACTCGCCGATCAATGACAGAAAACTCTGGCTGGAAGAGACACTTGACGTAATTATCCAAATTCATATGGATTTTAACCTCTATAAGAGCTCCTCAACAATCCCAACATCAGTAATCTGTATATCGAAGGAAATTCAGAATATCCTCAGAAAGGACATCTATCACCGAAATGATATAAAGGTTTGGTATCAAAGAGATGCAGTTCAGCTTGTGAGGAAGAAGTACAATCTTGATACTTTACGAAAAATTTGTGTCAAGTGCTGTAAACAACTGGATGCATTTAATTTCATGCTGAAACAATCAGCGTCGTCTGTTAACCAAAATAGTGTCATGCGTTTCAGTAATTAAACGACATGGTTCTGATTGGTGATTGGACTTATTAACCACCTACAGGTCGTAACTACAAATAATTACTACACTATTTCTGATTTACACAATTTACAATCATTCCACGCTAATCTTCTCAGTCTATTCCCACTAGTCTTTACTATCCGTTTCCTGGCAACGGATTTATAACACAGGAACTATAAAAGTCTCACTAAATTACACACTACCAATATCGATGTACTATAGCACATGTAACGTCACACATTAAGTCTTCTCTCATTCTTCTTCTGGCCACACTGCTGTTCCTTTGGAACTTCGGAAATCAAGTGAAGTGAATTCCCATTCCCGTATTCTCCAGCCTCTCGGTACGGACCACGCACAGAAAACAGCCCTTCTATCGCTGCACGGCTCAGACCACACAGAAAACACCTTTCCTCTACTGTTGGATGACGTCACCGCGCATGCGTTATCGTATTTACCGAGCCGTTGCCTGGCAATGCGTCACAATATCAACAAAATAAGTTCAGTTTACAATATCTGACGCTAAATCCTTTTTGCACCAAACCGTTAAATTGAAGTCTGGACCTTCCGGATGTGCTTGGTATGAAAACAGAGAGATAATGGGAGTGCTATACTCTACTTATCCATTAAGGTCTTCACAATTATCGCGTCACTCTCTGGATCGAATCACTTGTTTGATTACTATACGCATGAGGTCACAGAATCAATAGATGTCCGTCTGTCTATATATTTGATAGTGACAGCTCCCGCAAAAGTGAAAATTCTCTATGTGCGTGGAATTCGGTGCAAAGGTTGGTGCCCGATGTATAGTATTTTTCAGAAAGACAGAGAAGCACCACCGCCCCTTGAAACATAACAGGCGACTAAATCATGGCATCATGAAGGTTAACAGACGTCCAGTTAGATGAATATTTCCACAAGCTAGCGATCAGTGTACTCCCACGGAACAAGTCCTGGCGTCGCCTATGATTACGCTTACATATCTAGAAACTTCCGACCGATTTCGCCACGTATGCTATTCTTATGTCGTACATGAATACGACTGCTGCAACTATCAAAAATGGAAGTGTGGCCCCAAGTTAGTTTTTCGGCCATAGAAAAAAAGGCATGCCGATTTAATAAAAGATCTCTTTAAGTTTCTCAGAGTCGCGAATTTCCTGCTGTTTCATTGCGAACTCACCGTTACCCAGCTAAAAAGAGTAACATGACAATAACCATATTTCTTTTCACATATTCCGTTGCTGGGACCGCCTCTGTGGTCTAGTATTCAGAGTTCCTGGCTACAGATCTAGAGATCCCGGGTTCGATTCCCGGCGCTACAAGATTTTCTGAGTAGTAGTGGGACTGGAACGGGGTCCACTCAGCATTGTAAGGATAACTGAGAAGCTATTTCAAGGAAATAGCGGCTCGGATCTAGAAACCCGAGATTAACGGCCGTGGGGATCCTTTGCGCTGACCACGCCACACCCTCTATCCGCAAAAGTTGGCACTAACTTCGCCGACAAGAGGCGGTCGCTCGGTCGGTATAGTTCGCTTGCGGACTAAAATCACGGAGTGTTTTTTTTTGTTGAGAATTTTGCTATCTACCTACATTATAGCAGAAGCAGCTGTATACAAACCTATGCTGTGGAACCAAATTTGTGGTAAGAGAATATTCTACTGTAAAAACTCGTTAATGAACTTTTCCTAACTCATCTCTGTTTCAGTCTCTTTTAATTATATTTCAGGAAATAAAACAGTTCCGCTTTTGCGTCCCCCTGTCTGCCTTTGTCCAGCCGCCTCTTCATTTCCAACTCTCTTCCTAAGAGCAACAACGGTTTTAATTCCTCATCAAAATACCGATCATTAGACCGGGCGTCATTTTTAAAATCCGTTTGTTATCGGATTTTTCAGCGTCAAAATAAGGATTAACGAAGGCCGCGCCATAGCTCAAGCGGTTAGTCGCTGGCTTCCCACCGTGGCGGCCTGGGTTCGATCCCGGGTCTAGTCAAGTGGGATTTGTGGTGGACAAAGTGGCGCTGGGGCAGGTTTTCTCCTAGTACTTCGGTTTCCCCTGCCAATCTTCATTCCACCAATTGCTCTACAATCACCCTCACCTATCATCTGGGGCTGGTATAATAGGCCAGAAGTGGCCGCAGTACAAGGGACTTAGTCCCACCCCACTAGCAATAAAAAAAAGGATTAACGAACGGGTTGAGACTCTGAAAGTCTTTTCTATCTTCACATCATGCTAACATTCTCGTGGTTTGCGAGTTTTGTCTCATGAGTCATGGCAAAGAGGATATGTGTTCCTTGTCCCTTAGTTTACTTAATTAAGCTTTCATACAGAGCTGAATGGGAGGAAGACAGTGACTGATGAACCGGGACGGATGAGGAAGGAGGCAGTAATGGCGTATGTCAGGACACCATTCCAGGATTTTCGTGAGGCCACCAAATAATACACGCAAAGAAGTCAGATGGTTTCCGGAGAATCGAACCTGGAACCTGCAGTATTATTATTATTATTATTATTATTAGAGGGGGTGGGTTTCCCCATGCACTTAGACCAGTTATTGGTCCA
Source organism: Cryptotermes secundus (assembly GCF_002891405.2). Lineage (NCBI taxonomy): Eukaryota > Metazoa > Arthropoda > Insecta > Blattodea > Kalotermitidae > Cryptotermes > Cryptotermes secundus. The sequence continues at coordinate 941,746 of NW_019720566.1, forward strand.
TTGTGCGTCCCCCTTTAATTTCTGCTGTCGCCATGCCCTACCGGTACTGGTGAGTGCTATCAGCTCCGTTCAGCCAACGAGGTCGGCCCTCGGTACCTGATATTTCCCCCATCTACCAGAGGCATTGGAAACTACTTGGGCGGGACACTTGTTGCCTAATTTTGCTCAAAGGTCTCCTAGAGACATGAGGTTCTTTTACGTGCCGTAAATCTACGACACGGGACCCACGGCTTAAAGTCCCTCCCGGAGGACTTGTTCCCTGAATTTTTCCGCCCTTAAAAATTCCACGACCGCCGCCGGGTTTGAACCCGCGTACCTTGAGTCATGAGGTGGGAACGTTACAACCTGCAGTACATGAAGTATGCTACTCACTCAACTGCGACATTCGGTGTGAGGGAAGTGCCACTACTAAATTTATTTCGACTGACTTCAGGTTAGTTCTTAAATTATCCCTTATTCCTTTCATATTGTAACGTGTTAGGTAACTACAGACGGGGTTTGGATTGACAATTTACAGCTCGCGACTACACTTCACGGATCACTATCACAGCCAGACTAGTGCTTTAGCTCATATTGCTTGGTAGCGGCTTCCAACCATGTAGTGTCCTCGGCTTATGTGTCCAACGGCTCCTGCCTTCGCTGTCCGGCACCTTTCAGCTGCAACTACCGAGCTGAAGTAACGTCACGTGTTGTTACCGTGCTGTTCCCTAGCAATGGCTGTTTCTTCTGGCTCCACAATTCTTGCTTTGAAAATATATGCGATCGAAAGTTCCAACTCGTATGAGACACTGATATCTCCCACTACTTTGTAATTTGGTATGGCTCCCAGGTGGGAAGACCAGCTTCTAGAAAGGCCTCTACCAAGACAACACAATCAAAAATAAATAAAAAAAAACGAATGACCAGGCCCGTGCAACATTCGAAACCAAGATCCAAGCACGTGCTTGATCTAGGATCGTGATTGCCATAAACAGTCAGGAAAACTGGATGCAGTTTTCAAAAGGATGTCCTTAAAACACATCGCTTTCAGACATCTCGAATTTCTGTTATGAATAAGATTCAAAGACTCACAGTAACGATACAACTGAGGGATGCTGGAAATGTTAAAGCCTTTAGATCAGTAACGCGGTCCGCCATGGTGTATCTTCTGAAACTGAAGCCAAGAGATAATTCCGTGCTCATGTCTCCGAGCCCAGCAGTCGCTCGCCTCTTTCCGTGATATACTGATATGGCCGAAACACAGCTATATAGTGTCCATAAAAACAATCACGAGAGGGGCGACCTTTCCACGGCAGTAAGATTACCGTGTTCTGAGATGTGACGCAGTTTACAGACGTTTCGCAGGAACAGTCTGCCTCCATGTTCATGGTTGAACAGTAAACTGGGCAAGTCAACAAGCAAATGACAACAAGCGAGGTACTGTTTGCTTACAGACTCGCTCGACTTACTTCTGTACCCTGAAAATGGAAGCAGGAGTTTACTCCAAAGGGCAGACAGACTTCTTCCAGACTAATAGGACTTGTATCCTACAAGACAATACTCTTCAAAATCAGTCCGAATGGCTGCGCTGGCGAGGGCCAGCAGTTGTAAACGACAGATCCATCCTCTCGTTAGAGAGGATGTTACATGAGGACTATGACCGTAAATGTTCAACTGAAAAATAAAAATCTGGCCGTGAGTCTCAAGGGGCTTGCGCCAACACGAACTGATTGGCGGTAAACCGCCAGTCGTAAAGCGACTGACTCTGTGACGTTCTTTTAGTTAGTGCAGTGCAGTGGAATGGGGTCGAGATGGGAATCGACAGTTATGGGACAGTCGCCAGCCGGTAAGAACGCGAGCAGGGAAGCAGAGAACATTGTTGAAGTCGCTACCAGACGACTGAGGAAAACAATGACGGAGAAGACTTAGTATGTGCTGCAGTGAACTGCTGAGAATGTGAAATCGTGATAGCGCTGTAGTTACTTGTAGTTAAGATCTGTAAGCGTTCAATAAACCCAATTAAAAACCCAGACCTCGTCTACGGTCACTCAATCATGTGACAGTGCTATTTCTTAAATATGAACTGGTCCTGAAATTTGATAAGCAGAATGAAAGACAAGCGGAGGGGAGAGCCGACAATCCAATGCTACGAACTGTACATGTTCGATCACAAGACAATATTTTTCTCGGAACTCCCTATTCTGTTGCCCGCTCAGACATGGGCTTACACGCATGAACTTCTTTTCTGCTAACTACATTTGCATTCCTCGACCCCTACTCTAAATTTCTGGTACTGTGCTGAGAGTCAGAACTTACCCGGGCGGTTCCTGGACCGTAGCCTGGTACTGCGTCGTGTAGACAGCTTCACCGCGTTCCGACGCCGGCGACACGTGACCGAGCTGATAGCACGGAAAATGTCTGCCAGACTATTTCGACGCTTCTTCCTGCGATGTTGCTGCGGTATATAACCACGTCCTCTGTCAGGAACACGGCAATCACTTTCACGTTGCCTCGCCTCCTCGAGTCTCCGGACATCTCTATGGGTTTCCTTCCCTTGTTTGCTCTTTCCATCGCGCTCCTCAGTTTCACACAAGGGACATGAGAACAATCTCATTGCATTCCTCACGCTCGATTTCTCAACTCCGAAACGAAACGAAACAGTCAGTCATTCCTTCCGGCCTCTCAAACTCCGAACCGTTCAAAACACTCTCTGAGACCCACTTATTATTATTATTTGTGAAGTGTACCACTGCTAGAAGCTGCGTAATATATAATAACGCGTCAAAATCCCGAACTAATAACTAATAAGTAGGTAATTTATTAATGAAATATCTAACACAGCGGTTCTGAATATTCCTTGGGAAGACGATAATTGTTCATCTGATCAAAAAAGTACACGTGATTATGGAACACTAAAATACATCGCCTGCCGGTCAGAGTAGCCGCGCGGTCTAACGCATGAACTATGTTCAATCGCTCGGACACTGGGATCATGGGTTCCAGTCCCACTTAAGGCATGGATATTTGGTGTGTGTGCGTGCGTTTATTTTGTGTTTGTTGTCCTGTATTTAGGTGGCGGGCTTGTGACGGGCCGATCACTCGTCCAAGGAGTCCTACCGTTTGTGAAAAATGATTACGGAACTGAAAAAAAATTTCGCTTAGTGAGGGGTGGAGTCCAGCTGGGTCCTCTCGGCACGGCGGCCACTAATTGGCCTATGGTACCTGCCCCGGGTGATTTTTTTTTCCATTGGCGCTACAGCTCTCATTTGGGCCTAGGCCTACCTCCATGAAACTCTCCGTTTCACTTCGGTTTACTAGATCTTACACATTCGGTAGGACTCCTTGGGCGAGTGATCAGCTAGTCGCAAGGCCTCTACCTGTACACAAACACAGAAAAACGCACACAAACATCCATGCCCTGAGTGGGATTCGAACCCACGATCCCGGCTTCCGAGAGAGCGGAGACAGTGCATGCCTTAGACCGCTCGGCTACCGTGACCGGCTGCCCCGGGTGATTATGATGGAATTTGGTGGAAGGAAGATTGGCAGGGGATACCGAAGTACTCGGAGAAAATCCGGCACAGCGCAACTTTGTCCACCACAAATCCCACTTGACCAGACCCGGGATCGAACCTGGGCCGCCGCAGTGGGAAGCCAGCGACTACCCGCTTGAGCTATGGCGCGGCCAACTGAATAAAAGGTCTGGGCCCCTAATGGGCTGAAAGAGCCATTAAAAAAAGATTCATCGCCTTCAACAACTGAACATATCTGAGCTAGTTCAACGGTCTTCGCGTTATTCGCTGAGATAAGTTTTAATATTATCTTTCTAACTACGTTTATATCTCCAAACTTGTTATCTTAACATTAAGTTTTCCTAACGAAACTCTCACCCATGCTTGATAATCTCAGTGTTATGCTATTTTCTCCATTTATGTTACTGTATTAAATAAACTCTACTAAACGTTCGTAATTAGATGTAAGAGAAGTCCGAAAAATCATTAGCCATTTAAAGTAAATGAAACGTAAAATATGATACATATATGCCCATTCGTACATTTTGACATGAATTTTCGATCTTCTGCATCTCTGTCGTACATCCGCCATAGTTGTTTTATTGGTGCACGTCACTTCCTTAGCCAACATGTATAGGTGTAACAGGAACGGCGATGCAGACAATAAATTAAACATTTCCTGAAAATATGTCCTTTCCTAAAACTGGTGGTCGGTACCTTGCGGTATCATACGTATATCGAGTGCTTCAGGCTGAATTCTGATATCTGCATATTTCTTGAAACAGGTGCTGAAAATATTTAAATTTTCTAAAATTTCCGCATAATATTTATTTCAAACGCCAAAATTATATACTTCCTGATTTCATTTTATATGGTTCCTGCCATATTTTTATATAAAATTTGTTGATACCTACAGCTCTTATAACAATAATTTACTAAATATTAGAAATATTTCATTAACAATTCTCTTGTAACACATTTTAAAATAATTTACGCTTGATTCATCCTGCGGACGAGAAGAAGTTAATTTTTCTGACAGGATGAAAAGGATGCTCATAATAAGCTAGCCCTGTAACAGGCCGCAGAGGTCCATAGAGTTGTGAGACATCGAGGTTCCCACGTCTTATAGACAATCGGCTCACAAATGGCGGTGATATCAGCCTTACGCACCGGCCGCCCTTTACCCTCAGGAATATTCCTGGTACTCATTTCTGTTAGAGACTGAGTCGACCCCAAAACCATAGTGCGGTTGGAAGGATTAGGTGAATTGAAATATGCAATGGACTTATCAGGAATCGAACCCGCACCTTCCGGTTTGCAGTGCCTCAACCAACTACGCTACTGAACCTAATTGTCCTATTTTGTTGTATATGTTTTGCATATGACTTGAAGTGAGCCTGAACATTTTCTAATATAATGACCGGTTCCAGTTTCGGGAAATTAAAATTAAGTAAACCGTATGGGACTAACGCGAAAGAGGTGCAAGCACCGGCTCCATGTAACACCTACAGCTACATGCTCACACAACCCACCTCAGAAGCAACGCCGTGCCACCCGTGCTCCTCCGGACACCACGAAAGACTGCTACTGTGTACCTCAAGCCAAACCATCGCATCTACACAGGAATCGTTGGGAGGAGCCCTATAGTGATTCCTCAGGCATCTCAAGGCGACTTCAACACAATGAGGAAAAGGGAGGGTGGGACTCTTCTCGCTACTTTACTTCATCTCTCGTGCAGTAACCAAATCGTAACCAGCAGTCATGATCCACAGGAAGTGACGTGTAATCATGTCTCAAAACTGATGAAAATGTCTGGAGCTCAGACACGCCAAGCAATAGCAGAACAGTAGCATTATACAGCGATAAATTGTGGGCTTCACGTTTCACTGCTGTTTATGTACGGGAGGTAGGGACGAACGGGTGGGTTAGCAAACTGAATCAACTGCTTTGGTTATTTGCCACTGTGTTTATATACGTTAAGAAATCAAAGCAGTGTAAGTATTACCTTCGCTTTCTATATAATGGTTATGTAGACATGGACTACCTCCATGGAGCTGAGCCCTTCTTGAGAAACCACCAGTCGCTAAGCCACTCAATAATATCCCAAAAATTCATGGAACGCGAAGGTTCAGTACTGTGTTCACAAGAGCCCTCCACTGGCCACCTTGGGCCAGACCAATCCAGTCCATACCACCCCATCATATTTCTCTAATATCAATTTTAATATTAACCATCCACCTACGTCTTGGTCTTCCTAGTGGTCTCTGCCCGTCTGGCTTTCTCACCAATATCCTTTATGCATTTATCTTCTCCCCCATTCGTGCTACATGCCCTGCCCATCTAATTCTCTTTCACTTGATCATTCTAATTATACTTGGAGAAGAGTACGCGTTATAGATCTCCTCATTATGTAGTTTTCTCCCGCCTCCTGTCACTTCAACCCTTTTAGGTCCAAACATTCTCCTCAGCAGCCTATTCTCCGATACTCTTAGTCTCCTCCCTTAATGTCAGAGATCAAGTTTCACACCCATACAGACCGACAGGCAAAATTATATTTATGTAGATATGATTTGGTATAAATTAACGGTTTAAGTTCGATTATACAGCGTCGTTTCTTTTAGGCCACATAAGATACTTAGGCCTAAATCTCAACCATCCAATCACCAGAACCTTGTTGTTAGAAAGAGGTGCACCACTGTTCGGTACGATTTGCACCACGGTAAGGAACGTTTTCCCAGACAGGCATGCTGAAGCTGAAGCCTGCAAAGCATTACACAGCGATCGAAAACAAAGTAAAGGTGAGAACTAACTCAACTAACGCCGAGGTGTGGCGGTTTGCGCTCGTGCTTAGTACCTGAATGGCCGGCAGGGAGACATGGACATCTCTGTATGCGCTGTCTCGGAAACGTGTTTTAACAAACCGTTGTCCAGCAATGGACGCCCTCTCAGATATTCTGGCGGCACGCCACAATACATTCAACACAGTTTTTGACGAATAACAGCCACATCATGAGAGGGTAAAAACACAGTGGATTCGAATGACCCACCACACATCGGAACCTTCAACTGCATATGATGAATTAATTTCATATCTCCATAATTTTATAATACTATTTCAATATTTGTTATTATTTTTAATACCTTTAACATTTTTACTTATTTCACTCGTGTAGTATCTAACGCTTTACTCGTATTATGAAATCCTATATTCGTAATATAGATCACCTTTTGAGTACCTCCACTAATATTTTGTATATAAATTCTTGTATACTCTAATATTCTAATATTGTTCTATACTGTAGTGCTCGTCATAACACAAGGCACAGTTTTCTACAACCTCTACAGCATTTATAATAGGGACACGTTGCACCACAATATGCATCCATATTGAGATTTCACTCAATTTTATCGTATTTATTATAAACACTGCCTGATGATGGTCCCATGAGGACCGAAACATGAAACGGTAAAAAATAAAATTCAATCTATAAGATATTGATTTTAATTGTGATACCATTTATCCTTGCTGTGTTGACGGATACGTTACCTAACCATATATCCATGTCTTGAGTGGGATTCGAACCCATGGTCCCAGCGTTCGACAGTTCAAGCCTTACACCAGTGTTTCTCAAACGTCGCGCCGCGGCTCGGTACCGGGCCCTCGTCTCATACATAAAAGAATTTAAGGTGCCGCGGCCAAGCAAAAGTTGAGAACCACTGCCTTAAACCGCGCGACCACCATGATCGGCTCGGTAGTTGACTACAGTATCACTAAGTAATCAACGAAACGTCGTTCTTTCTTTCTTTCTTTGTTCCTTTCATTATGATTACTAATCACTGACAGGGTTCAATACAACACCCTTTCTGATAGGATTGTCTGTAACTATTTCGATAATATGATATAATAAGTACATCGGCTTATCCAAGTAACATTTCTGCGTAAGTATCAAGATGAGCCGTAATGCCTCGTGCGATATCTACATTTCGATTGTTATTTATAGTCCCCTGTTCAATATATCAGTAAATTATACACTGCAATGTTATAGCTTACACCGTAATGTAGAGCGATATACACGTGAACATAGTCAACCGTTCAAGAAAGTCACTGCTAATCTGAAACTAGAAACTATGTCCCTTTACCCCCAGTTATTCATTTCTGTTAGAGGCTGAGTAGACCCCATGGCCATAGTGCGGCTGGAAGGATTATGTAAATTGAAAAAATCCACCTCGCCGGGATTCGATCCCGCGACCTTCCGGCTTGTAGCATAGTGCCTCAGCCAACTACGCCACCGCGTGCCCCAAATCATGTAGTACACTCTTTAAATTTTCGTTCTGTGTTGTAAAGCCCCAGTAACAGTATGATCTAAGCATTCCTTCCGCTTGTTGACTAAAAACCTTGACCAATTCTACAAGGAAAACAAGACTCGTAGCAGGCTGTACAGCCGAGAAGTAGAACACGGATTTGAAACAACACGAAAATTGTCTTAAACCTATCTGGATTGGCAGCATCAAGATTCACTTTTCTTGAATCGATCAACATATGATAACGTGACCAAAGCAAGGTCGGCAGGAACGCGTCTTGCCTTCTAAGACAACTATTGTACATGTCCTTAGATAAACACCTCACTTTAAAGACAGCTGAAACAAGGTCACAGCTATTCTTATGAGCAGTCAATTCACAGATAGAAAACTGGCCCAATCCTCGCGCGTGGAAATGTTCGGTGATTTGGCGTTCATTAATGTATACACTGTAAGTCATAACCGTGACCTACATATGAAGCACAGGGGGAATGTTTTGCAGATATTCATATATATTGTGGCATGTCTGCTAAAGCCAGAATTGTGAAACCAGCAGCAACAGCCGATGCTAGGCAATGGCCGCAACAGACATGCAAGCCACAACAGAAGAGCTGTTTGAAGTTGTGTTCTCTGTGTGGTCCGTGCCGAGGCAAGCCAGGCATGGCTTAAACTTGGTGGTGGTCAAGCATACGACCGTTCAAGTAACAGACAGACAGATTTGTACATAAAATATTAAAACTGTCGAAGTAAACCAAGACCCAATACATGGAGCACAGGTTGAGAACCAAAGAGCAAAGGTACACACATCCTGGTGCAGAGTGAAAGATGGATAGGCCTTGAGCCTGGATTCGGTTTCTAGTACTCACCTTTAACCGATAGTTGACTGTTAAAATTGGGGTCTGCCGCACCGTTCACAGACGCCAAAGTCGTTCGCGCAGTGGTTGAGGTCTTACTCAGGGTCGAACCTGCAACATCATCAGACACTTCTGTGACTTGGGTTAGTCGCTGCAACTGTAAAGCGACTGGATATGTGAATTAATCAGGTACAAGAAACATAATTTTAAAAGACGTCACCTCCGTTGCATCTTTCATTCCTATATCAGCTGGGTTCTGCCACAGCACATAGAGAAACATAATATTGTCACGTGTAGACGGGTTTTGGATTGGGTGATTGGATTTATTGCACCTTATACATTCACACAAATCGGGACTACAGGTAACACAGCGCCACAGCTATTCTACGCACTTTCCAGTTCACTGTTGCACACGCACTAGGGTTCTCAGTCTTCACTAGTCGTATCCTGGCAACGGATTTATAACAGTCTCACTGCAACTTCAGATCACATATGAAGTCTCCTTTTCACGGCTTAATTCCTTTCTTGCCATTGTTCTGCAACTGCCAATTCCGAAGACCCGATTCTGCTCCCAAGCCTGGAAGGCTAGCGTCTCGAAAGTCGACTCTATTTTTCTCAACTACACTCTGCTTTATAACCACTCTGGATGGACCACGCATAAAACAGCCTCTCTACTGTTGGGATGGCGTGCTAACAGAGCCACTGCATAGCAACGGAAGTTTCTCAATTGCTGCTTGCATATTCGTTGCCGCGGGAATGCCTTTATCGAGTCGTTGCCCGCAATGAACGTCTATTCTGACTTCGTTATTCCGACTTTCGGGGGTCATGTCACAATATAATAAGCAAGACTAGCACAGCCGTTTTTTGGAGATGCTGCAGCAAGCGCTCCATCTTCATACCGAGGGAAGTCTGTTGTATTCCCTTGGATATCTGGACACACAAGTCTGCTGGGGAATGAGACCGCCCTTGAGGCCACTAAGAGAGTCTTTCTGCCCGAAATATAACAATGGACCTGGTCTTAATCAACGACGTTCGTGCCTTTCTTCTTCATGCCGATTTGTCGTCGTGGCTGTAAGAATGGACACACACAGAGGGGACAACAAACTACGAGTGATGAAATGTCCGTGAAAGTGGTGTTCATCTAATAGCTCCATAAGGCGTGAGGAGAACGTCGTCGCAAGGCTCCGTATAGGTCACACTAGTCTTACGCAGGGCCACCTGTTAGGACAGCCGGCAGCTGTTTGCAACTAATGTGGTGTCCCCCAAAACGTTATACACATTCTGCAGAAACGACCACGTTGTGATGATGAACGTCAAGAATTCCATCCTCATAACATCTTACGATATGACTGCCGCAACGTATTCCTTTGTGGCATTTTACCTTCAATGGTCTTCTTAAGATCTCACCGCCTCGTATGTAGCCCATATTATTAAGAATTCTTAACCAAATATTTGTTGTTATACTGTGTTTCATAAACCTTGTATCTTCTGAGACACAATGCCGTGCAGTCAGCTGAAAGTCAATCGACGTTTCAGAAGAACATGTCGCCTACACCAACAGGGTGGAAGAATAAACCAAAGTCTTCTTTTGGCTTATTTTGGACTTCACCCATCGTCTGGTATGTAAAAGACAAAAAACCACGACGTTTCAGAGACTGGATCTGTCTCCGTCTTCAGGTGGATAGGGAAGGATAAACCTACTCAGTTGGGCCCCTTAGAAAGAGCTAGTCTCAATCACTGGACAAACCCCTGTTACTCTATCTGAGTAACCGGTATGGACCCGGTATTTACCCTTTTTAATCTATCAAGTCTTCTTGCTAACTATTCCATGCTAGTTCCCTGTTTGGCTTATTCTTCGATCCCAAAGAGAAGGCGACATGTTCCTCCGAAACGTCGGATGACTTTCTACGGACTATACGGTGTTATATCCCAGAATACAGGGATCTTCGTAACCAACGCTATGAAAACCTCAAATTCAACACTGACTCAATTCAATTTTATCCAGGCGCAAAGAGCCATTAGTGCTGACAGGTCATCAAACCTTCTCTCTCCTTCTCCCTCTCCCCCCCTTCTCTCTCACACTAGTGTAGGAGTACAGCATACAAATACACATATAAGTGGGCTCTTAACAGGACCCCTGTACTGTGTTATATTTATAAAACAAATAACGGTATATGAAAATCTCAGGGCAAGGTGGCTTAAGCAGCAATGCTTCGATTTGTACACGGGAGGTCACCCTTTCGAATCTCTGCAGAAACACCAACAAAACGAACAGATACCTAACTGCCTTAACCCATAAGCAGCACTATTCAAAAACATGGAGAGGAGCTTCTCTGCAGATTCTACTGAAAAGATCTGATAATGACGTAAGACTGACAATGAAACATGAAACCTTCTACATTAGAGCAAAAAATTGTTTGACTGATCCTTTAACATACTCGCAACTCTATGTAACACAATGGAATGCAACCATCTGAATCTCACACCTGTCACACATTAACTCAAGCTTCGAAACATATTCATTATTATCCTTCTGCGACTTCTGTCAATTGTAGTTATTCAAAGAAACTTCTGACAGGAATTGAAATGTACGCCTATATATTTCTGTTACTTACGTTTCACTGGTTCCAGCTTGGTTTCCTGCGGGACGCTTCGGTGAATCCGTCGCTTGGGAGAGCCACTACATTCCCTGTAACACAAAAATATATCAGTAACATGCTAGTGAGGGCTGTGTTGTGAGAAAATTCGCGTCTTCTTTAAATATTTCGCGACGATTTTTACAAAATTCGCGTGGCCAAGTGTCTCAAGAAAAGTGAATAACATCAAACAGCGTTTCTGAATCTAAATCAGAGATTTCTCAAGCTTTTAAGGCCTGAAGTAAATCCAAATTTTAGCGGCCTCCGTAGTCTAGGGGTAACGTTCCCACCTCATGACTCAAGGTACGCGGGTTCAAACCCGGCGGAGGTCGTGGAATTTTTAAGGGCGGAAAAATTCAGGGAACAAGTCCTCCGGGAGGGACTTCAAGCCGTGGGTCCCGTGTCGTAGCTTTACGGCACGTAAAAGAACCTCATGTCTCCAAAGGAGGACACAGAGCTAAATTAAGGACATTTCCCGCCCAACAGTAGTCTCTAACGCCTCTCGTAGATGGGGGAAGCATTGAGATACCTCTGAGGCAGTAGAGGCCGACCTCGCTGGCTGAGTAGGGACTGATGGTAAGCACCATTACCGGTAGGGTATAGAGGATGGTAGAAAATTATAGGGGGACGCACAATAGATCAAACTGATCGCGGTGCATGGGGAAACCCACCCCCTCCAATAATAATAATAATAATAATAATAATATCCAAATTTTTGGGCGGCGAAATTCCCCAGGTTATAAAAGTTGACAATTTATTTAAACTTCATTGCATTTTACCGAAAAAAAATAGCTCAGGCGGTAACGTTTCTGATTTATAGTCAGGAGGCTCCTGTCTGAATCTTGGCAGAGATACCGACCATCCTGACAGGTTTTCCGTGGGTTTCTTCAGTCACTCCACGCAAACGTTGGGATTGTGCGTCAAATTAAGTTGCGACCGCTTCCTTCAACATTAACTCCAATTCATTATTCAGTATCACACAAGCATTCAGTGCTTCATAGTGAGAGNAGTGTTTCATTATGTTCGTCAATTATTCTTTATGTAATTATTTTAAAAAATATTATTCGTAAAATATCAAAATGTAATGTAGTGAAAGCCGGTCCCGGTAGCCGAACGGTCTAAGGCATGCACTGTCTTCGCTCGCTTGGAAACCGGGATCGTGGGTTCGATTCCCACTCAGGGCATGGATGTTTAGTTTGTGTGTGTGCGTTTTTCTGTGTTTGTGTACGGGTAGAGGCCTTGCTACGAGCTGATCACCAGCCCAAGGAGTCCTACCGAATGTGTAAGATCTAGAAAAACCGAAGTGAACGGAGAAGTTCATGGAGGTAGGCCTAGGCCCACTGGGGCTGTAGTGCCAAGGAAAAAAAATGTAATGAAAGGCAATAATTCATGTAACTTTGAAAATCTTCTCAGATGGATTTGTATACAAGGAATATCATAATAGAAAAGACAATGACTTCCGGGAAGAAATCATAAAAACCTTTTTTCTTGTTGCAGATATTTCTAACCTTATGGGTCTGCTACTATTGTTGTTACCTTCTTTTTATTTGTAAGATTTGAGGCTTTCACGGCAGTGACTATGAAGAAAGCAGTCTTCTGGGATTTGGCATCGTGTATATCTGGTGTTAACCGGTAAAAGTCTGCTTTTACCGGTTCTCACGGTCTCTTCGCTTGCGGATTTCTTATATATTTTTTCTACCCTGAAGATGGAGGCGATACGTTCCTCCGAAATGTCGGTTAACACCACATATACACGGTGCCAAATCCCAGAAGACTGCTTTCTTCTTTTTATTTCTTTCAAGAACCGACTACTTATGTGCAGATTCTGCCTACGTTAAATGTTTCCAAGTTTCACACCGTCGCCGAGTCTGTGCACAAATAATATTCCATACATAAAGTGTACATGTATAAAATATCACATACTTTGCTCCATGGTCTATTAGTTATCGCTATGAAACTGGAAGTAAGAGAGGAATTTTAGAAAGGCTGAAACGTTTCCTTATATTCTACGCACAAAGTTGCATATAACTCGGATATTCATTATCATAAATCATACTGGAACTAAATGCAGTTAATATCGATGCCACCTCATATGTTTGCGCCTCTAAAATATCATTAGTGATTGTGGGAACTAAAACGTAGGCGTTTGGCTAGTATCCAGTGGCATAATATTCGTATAAAGTTTCGTGAAAATCAGTGAGATAGTTAAATTTTGAAAGTGACACCGCACACAGACGGCCTGATGATATCATAAGCCTACTTTTCCCCCCTGAGAAAGGAAATTAGATTAAAAATGCTGAAGAGTGGATTAAACCAGTTTAGACCCCAAGTGTTCAAGCAGGTGTTCATTAAATATAACATTTTACTTTATACTGAGGAAAAAATTCAATAAAATGTTGCATCAAACCTTTTGTGTCAGAGATAAATGCTACAGACAGAAGTGACCATGCCTAATTTAATTACATCCGTAGAGAGAATTTCTGCACTGACGGGAACTTCGCATTTCAGCTTTTGTGGTCAGTTTCGTCCCATTTACTGCTGTGACGTGGTGACACGAATCTGGGGGGAGGGGCACAATTTTCCCACACATCCCAACCGACCTTAACAGAACAGCATCGGATCAATCACACGAGACAGCTATGAACAAGAGTGAAATGGCACAGACCCATTTTGAATACATGTGCATTTCAAATGGGTTATTTGCTATTTAAGTATCTGTCATTGGTACAGAAGACGCTTATTTGCTGTACTTATTACAATGATAGACAATCAAGACTAGATTCATTCATTAAATACGACAAAATCATTCTTGCAAGCCTATATCGTTAAACATGCGTCATATCAAGAAGCATGGATTATACTTGGAAAGAGTTCAATAAATTTAGCACTGAGACCCGATACTAAATTTAATAGAAACCCTTCCCCCTATGTCCTCATGACTTACTGCTTAATTAGTTAAGCATAAGTACAACTTTTTACCTTTACACTTCTGATTAGTTATGGATTTGAAACGTGGGGGCTGGTGAGTAAAATGGGCAGACGGACAGAAACGATATTCATTTATGCCACACACTAGTGTGTGTAACAGTAAATTACAAAGTGTAGATATAACGATAGCGCTATAATTACATGTAATTACTGGTGGCGTGTATAAGGAGTAAATACACCCGTTCATCCAATCCAGAACCCGCGTTATTAGTCACTAATACACGTCACAATATTAATTCAAGATAACATTAATACTTGCACACCCGGTAGCGTAGTTGGTTGAGGCACCATGCTACAAACTGGAAGGTAGCGGGTTCGAGTCCCGATACGGTGGATTTTTTCTTCAATTTACCTAATCCTTCCAGCCGCAATACGGTCCTGGGGTCGACTCAGCCTCTAACAGAAATGAGTACCAGAATCTTCCTGGGGGATAAAGGCGGCCGGTGCGTAAGGCTTATCACCATGCCGCCATATGTGCCGACTGTCTAGAGAAAATGTGGAAGCCTCGACGTCTCAGAGCCCTATGGGCCTTCACAGCGCGTTATAGGGATAGCTTTACCTTTTATGAATGACCTGTCATTTGAGCTGATCATAGACACGCAATTATAGCGTAAAGCAAGGAATGCGTGTAATTACATTTCGATACATGTTAGTTGTGAGTGCTAGGTTTAGCACGGGACCGGTGCAACCTATGTACGAATATTCTGTCCTCAGTTTCGTCCGATTTTCCTGCAAATATGTGAGAGCTCTTAAATTCTCTGAACTACACGATAGGCAAGCTACCGAAAGCCACTTACATTGATATCAGATACTAATTTTACTCTACAAAATGCCCTTCCAGATATTGCAACTCATGCCGTTACGTTCCTGTAAGAGGTGCTCAACATTTGGACGTAACGCTGTTTCAAACGAGTGTTGTTAATGGTGCGAGGTTTAAGAGGGGTGTCATGTTTCGACTCACATGATTGATATATCCGGAGTACAATTATACTGAACAGCGTGGTCAAGTGGGCTTCGTGGTTAAGTTGGAACATGGTTCTGTCATTTCGTCGTGAGTGGCTCTTCTCATAAAAATGACCATGTTCATCCTTTTCCAGAAAATGATGGGTTCATTTTAAATTACGTCATAGCTTTATTGTTGTTCAAAATATTGTTATGGGACTATCTTCTTGGGAATTGTCCATTATCTGTGGAAAAATAAGCGCGTAATTATGTGTCGCCACGAGTCGTGTGTTAAAGTGACCAATAAATCCAATCTCCAATCCAAACCCCGTCTAAAGTCACACTATAATACGCGAGAATACATAACTCAGCGCAAATTTAAAATAAACTGCTATGTTTATGACGAGCATTACTTTTCTTGGTCATTCCAAACAAACTGAAAGACTGTATCTTACTGCCTCCTCCTTACCTACATTTTCCATTTAATGAATACGTACTCACCCTGTCATCTTATTTTATGCAACTCTACATCATAGGTGTTGCGAAGTCCTTAAATAACCTACGGATAAATAAAATTAGGTAACTTAAACAGCTATGTGGTACGACCCTTTGAAAGTTCATGTTTACTCGCACAGCGAAGAAATTAATGTTTTCGTGGAAACCAAATATTTATTACCATGTACAAGAAATCCATCAATATTCAACAACCTTTTTGTGGACGGATGTGCCACTGTTGCACTCCTTGTGCACATGGGAACTATGGAATATTGCCCGCGCTCAACATGTCAGTCATTGGCTGTCACAAGATACAAAGGGTTTTTACTTTTTTGTACAAATGGACAACAGTGGATAGCGTCACAATATTTACACTGAAGAACAGTCGTTCGATAAAATGAATATTACAAATCTGAGTTAACGAAAGCGTTGTATATGAAAGTCAAAACCATGGTTGAAAGTAACTGGCTTCTGGCATGTGACATCTTACAAGTCTGATTCAAGTTTTCCGACGTTTCCAAAGAACGTACTGCTTCCACCTTCTGGGATGGAGAGAAAGCGAAGCAGAAAGCTTGCTGCGTGTTTAACTTACTCTTCGGCCCTGAAGATGAAGGGAGTAGTTCCCAAGGAAACACGGGCAAATTTTCACCAGACTACACTACGGCACATCTTCACAGTCAGCGCCGCGGTAAACTAGGATTTCACGCAAGACCACTGTAAACTGAAGCCTGTGTAACAGTATACGTACGGCACTACAAGTGCTGTGTATGTACACACACTCGCTGCACTTAGTCACGGAGCAACGTTACTCAAGCGGCAATACTTCTGGCATATTCTGTAATACGCCATCCTGGAAACCGACCATCCTATCTGAGGTTTATCATGGTTTTCATCTCACTCGAGGCAAATTCCGGGAAATTATCTTAAGTTAGGGCCGGTTCCTTTCACATTTTACGCAATTAATCATTCACTTATTATTCATTCTTAATGAATTGCAATGTATTATAGTTTATTCAATCACTCGATTGAGCATGCGGTAGCATAATGTTTGAGGCGCTATGCTACAAGCTAGAAGGTGGTAGGTTCGATTCCCAATGGGGCGGTTGGATTTTTTATTTGACCTAATCCTTCCAGCCGCACTATGGCCCTGGGGTCGATTCAGCCTCTAACAGAAATGAGTACCAGGAATCTTCTGGGGGTAAAGGGAGGCCGGCGTGTAAGGCTGACAAACACCGCCATCTGCGAGTCGACTGTCTAGAAAATGTGGGAGCCTCGACTCCACAACCCCATGGGCCTTCACGGCCTGTTACAAGGCTAGCTTCACCTTTTACCATTCACTAGACAGCCTGTAATCTAAGTTATAACGCAATTAGATGGACTAAAAATTAACGAACTTGCATTCTTCTATATTGACGCTTAAAGCACAATAAATGCACACCGGCTATAACATTAAAAGCTTTGCATTTTACGGACAGAGCTTATTTAGCCCTTTTGATAGGATTTCAAAATAAGCAACTGTTATGTCCTTAAATTTCATCAACAAATCAGTCTTTGTAAGGGAGACACAGAGCGGCCTCCGTAGTCTGGGGGTAACGTTCCCACCTCATGACTCAAGTTACGCGGGTTCAAACCCGGCGGAGGTCGTGGAATTTTTAAGGGCGGAAAAATTCAGGGAACAAGTCCTCCGGGAGGGACTTTAAGCCGTGGGTCCCGTGTCGTAGATTTACGGCACGTAAAAGATCCTCATGTCTCTAGGAGACCTCTGAGCAAAATTAGGCAAAAGTTTCCCGCCGAAGTAGTTTCCAATGCCTCCGGTAAATGGGGAAGTTATTGGGTACCAATGCCAGTAGGGGACCGACCTCGCTGGCAGAAAGGGGAGAGTTATCGGGTACCACTGCCAGTAGAGGGCCGATCTCGCTGGCAGAAAGGGAGATAGCGGGCACCAGTATCGGTAGGGTATGGCGACAGTAGAAATTAAATGGGGACGTACAATAGACTATTAGTCGCGGTGCATGGGGAAACCCATCCCCTCTACACTGAATGACTGAAGGGAGACACAGTGCTCTCCGTGTGGTAAGAAACCAGTTTTTAAAATACTGTTTATTATTTGAAGCTAAGTCTTAAACTGATTTTCGAATATGTATTTTATTTTATGATTTTTAACTGCAGTCAATAACATTCCGTTAATTGCCGTGTATGCGAGGTACAGTCTCCTAACCTGAAGCCAGAACATTATTACAGGCATTAAAAACAAAGTCCCAAGGAAAATATTTTAATATCAGAAAGAAAACGGCATGGAGAATGAAGGATATTGCAGAAAACGAAATTCTGTGCTTTAATCTCTTCTCGTGTAAAGCTGTCCCTGCGCTTAATTAATTAAGCACTATGCCAAGTGGTGGTCAGCTTCCTACACCCACCGGTACCCACTGGATAGGAGGCTGGGTGGGGCACAGAGCCGGTCTGGAAGCTGTGGAGAAAAAGAAACACCCTTGCCGCTGCCGGAAATCGAACCCCGGCCGTCCAGCCCGCAGCCCGTCGCTACGCCGACTCCTGTAGCAGGACCAATAAAACAGTTAAAACTTAGGAGTAGGTTTGGCCGGATACATGCAGAGATATTTCGTAAAGGCGAGAGAAGAATGCAAACTGCAGCGGGATACCGTCACTCCAAAGTCTAAACAGCCATTCCTGTTCCTGTGAGCATGCCCCTTAGAATACCTCCACTGTAACCCTGCGAGTGGTAACGGGTGATGAAGAGAGATCCGGCAGCCGGGGGATATAACTGGGTCACCCTCTCACTGGGGTACAGAAATACAGATACCTGGTCCTCCAGGTTGGGGGGTTGGACCCATGGCTGACGACCTTGCTCTGTAAAAAAAATTACTGTTGCAAAATCCCAAAGAAATGAAAACAGGAGAGAATCGTCTAAGGCAGGCCCAAAAGGGGCTGTTTTGCCGACGATGACTATGAAGAATGATACAACTATATGAATGTGAGTAAAACAGGTTGCAAAATAAATTCTAAAGGGTTCTGACGATTGTGTACAGAATTACTTGGTTTTTGAACTTCGTCCATCATCCGGTATTCTAGAAAATAAAAACACTAGGAAATTGGGTCTGTTTCCGTGTTCAGGTGACGGGGGGAATACACCTACCCAGTTGGGCCCTTTAGAAAGAGCTAATCTCAATCACTGTAGGTTTCTTCCCCCTTCACCTGTGGATGGAAACAGATCCAGTTTCCGAAACGTCGTGTTTTCTGTTTTCTAGAATACCGAACAATGGAAAAGGTCCGAAAACCCAGTAATTCTGTGAGGTTGTAAGGAAGTGTATGGAACCCAGGAAACTGAGGATCCTGTCTACTGGTGACATGTTGTGTTCGCAGTACAGAACTTTGGTCATCTAGTACCAAAGAGACAGAAGAGGTGTGCAAGAGAGGGAGGGCGACGTTTTTAAACCCTGCGTCCTCCAGCCGTGCTGTAGTGTTCTGCAGCATAATCGAGGGGTATGGTCAGACTGTAACGCCCTGTTAAATGATCTGGAAACACAATATATTTGCTTCGAGCACAGAGCGACGCCCATAAGCCTGCACGCCTAATCAAGCCTCAGCCTGGGCCGTGCCATAGCTCAGGAGGTTAGTCGCCGGCTTCCCAAAGCGGCGGCACGGGTTCGAGCCCGGGTCAGGTCATGTGGGATTTGTGGTGTAGTGTACAAAGTGGCACTGAGGTAGGCTTCCTCCGATTACTTCGGTTTCCCCTGCCAATTCTCATTCCACCGACTGTCCCACGTTCATCATCTATCATCCGGCCAATTAGTGGCCGACGTACCAAGTGGGCTCAATCTCACCCCACCCCAAGAAACAAGAAACAAACAAACTGACTAAAAACTAAAAGAGGCTTCAGCCTCTACTGGGCAAGCTTATTACTTTATGTTTCTTCATCAATTTAAACCTAGCTTCCCCATTACACTCAAGATATTTACTGTGCACTATAATACCGAATGCCAGTCACGGTAGCCGAGCGGTCTAAGCAGCGTCTACACGAGCGCACAAAATGCGTCCGTTGTAGAAATAAACAAGAGAGGCTTTCTTCTGGCTCCATTGCAGACAAAAAACTATGCACCGCATTCTGCAACTGTGTGGTGTCCTCAGCAAAGTACGTTCGTTACAACGGACGCATTTTGTGCGCTCGTGTAGACGCTGCTTAGACCGCTCGGCTACCGTGACTNAAAATTCATGGATGCTCAGTGTTTGTGTGTGTGCGTGTGTTTTCCTGTGTTTGTGTACAGGTAGAGGCCTTGCGCCGAGCTGAACACCCGCCCAAGGAGTCCTACCGAATGTCTAAGATCTAGTGAACAGAAGTGAAAATGAGTTTCATGGAGGTAGGCCGAGACCCAAATTGGGGCTGTAGCGCCGAAAAAATAAAAATACTGATTATCGTATGCCCTGATTCACGTGGGGATTATCACTGATATTCATACTCAAATTCTTCTGTCTCTGTCTACAAATGTATGGGTGTAGCAGTTACCGCCTCGGGGAGTCCCCAGTATGCATGTCAGTCTAGGCACTAGGCAACCCGTAACCCTCAATGAAGGCTTTCATAATCTTCCTCAGCTCGTTCAGAGAGACGCAGGCACTATCCTCAACGAAGCGCGTAGTCTAGGGGAACGTTCCCACCTCATGACTCAAGGTACGCGGGTTCAAACCCGGCGAAGGTCGTGGAATTTTTAAGGACGGAAAAATTCAGGGAACAAGTCCTACGGGAGGGACTTTAAGCCGTGGGTCCCGTGTCGTAGATTTACGGCACGTAAAAGATCCTCACGTCTCTAGGAGACCTCCGGGGAAGTATCGGGAACCACTGCCAGCTTCGCTGGCTGAACGGGGCTGATAGCGAGCACTAGTACCGGCAGGGTATGGCGACAGGTAGAATACCAAATGGGGACGTACAATAGACTATTAGTCGCGGTGCATGGGGAAACCCACCCCCTCCAATAATAATAATAATAATAATAATAATAATAATAATAATAATAATAATAACCCTCCAACGAAGAGAAGATGAGCCAATTAACCACGGTCCGTCCACGTGTGTTGTACAAGATGAAAACTTCGGCACGATTTTCTGGCGACTCTTATTAAATGTGCCCTTTTACACTGAAGCTGAATACTTTCCTGAAAGAACAGCAGAATGACCAAGGTTCACTAATTTTATTCAACAATTTTCCACACTTTTTTTTTCGCTGGGGGAGAGTATGTCTACATACTTGGATATAAACGTGGACTTGTGTAAATTGACCACTCCAAAGGCCACTTGGAATGGCATGGGAATGAACGTGGGGCGAGATGCAACCCGCAGGGAACCTCTCGAACATTACCGCATAACAACTGTGATGAAAGTGATGAAGCCCATTTGCGATGGTTCAGCCATCCAGTCTGCTGTCATTCATTTTACTGGCCTGTCGCATATGTATTTCGCTTCGTCGAATGTGCAAATTCATCGCCATTAAACGGGACAGTAACACAGTGCGAAGGAGAAATTTGCACAACGAGGAGCTTCACAACTTGTGCCCTTGGCCACATTTAGCTGGAATGATCAAATAAAGGTGGATGAGACGGCAGGGCACGTAGTACGCATGAGATACAAGAGGAATGAATGTATGATTTTGGTGGGAATGCCAAAAGAGACCAGTAGGAGGCCTAAATGCACGTCGGAGGATAATAGTAAAATGAATCTTAGAGAATAAGAATAGAGTCGTACGGACTGAACTGATCTGATTCAGATGGATCAACATAAGGAGCCTGTGAAAGCGATAATGAACCTTCGGGTTCCATAAAATGTTGGGAAATTGAGTAGCTGAGCGACTGGCGGCTTCTCATGAAGGAAGCAGCTCCAAGGAGTTTGGTTGGTTAGGTAATTAGTGCCTTAGCAGGGCCCGCCATAGCTCAAGCGGTTAGTCGCTGGCTTCCCACCGCGGCGGCCCGGGTTCGATCCATGGTCTGGTCAAGTGGGATTTGTGGTGGACCAAGTGGCGCTGGGACAGGTTTTCTCCGAGTACTTCGGTTTCCCCTGCCAATCTTCATTCCACCAATTGCTCCACAATCACCCTCACCTATCATCTGGGGCTGGCACAATAGGCCAGAAGTGGCCGCAGTATAAGGGACTTAGTCCCACCCCACTAGCAATAAAAAAATAGTTCCTTAGCAAGTTGGCCACGTTCTAACTTAATTAAATCCGCTGGCCATTGCTAAATATACTGTTTTAATTTGGCCTAAAGCTAACTTCTTGACAATAAACACATTGAAGTAGCAATAACCGTGTATTCTGCTAATTTTTATGGAAGTTAATAGAAGTTCTTAAAACGTTTTAGTAAAGCTGACGTATTTTCTTATTTAAGCCATATCGTCAAACATTTAAGTAAAATATTTATTTAGAGTTACTTTATTAATACTGAAATGGATATCCTTCAAAGAGCATCGTAAATCTGTCAGCAATGTGCACTGAATAACACCTGCATTGACTCCATCATATTGGTATTATTGATGATAAGAAATTAAAAGTAGGCTCCGGAGTCTTGGAATGGTCTTCAGTGGTAGACCATACCGAGTCATGAAAACAGAAATAAATCTTTAGAAGCCTAGACCACTGAAATATTTCAACTGCTACGAGAAGTCTGTTAGTTTAGGTGACATTAGCTACTTTGATGGCTGTGAAGCGTCGCTGGAAGAAATCATAGGTCTACTTATACAGACTTCTCTGAAAACTTTTTTTCCTTGGCACTACAGCCCCAGTGGGCCTAGTCCTACCTCCATGAACTTCTCCGTTCACTTCGGTTTATCTAGATCTTACACGTTCGGTAGGACTCCTTGGGCGGGTGATCAGTTCGTCGCAAGGCCTCTACCTGTACACAAACGCAGAAAAACACACACAAACTAAACATCCATGCCCTGAGTGGGATTCGAATCCACGATCCCGGCTTCCGAGCGAGCGAAGACAGTGCATGCCTTGGACAGCTCGGCTACCGTGACCGGCCTGTGATAACTCTACTGCACTTTATTTCAAAACTTTAAACTGATTGTACGTAGGCAGAGCAATCCCGAGACGATACCAAACACACAGTGACAAGATGTTCTATCTTCTGGGTTTATTAAATGACGCTTACTCATGTATAAGCTATACAGTCAAAAAGGGATGATTATGAAAGCCGTAAAAAATCGGTCATGAAATGTTTAAGGTCATTAACTATAGATTTACCGGAGGACGCTGAAGAAATGCATCGAACTCCAGTCAGGATAGTCGACTCCTAGAAGAATAATCGATTGCGGGATTTCTCGATAAGAAGTAGGAATTCTAGTTACTCAACAGTGACGGTTCTGGTCAAGTGGGATTTGTGGTGGACAAAGTGGCGCTGAGGCACATTTTCTCCAAGTACTTCGGTTTCCCCTGCCAATCTGCATTCCACCAATTGCTCCACAATCACCCTCACCTATCATTTGGGGCTGGTACAATAGGCTAGAAGTGGCCGCAGTACAAGGGACTTAGTCCCACCCCACTAGCAACACTCAACAGTGACCTCTGGTAAGATAAGGAGTATTTCTGATATTGTTAAAATGAAACTGAAGTGGACCGCAAACTCCAGAAGCCAGTAATCCACCGGGACAGCACTTCTGCAATACTTCCATTTCAGTGCAGTACTGCGATCTGAATACAATGTCCTCTTATGCTTTTTGTTTACTTACCCTGTCTTATTTCGGATGAAGGGCGAAACTGGTTTTGGCACGGATTTCGTACACGTGGCGTGAGAACATTGACTAAAAAGTTGTCTTGAGCGTTGATAAACATTCAACTGCTTAAAATATTTCGTAATGTATATCGCTTTACGGATGTGATCTATACATCCACTCCCCCATAGGTCTTCATGGCGTAGTGATTAATTAGTTAAGCACAGGGACAACTTTACCTTTTTTACCTTTATGTTACTTTACGGACCATGAAGATTCATCTTCAACGCCGCCACTGGATCCTATCCGTTAATTGGTTTACATAATGAGTAATAAAGCCAGAGCACTAGTATCTTCTGGGATATAACACCGCGCAGTCCGTTGAAAGTGAACCGACGTTTTGGAGGTTGGAAAATAAGAGAAGCAAGAAATCAGGGCGAAATCAGGATGTGATATGTTCCTCGGAAACGTCGGTTCACTTTCAACGAACTGCACGGTATTATATACCAAAAGATAGTAACTCTTCACAATTACCGCTGTGAGAATCGCAAATCCTACACAGAAACAAAACCAATTTAATTACGTGTTGTTTAACGAAACCTGAAGGCAGAAAAACCAAAAGAATAAACATTTCGGGTCACGCGACCCCTGTTGGGAACGAAATATCGCCAAGTTTGGGAATACCTCCTTACAAAATGACAAAACACCGGGGTTTTCATGCAGATATTTTCTACTCACTCGTTGAGGCCCAGCTGAAGTGTTTGACCTGCATTCCGCAAGAGGGCATGAGCATCGCTGTTCGTAATGTTGCGAGTGGACTGTCCGTTGATGGACGATATGACGTCTCCCTCACGGACGCCCTTCTGCGCCGCCTTGCTGCCAGGGTTCACCTGTGGGAGGAGTAGCAGAGATGTTTCGTAAAATGTACATCACAATATGGCGGCTTACTGCAAATGAAAGGTTATGAAATCCAGAACGTATGAGGTGTTTCAAACTTTGCTACACCTTGTCCATTATTTTACTTCATTTGTTTATTTAATCATCCTAACCAACGTATAGAGTGGGCTCTTCCTCCAGAGGAAAAGTAGCCGGAGCGTGAAACTGACCACTCACCTCAGTTTAGGGCTGAGGTTAAGAATACTCGCAGGTACACCCCCACTTCCCCTTACGCTTTCCTGTCGTGGTTCGTAATTAAGCACAGGGACAATTTTCAATCTCTCTATCTATCCATCAATCTGATAGGGTCTATTAGAGGGTTGTTGTTCAAACCAGGCAGGGAATATCTTGTATACCTTGGCGACCATTAGGTTCCCCAGGACTCATAAGCTAGACGAGTCTAGTCCAAGACACCTTAATCAATTTTGGTAGGAACCATTCTAATATTATCCCTATCTCATCTACGCTTAAGTCTCTCAAGTGTTCTCTTCCCTTCAGGCCTTCCTAACAGACAAAATATATCTACGCATTTCTCACCTCGCACGTTCCGTCAATGTCACCATCCTTGATTTATAATCCTAATAAAATTCGATAAGAGTGTTGGTTTATTTGCTGGAACCACAGCCCTTTCTGTTCGACAGCAAGGAACTCCCGTCAACTACAGGATGCCTCAAGTAGACCTATTGTTAACATAGGAAAATCAAAGCCCGGATGAAGGAAAGAAACGAGAACGTAACAGGGAATTTGATTTTGGAAGTGACGGTACGAACTATTTAAAATATGGATATATATAAGAAGAGAATCAAGTGGATCTATATAGGACGACAAACGGGGTCGGAGTTCGAGTCCCGGTTGGTTAAAGAATTTTCACTTCTCGATATTGCCGAGATCGACTCTGGGGTCCACCCTACCTCCTATCCAATGGATACTGTGGGCTCTTTCCCCGGGGATAAAGCGGCCGGGACGTGAAGCTGACCACACATCTCCAACTAGTGCCGAAGTCAAGAAAATGTGGATCTATACAACCATTCCCTCATATTTCTTCATGACGTAGTGCTTAATTGGTTAGGCGCAGAGACAACTTTACCTTTTTTACCTATATGAATGAATTCTGATATTTTAATTACACTGACTTCGCTGACGGTAAGATCCGAGGGCTTTTATTATCTTGGCAGTGGTGAGCAATACAAGAGAATGTCAGCTTGCCAATCAGGACGCTAGTTAGATGGTTCCTGCTGCTACTGTATGAAATGGTGAGTTTGTGGCAAATTAAAAGACAAGCTGGCCTGATTCGAGCAGTCTGAATAGGATATTACAACAATACAATCAATTATTCTGTCCATTTTCATACATCTTCGTCAAAACCATCTCGGTTTTCAAATTTTTGGCTTACCGAGTGGCAAACATCGAAATTTTGCATATCTTTACAGTTCACACCACTCGCGCCACATGCCCAGCCCATCATACCCTAGTTCATTAACTATTGCCGACAGGTAAAGTTGTCCCTGTGCTTAACTAATTAAGCACTACGCCATAATGACATGTGGGGGAGTGGACATATAGGTCCACGTTTTCTTAACCTCGTCACTAGTTGGAGGTGAGTGGTCAGCTTCACGACCCGGCCGCTTTACTCCCGGGGAAACAGGCTCCGATACCCATTGGCTAGGAGGTTTGGTGGGCCCCAGAGTCGGTCTAGACGAGAAGAAGAAGAGACAATTCTTGACCCTACCGACACTCGAACTCCGACCCCTTGGTCGTTCAGCCCGTAGCCAGTAGCTACTTCAACTACGCTATCACGGATCTTACCTTACGGATATAAGATGAAATTCATAAGATGATGATGCAGTGGATTTTCTTGATAACGCTACCATAAAGCCC
>NW_019720566.1:968010-1052580 GCF_002891405.2 Cryptotermes secundus
CCCCCCCCCCCGCATAAAAAAACTCTTTTGTTTCACCTGTTTAGAACGCGTCAAAACAATATAGCGGGATTACTACAACTTAAGTAACAAGACGCCGTTCAAAATCTTTAAAAAGAAACATTCTCAGAGGGATCACATAATCAATTTTCCAATCGACATTTTTGCAACGTAATAAATACTTTTATACCAGAAAGAAAAATGTTGGTTTAAAATTGAATATTCGGTAGTGAAAGACTAATATATTTGTGAACCTATGTAAGCTTGAAAAGGTGGCGTTTTTTAATTGATTTTTAGAACACAACCTGAAACGAAATCAGAGTAACGCTACAGAAATGCACACACTCCCCCCCTCCCACACACACACACACACACACACATGTAATGTCATGCCAACACGTACGCCGAAGCAACACCACGCAACAGCCGATGTGAGAAAGCGAGGTAATGGCTCGCACATTGATAAGATTGTACAGAAACCACTTGTAGGATAACAAGTGGAGTTGGGAGAAAGCTGCAGTAACCTTACATACGTCCCCCTGGCTCTAACGAACGAACAAGTAACGTAACGGGTTGCATATGCCGACAATTCTGACGTCTTCTGCGATTAGCAAACGAAGCGGTAGTTCTTCCTGAATGTTCTTAAAACCGATCGGTACTGGCGAAGCAGAAACGTTTGTTCATTTAAAAGTACAACAGGACTTCATTTTTTGGGAGATGGCTGATAATCTCCCTTCCCCCATTTATGTTTCGTCTATGGAGCAGAGTCCTTCTTGAGGAAATGCGCCGAACATGGTCATCCCACTGTTTATAACTGCAATCATAAAATGTTGAGAAGCTATTAGATAGGAAGGGCGCGCGCGCGCACGCAAGCACGCACACACACAACATTGTAGCCGCACCACTGACACCGCCTGCTTTATTTGTAATCAAGATTTCGTTTTATAGAAATTACGCATAGTATGTAGTAAGGAACATTCAAGGGTGACTTAGCCAATTCTTGATTTTAAGAATAGGGTCTGCTTCACTCCTACAAAGGCCAGGCAGGAAGCACCCTGCAGTTTTCCTGGAAATTCAGTTCGAAAGTTGACCGGCGGGATCCTTTGGTAAAGTTACATTTGACAGGTTTCGAACCCCGTAAGTCAAAAGTGGGAAGGCCAGCAACCCACGCTACTGGTGTACTTTTTCAAACAGCTGTCAAAAACGATGTTAGGTCTTTTAAGGTCCAAAGTCCCAAATTACAGCTGGGTGATTGGAGCAGTGAGACCTGCGGTTAACTCCCCAAATTCGAATTGTTCCAATCAGCCGAAATTAAGGTAGTAACTTGGAGGCGGAGTTGAAGCTGTGAAGATTTCTTGCTTCAAAGCAGAGTCAGTCTGCTAGAGCAGTCTCTGAACAACTCTCCAAGTGTAGAGCCGAAAAATTAGCATCACTGGCAGCTTGGTTCAAAAGTCAAAGTTACAAAACAAACTTATGTTTAAGTGTGTTACTGGAACAGTCTCTGAATAACTCGGCAAAATTAATTACACGCAAAAATTAGTGTGAATCTTAATCTGGCTTAAAAGTTTAAGTGCAAGTGTAATCACTTCTATGTGTTGTGCTAAAAAGCAGTCGCTAAATAACTAGCCAAGGATCCGGTCGCAAAAATTTGAGTGATTTCAAGTTTGTTTGAGGGCTTAAGGGCAAGTGCTGTTGCCTGAACATCAAAAAGTGCTCATTAAACAGTGTGTGGTAGTGCCTAGCTACAAACACTCATCTTTCCCGCTAACGCGAGGCCTGTGTGCACCCTGAGATAGAATCTCATCGCTCTAGTGCGAATGCAGTACCTATCACCTGTAGTTTCCGGTTCATCCCCCATTTTTCCTGAAAAGTAAGCCTTTATAGTAAGCTTACTGGCGCCCAGCATTCATGTGACCCATATCCCGCAAACAACAAATATCCACAACAATAACAACAACAAAAACAAAAAGGGAAGAACTGGACAAGAAGGACGCAGCAGCAACCTGCACACTCGGAGTAACAACAGGTGAGTGGGAACGGCTAGAGGAGCAGCGGCAACCAGCAACCAAGGGGCCAAAAGGACGGTTACAGAGGAGATGGCGCCAAACGTGTAGGCAAACGGTTACAACACATGACCCTTAATGACATCTGACTGATGAACAATGTCTAAAAGAAAGTGCCAACATCAATAAGTTTATTTCCAGTCAAAAAAAATAAATTCGGTACCGCTCTACTCTTCGCGAAGTAATCAGAATGATGAAGCCAAGGAGGATGAGATGGGCAGGACATGTAGAACGCATATGGTTAAGAAGAATGCATATATAGGATTTTGGTTGGAAAGCCAGAAGGAAGAGATATAATATTAAAATGGATCTTAGAGAACAAGGATGACGTGGAAAGGACTGGATTAACTTGGCTCAAAATAGGGACCAATGGAGGGCTCTCATAAAAGTGGTAATTAACCTTCAGGTTATATAAAATAGTAAACCTCTGAGTAGCTGAGTGTCGGGTGGCTTCTTAAGAACGACACAGCTCCAAGGAGTTTGTTGGTTGGTTATATTATTTGTTTGTTTGTTTGTTTGTTTGTTTGTTTGTTTGTTTGTATGTATGTATGTATGTATGTACATTTGTTGGTGACACTTTCAATCATATTCCCTCCGCATTTCAAAGTGGATGCAAAGCGATCATGAAACAAGTTCCGAATGCCGTGTGCACAAATGGATTATGAATTACCATATTATTGAACTAGAGAACTTAACTGAAAGCTTCCCGAATCTCAATGCAGATATTCAAATGTACCGAACCAACCTGACATATCCATGGGCGCTTTAGACACATAGCCACGCCTTCATGCATTGCTTGAGGAACTGTTCACTGTAACGTAACGGAACAAATGGGATCTTACTACACCGTCCACACGTCCAGTATGTCTCGATGCGCAGCACGTGGACCGCGATGACCCGAACGTAGGTCGCCACAAAATTGAACACCTAAAATCTGACGTACGTACAGAACTGGAGGAATGAAAAGTCTTACTTTTCCACTTCGTCTATTTCTCTTTTCGCCAAATGTACGATAGTCGTTTGGCACAAGGCTTGAGACAGCTTATTCATAATCGACTTTAATTTAATGACTTCTGGTCAACTTGGCGTAAGCACAGGTTAGTTACGAATACAGAACTGAAAATCGTGTGTCATGAAGCGGACATGGCTTGAAATAATATCGTGGTGACGTGAAGTAATAAGTAATAATTGTATATTACGTAGCAAATCGATATGTACGTTGATATTAAAAAAATCTCTCGCTCTCTGTCTCTGTCTGTGTGTGTGTGTGTGGGGGGGGGCTCTACAGCCCTTGTGGACTTCGGCCGCTGTTTCAATTTCTTAATCCTATACACAGTCCGTATGACTCCTTCGACGGGGTCAGCCCGTCGCAAGGCAGCTACCTACACAAAGAACAACATAAACACATAATAAACGCACACACATATCCATGCCTTGAGTGAGATTCGAACCAACGACCCCAGTGCTGGAGCGAGTGAAGACAGTTCACGCCTTAGACCGCGTGGCCACTGTGATCGGCTGTTCGTACCAGCTCTAAAAAATCATTGACCAATGCTTTTTAGAGCAGCAAGAGAGACATATTTTTCAAATACGGTCTTCATTTTTTTTTGCCAAATTACCAAACTCATCATCGTTAATCACTTTAGGGAACATGTGTCACAATGTTAACAGATCCTATTCTTGCAAAAAATTTACAGAAAGAACACACGCCATTCAAAATACTGCATATATAAAAATATCTTATTTAGGTACAACGCTATTTCGGACAGTCTGGTTTACCATTAACGAAAAGTTGGAATGACTAAACAAAAGAGAATGAAATGGACGGAGCATTTAGCAGGCACGGGAGAGAAGGAAATTCATACAAAATTTTTCGTACAACATGGATGGGAGTTTAATACTAGAATGGATCTTATGGATGTCGATTCATGTGGCTCAGGATAGCGAAAGGGGTGGGATCCTTTGAACACGGCAATAAAATGCAGGGAAATTACTGGGCAGCTGAGCAACTATCAGCTTCTCAAGATGGCCGTTACTCCACTCAGCCGGATGGTTATTAAAGAAGTACAAACAAATTTCATATGGGCTCTCCTAGAGCCGGGATAGTGCAGTCGGTATAGCGACTAGCTATGGGCTGGACGACCGAGTGGTCGAGTTCAAGTCCCGTAGGTAAGATTTTTCCCTCTCAGCGTCGTTCAGCCCGGATCTGGGGCCCACCCAGCCTCCTATCCAATTGGTACCAAGGGCCCTTTCCAGAATACGTCTTCATGGCGTAATGCTTCATTAGTTGCTCACGGGGAGAGCTTTACCTTAACTTCTTAGCCTTTCCTGTCCTGAAGCAAGAATTCTAATACATAGGAATGAATAACAACGAATATATTCTACAGTTGGATGAAAGTTTGTCACAAGATTACGGGATATAAAAACTTCGGACAGGCAGACGGAAGAGCTCCCCATTATATTTTCATTTAGAGCCCTATACGTACAATCTACACTAACACTGTCCCCTCTGACGTCAATAGGGGGTGTAGGGCTACGTGGCATCATTTTGTCGGAGACCACGTGTAGTTCACATGCCTGTCTAATCAATAATGCAGAGCCAGAGTCATACTCGTACCTCTAGTTATCTGAGTTCACAGGGATTTGTGGGTAAAAATCCGATTCCCCCGCGGGGATGGCTATGTATACGTTTGCAATTCTCATTTGTTCTGAAGTAAACCTTTCCGATAAAAACGTGCTCGTTTTTAAATCACTGTCACGTACCCGGGGGTTTTGCATGACTAATTAGACGGGTTTTTGTATTCCATGATCGAATTTATTGATCCATTACACAATCGGCTACAACAGTTCACAAATCACAATCTGACACACTGTCATCATCTTCCGACTGGACACTCAACTGGAACTTTTCTGGCTTACAACTGAACTTCGCTGTACTTCGTTGTACTCCTTCAATTCCCTCTATTCTTCTGACTGTGCTCTCATATAATTCCTCAGCACGGACACCACGGAAAACATCGTTTTCTATTGTCGATATGCATGTTTATTGGCCCGTTACCTAGCAATGGATGTATATGAACCACATATAAAACACCTCTTGAGACAGTGATTCTATTATTGCCTGCGCATATTTCGGGCACTGCCTAGCAATTGGTCTACATATCACATTATTTACGTTGTCTATCTTTGTAGAGGGGGCACGCGGTAGCGTAGTTGGTTGAGGCACTATGATACAAGCCGGAATGTAGCGGGTTCAAGTCCCGATGAGGTGACTGGATTTTTTCAATTTACCTAAACCTTCCAGCTGCACGATGACCCTGTGGTCGACTCAGCCGCTAGCAGAAATGAGTACCAGGAATATTCTTAGAATGTTCTTGGGGGTAAAGGGCGGCCGGCACGTAAGGCTAACAACCTTACCATCTATGAGCCGATTGTCTAGAAAATGTGGGAGCCTCAACATCTCACAACCTTATGGGCCTCCACGGCCTGTTACAGGGATACCTTTACTTTTTCACTTTATCTTTGCAGAGAATGGATTAATTTTTATGAATCCCTACGCTTTTTTAAGTAAGAAAATTGACCTGGGATTCAGAGGTCTTCACGCGATCCCTACTAACTTCATTCTGAATCCAGCATCGTATTTCCACTTTCCATTCCAAGAACGAACTCTGCAACGACGAAATAAATCTAAGCCAGAAATCGTGAATACGTTTGTCCGAATAGATTATACGCGAAGATCTTCTCAAGGTTGGGTACGAAGGCGGTGAAAATCACGTGTCACATAAATGCATAATTCAATAAGCTTCTTGCTTCCTTGATTCTTCACTACGACAACGCGCCGACATGTTCGTCTCTTCGAGTGTCGCAGTTTTTAGCCGGAAAAAGCATCTCCGCCATGGATCATCCGCCGTCCTCTCCTGTCTTAGCTCCAGCTGACTTTTGGCTGTTTCCAGAGCTCAGAAGCGCTCAAAAGTACGCCGAAAGGAAAGCATTTCCCCGACGTTGAGGACATTAAATTGTCTGAGAAAAAAAGATTCTGAGACATTCCTGTTCAGGATTTTAAAAACTGTTTTGAACAATGGCTGAAGCGCTGGGAACTTTGCAAAGAATACGACGGAAACTGCTTTAAAAAATCTAGATTAATAATATCTGCAACTATTAAAAAAAAATAAAACATCCTATTTTGTTGATGCATTCCGTTAAGAAGACCGCCTCTGTGGTCTAGTGGTCAGAGTTCCTGGCTACAGATCCATAGGTCGGGGTCGATTACCGGCGCTACCAGATTTTCTGAGTAGTAGTGGGTATGGAACGGGGTCCACTCAGCCTCGTGAGGAAAATTGAGGAGCTATTTGAAGGAAATGGCGGCTCCGGTCTAGAAAACCGAAATCAATGGTCGTGTGGATTCGTTGCGCTGACCACGCAACACCCTCTATCCGCTAAAATTGACACTAACTTCGCCGAAAAGCGGCGGTCGCTCGGTCGGTATAGTTCGCTTGCGGACTAAAACAACGGAGTTTGTTTTTTTGTTTGTATTCCGTTAAGAATTCTCTTTAATACAGGAAACAACTGTGCTCTAGCCGCCAGTTCATCTGGTTGCGCACTCATCATGTTAAGAGAATAGTTGCATATTCTTTTTCTTTGCACAATAAGTCAAAACCTGTGCATCAAATTTCTCAAAAGCGGTTCGGAGCATAAACAATCGACATCAGTAAGTCTAAAGTATATAATTCAGTACAGCCTTTAACTGTTATTTCAAATTCTTTCAACATGTGCAATTAACGAAATACAATTTATGCCTGACTGCATCACTGTTGGCTAGCTGTACTAATGCACTGTATTCCCTGGTATTGGTTTAGAGTTTCATCTGCAGTAAACAATCATGATCAGTCATAAAGAACGAATTCTGAAGGCAGGCCTGTGTGCATTCAAATTGGACGACCTTTCATTTGTTGATGAGATTCTTAAGTAACTCTGTATAAACAGCAACCAATTAGAACCTTCCTGTTAATGACATATGTTGCTGGACATATGTAGCAATAAGATAATAGTACCACCACAAAATAAGTGATAAAGTTATGTGGTCTATCATTTGGTATTTTACTACGATATGAAACAGAAGTGGGGTAAAGAGGGCTGCACTGATGAATGCTCAAGAAAGTGAGAATGGGAATAATACGGCTGAACTAAAGGATCTGGAAACTAAGAGGATTCAGAAGGGGATCTGAGGGAGGAAGGTGTCTCCTATGTTTAGGGAAGGAAGACGCTAAGCACATACCGATAAAATGTCCAGACACGAAAATGTGTAGAAGACTCTGTATGCAGTAAAAGGTTGAATGTAAACGAGGACATAGCATACAGGAAAATAATTAGCTGCACAAATGTAACAGAGATAAAAACCACTGGAAAGTATTTCTTTAAAACTAAGTGTAAAAGGAGGCACGAAAGTGGGGGGATGGGGGGACACAACCTCCCCTGAGATTAGCTGGAAGGTGAAATTTAAAGGGAGAACATATCTTAAAAGCAGAATAGTAATGGTACAAGTAGTGATGGTAATAGTAGCTGAACTGACTAAAACAATGAAAGTAGTCTGTATGTATTGTTTGCTTGCATGTATTGTAGTTCTGTGTTTATAAGCACTGAACTTGTGTACCACAAACAAAACCTGCTGTTACATGCACACAGTTCTCTGTTTAAAAACGAAAACTCAACTCAATAAACTTCAATTTACTTCCTTATCCTTTCCTGCACCTTGGAGAGAATGACCTAAAGGTTCGGCCACACAGAGCGCTACGTACGCGACGCACGCTACGTACGCTATGTTCGCTATACGAACAGAAAAATATATCCCTTTATTGCCAATGTGACTGGCCACACAGACTTCCGTACGCTACGTACGCTATGTTCCCTATGTTAGCTGCGTCGCAGTGTGTACACAGCGTACGTAGCGTACGTAGGGAACATTGCGTAGCGCTCTGTGTGGCCGAACCTTAATGCAGTGGTTCTCAAAGTGCGGTCAGCGACATACATAAACTAGATGGGGAAACGAGGCCCGCCACTCGCTCGGAAACACGTCACTTACACGTCATTAAAAACTTTCTTCCCGCTAAATCTAGATATTTCTTTTACGAAGGCAGAGGCAAAAGAGGACGATTCTTCCTTCTGTTGGAGTAACCCGCTGACCGAAGTTTGAGAACCACTAATGATTTAGTCATTTAGTACTAACCACGTCATCTCTGCGACGTCCGCTCCCGCCATGGCAAAACTTCAACATGACGTCACGTCAATATCCCCTTCTTCATGTGTTAACTGGGAAATGAGCACTTAAGAACAAGCACTTCACTTTCTTGTCCATTACGCAACACTGACAGAACGACCTAGTATGGAAACCGCCACAGTTTTAACATAAGTGCATGCAACAAGGGCTCACACATATGGTGAGTGACACATTCAACCAGCAACACAGCACTACACTTCCTGCGCTCTTTCACTTAAGTCGCAAAATTGAAAGATATGATTATGGTCTGTAAACATTCATTCTGAAAAAATATATATAACACCATAAAAACAAGCCAAAAAAAAATTAATTTACTCGTGTATAACCTTCATCTACGGCGCACGAACACTGGTCACCTTGTACTCTTCAGCTGAGCGCTGTAAGGAATTGAAGTCCAGAAGTTTCAACCTTGGAGGGAAAGCGCTCCTGTTCTCCATTTGTACTGAAGTGAAAATCTAACGCTTATACCCGGAATCAAATCCCAGCCGTCCAATCCGCAACCCTAGATTTTACAAGTTTTTCGCTGCTACTTGTAATGACTTAAAAATCATCTTGAAAGGTAAAGTGCAAAGTCAAAAGTTTCACATGTGGCTAAACGATAAAGGCATGAGGGGTAAGCGCCTAAGGTCCCCAGACAGGGTCCCCATAACCTCCACGTCATTCTGATTAGGAGAACTTCTCAATATCCTTTCCAGGAACCTTTCACGGCCGTCCACTCTGCAGTTCTATAGGTACCTCGTTTTTTTTTTTTGCCTGCCTCGTGTCTGTAATGTTTTGATTAACCCATAATCAACACAAAGTCTCACAAAAAATAAACGACAAAAATGTAACGATATTTCCGCGTTGAATTAAAAAGATACAAAAGGGTGAAGTTTTTGTTTCTGTGCTTAATTAATTAAGCATTATGCCATGAAGACATACAGGAAGTGGTAGTAGTATAGCTTCATCATTGCTGACCTCGGCACTACATAAAGTGGTTAGCTTCACGCTCCAGCCTCTTTACAACCGGGGAAAAAGCCCTCGGCATCAATTGGATATGAGGCTGGGTGGCACCTAGAACCAGTCTGGACGTCATGGAGAAGAGAAAAATCCTACCCCTACCGGAAATCGAACCCCGACCGTCCAGCCCGTAGCCCATCACTACACCGACTGAGCTATCCCGACTCTTACATTAGTAAAAAACAATTTTTACAAAGAATGGTTGCCACCCGGGGAGGTCAGTCAGTACAGCGACTATGAGCTGGACGCCCAGTATTTGATTCCTAGCCAATTAGGAATTTTTCTCTTCGACACTACCTCCAGACTAGCTCTGAATTCCCTCCAATGCGTATCGGGGCTCCTGTCTCTGGGGGTAAAGCGGCCATAGCATGAAGCTAATACCTCCCATTCTCTGGTGTCGGGTCAAAAATGCGTGAAGCTGTTACCTGTATTCCCCGTCGTTAAAGCATGTGTAAATGGTTGCATTTTATCTTAGATTTTACAGGCTCTTTTTAGATATTATGTTTATAAACAAATAAACATGTAATTACAGTGTAACCTCGATCGGATGCTTCTGGGGGGACAGTCTAATATAAACGTCAAACTGAGGAAAGTGTAAGATCGGGGAAATGCGAATATGACAGAGAAAGAAGCGGGCTGCGTCATACATACCGGTAAATCTTAACGCGTTTGAAGACCACGTTATGTCTTTACGGGGTCAAAATGGGTCATTTGTAGAGCTCTGTCACATGAGGTTAGAAAAATTTCCTATACAAAAGTATGCGTATTTTAGTTAAGACAAGCCATTAATATGAGGGAAACGGCACAAGTGTATCTTTAGGATTTTCCAAAACAGAACTTGCAAACGTGAAATAGGTTACATTTCCATTATCAGTGCTCGAAGAATGACCTGCAAATTCGGGAAAGGCGTTAAGTTCCAATAAACATAAAAGCTGTTATGAGCACGGCTGGGTACAAAATAAATGTACGTAAAACCTGGGACAACGCAAAATCGATGATTCACTGTATTACATTTTACTGTCCGTGTCCAACATCTAAACAGAGGCCTATTTTCACTGAATTTCTTCACGATTCTAAATGTTGGAGAATAACCTTGAACTAGATCTGTCGATCCCGTAACGATACACAATCAGTTGTTATCATACACCGTAACCGCCACCAAGTCTTCGGTGGAACAACGTTTCTCAAAACAAAACACAATCCCGCCACCAAGTCTTCAGTTAGAACAACGTTTCTCAAAACAAAACACAATCAACTGTTAGTTTTCATTTCCACCGACACACAACGGAAGTCGCATGCGCAGTGTCTAGTGAAAGGCGACTTACTTGCGCACAGTCCAACCGACAGACTGGACTCTGAAATACACAAATTTGTATCCTCACTCGTCTTCCTTCCAGCAAGCGACGACATGTGGTGGCTATAGCAACTTTTAAGTATTCTCGCTTCATCCATACTTTCCTGCGGGTACTAACCATCCTAAACACTTCTGCTCCTTAACAGCTTAAGCAACGAAGCTGATTTAAGAACAATTACAATTCGGTTCCTACCGACAAGAAGACACACTTGATATCTGTTACGGAGCCATTCTCTTAATAATGTTTAGGAGAATAATCACTATTTATTTTGCGAACCGCCTCATACATTCTGTAGACGACGTGGCGAGTTGCTGGGCGAGAGAGCAGGTGATACACACAGCCAGCAGTACACTATAAAGAGTTAAGGCTGCTCTAACCTGCATCAGTGGTTGAATATCTGATGACCATACTTCTGCACTAGGTTCATGAGGCTATGGCTATACGTGGGTGAAAATGTTCCTATGACTTATCAGGGTATTTGAATCTTTCGTGTAGTAAAACGTTACTGCTTAAAGACAAGAACGGCGATGCTGCCAGTGCATGCAGCACGCAAGGAGAGACTAAAAATTCATACATTTTGAACGGACAACCTCATGTCCCGAGACATGGAGAACATGAGATTAGCAGTAAACCTGGTCTTATGAAAACACGTAGGTCATGATTTTAACTGTACTTAACTTGTTCTATCGAGCTCGTACAGTCTGAATTACTGACAGCGCCTTTAAATAAACCATAAGTGAAATATATAAACTAATTCAGGAGACGCTCCAACAGCGAGCTTTTACAATGTCAGTGACGATCCAGTGGATTCAATTTTCTTTCTTCCTCTTGCTCCACTTTGGAGCACAGTGCTGATTTCTCAGTTTTTTGATCATGTTTACAGACGGTAGGACTCCTTGGACGGCTGATCAGCTCGTCACAAGGCTTCTACCTAAACACAAGACAACACAGAGACAGAATAAACGCACACATATCAAACATCCATGCCCTAAGTGGGATTCGAGCCCACGATCCCGGCTTCCGAGCGAGCGGAGACAGTACATGCCTTAAACCGCTCCGCTTACCGGCATTGGATTCCATTAGAAAGGCGAAATTCTTGGATAACTGACCACCAACGACTGTGAGAATTCTCTGTGTCATAAAGCAAATGAATGCGTGACTGGAGTGAGTCCACCATTTAGAGAGCTACATTTCATTAATAAGGTGGGCCTCATTATTCAATTGTTAAATTAGGTATGAACTATTAGGAGAATATAGGCATTACAAGGGCAACGGTTCAGACCTATTTTAGTAGGTTTATTATTTTTTTTTTGTAACTTAAAGACGCTATTAGTATCGAGCTGTATAAAGTCGGTGATGTGATGGATGAATATGGAGCAGTTGGTGGAATGAGAATTGGCAGGGGAAAGCAAAGTGCTCAGAAAAAAAAAACCTGCCCCAGTGCCCTGCTGTCCACCACAAATCCCACATGACCTGATGTGGAATCGAAACCGGGCCGCAGTGTTAGGAACTCGGCGACTAACGTTTTGAGCTATGACAAGGCTGCTTTTGATAGAGACTGCAGCTGAATACTACTTCAACGCCCACATACGACTGCAAAATGAAGTCAAGAAACAATAAGCAATGTATAAAGAGATCAGGAGCGCCCTTAATTCAAATTTGTATGGCGGCATGTGAGGGAGGTCTTGGAAGGGAAAGAGTGGGTCCGGCGAACAGCTGTGAGACAAGCAACTAGCGGAACGATGCGGGCCGATGCGAGTGTCTCCTGTCTCCATGTCTGACATAGGTTATTTCTTCAGTCATTTTACGACCTCATGTTAAATTCTAAGATTGTGCAGAAATGAAAGAGGCGACTGATTAAAGATGGGGAATGGGATGGAAAGGGACGGGCTACCATCCAGGCATTTTCTTCAGGAGCCGAGAAACCATGATGAATCTCAGTAAGGCTTACCAGTCCTTGGCCATAACTCAAACCCCCTTCCCTAATCTCAAAATGAAAGAGTTCTCGTTATACCATCCTGCCCGGCTGCCCACTTGTTGCAAGTCTTAAACTTCTGCGGAGATCATAACCCCTGGGATAATGCGGTCGGATTATGAAGCTGACTATTCACATCCATCTAGTCACGAACTCAAGATTGTGTGGAGATATACCTCAGTTCCCCCATACATCTTAAATGTGTGGTACGTAATTAGGCTCAGGAACTATTTTACCTTGCGGAGATCAAGTTTGGGCCTACGTATATTCAGCTGAGGAAGACTAAGGAATAATGAGGAGTTTCTGAAGAAGTGGCTATGGATTACTTCGAAGTACAAAGAATATACTGTACCGGGAATTGTGTCTCTAAACTCTGCATGAATGTCAGACGTGTCGCCTCGATCCTAGACCACACAACCGCAAGAAGCAAAGCTGTACATGTGTTAAGAACCAGGGCGTGAAGGTAGGCCCATACAGTAAGCGTTCAGGTTAGCTCAATATAGTCTCAGATTCCGGTCTAATGCAGGTGAGAGGCTAGGTTCTCGCTATAGCCTTCTTTACTCTCAATAAAGATATTCTGCGTGTTTTGGAGGTGATAAATGTACTCAATGTTTTTATTTTATAACGGTAATCGCTGTGTCGGAGTTCGAGTCCCGATAGGGTCAAGAAGTTTCTCTTCTCCGCTACGTTCAGACAGGCTCTGGGGTCCACCGTCTCCTATCCAACGGGCACCGAGGATAAAGATACAGGGGCGTGAAGCTGACCACTCACCTCCAGCTAGTGCAGAAGTCAAGAAAAATGTGGATCTATACATCCACTTTTTCTTATGTCTTCGTGGCGTAGTGCTTAAGTTAAGCACAGGGATGACTTAACTTGACGTTACCTTTACCGGTAATCGCTGTACCGACTGTTAAAGAAGTTAAGTAGTGATTACCGTATTTACGCATGTATAGGCCGCACATTTTTTGCCAAAAATTCAAGAGGAAAACTGGGGTGCGGCTTATATTCGAAATATTCGAAATCACACTTCATTTAAAAAAATTATATTCATAATTAGTAATACAGGGTGTAATACTCCTGAAATAATATTCCAAGAAAATTATTTTTTCTATAATTTCTGTCTGAAAATTGTGCTGCGGCCTATACACGCACGCGGCCTATACATGCGTAAATACGGTAATTAAATATAGTAACATTATATATGACGAATCAAGAAGGATTTACACACTACTTGAAGGTACATTCCCAGCGCTCATCTAGAAACATCGAGGAAGAAACTGAACATTTCAAAAACACAGACGAATTTCAGAACGTGATTTAGTACACGACGCAAGAGCAAAAGGCAAAGAGGTCCCTGTGCGTAATTAATTACGCACAAGGCTATGAATACGTATGGGGAGTGGAGGTACAGCTCCACCACTCTTGACGTCATCTGTATATGGAGATGAGTGATCAGTTTCACGCCCCAACCGCTTTACCCCCCGAGATAAAGCACCAGGTACCCACTGTAAAGGAGGCTGGGTGGGCCCCAGAGCCGGTCTTGATCCTGTGGAAAATAGAAATATATATTTCCCTGACGGGGATCGAACCTCGATCCCTTGGTCATCCAGCCCGTCACAAAACAAAGAGTACCCGAAAATGTACCACGATAGTGCAATAAGTACTTTGTCTCTTTTAATGAATTGCGGTTCAACTGGAAACAAGGAAGAGTTGGGCTATGAGATTTGTTTCCAAAAAGAGCCCATCTCTTGTTTCCGCTGTCAGCCCCCCCCCCCAAAAAAAAATTCCACTGGACACAAATGGCATACTTCCACGTCAGTACAGACAGAGTTGTTTCAGTCTAGCGATGGAAAAGGAAGGGGGAGTGGGGGGTTAGTAGGATTACATTGCAATAAAACGACCGCTTGCCCTTTCGTTATTTATGGACTCTTGTAAACAGAGGCACATCCGCTAAATGAACACCGACGTAGCGCCCGAAGAGGCGTCCACATTTACGAAGTACTGGTTGCGCGAACAACTTCTTTACATTCTTGTTGCCTATGTAGGGAAGCTAGTGATTAGAATCGTGCCTAGTATTATCTCAATTTTGAGGTATAATTTTCAAAAACATACAAAAGAGCTGTTTTTACGGCGTTGATTAAGAGTTCTACTATATTTTTCTACGTTTGGTCCTTTCATCACCAAACTGTTCATTCTTAAGAAAACATTACCTCTCGCTTCACAAATGCTTCGATATCATAGTCCAGGCATATCCAACTTCAAACAGGTTGTGATAGACTTTTTAGTGTCAAGACTGCCAGTGAGATACCACCCCTCCTATCGCCGTACCTCGCTTTAAGCAAAAATATTGGTAAAAATAACATGACACATGATGTTTGTTGTAAAAGTAACATACATTGAAAATACAGACTACTTTAACACGTATTTTCCCTTCAAAATCCGAATATAATCAGATTATATTACAAGTGACTTTACATGCTTTTCACGTATAATTTCCTTAGTGGCCTATGAGATCGACGAAAAATCGTCCCGCGATCGACGCGTTGGACATGCCTGCCATAGTCCAATTATTCAGGCTCTCCTTACCGCAGAACCCCGGGTGTCTTCATGTGAGATTTTTAGGGGGACGAAATGGCACTGCAGCAAGTTTCTATACGAGTCTCTTCCGCTTTCCCCTGCTAATCATCATTCCACCACTGCGTCGCACACATCAATAATCGCATCCTGAGATGTAGGGTAACCTTGTCCTGACAGCGAATTAACACATCCTCGGACTTTAAGATAGGGGCTTCATCCTTAAGAGACAGGCTTGGATGCTTACAGCCTAAGGAAGTCAGATTTTTTATCACAGAGAATTACCAGGGGTTTGGACTTTTCCCAAGGCCCGATAGTCCAGAAAATATAAAATACGACGTTTCGGAAGCTGAGTGTTTCTGAAATGTCATGTTTTCTATTTTCTAGAATACCGGACGATGAAAAAATTCAAAAACTCAGTAATTCTCTGTGTCAGAACCCTTCAGAATCTAATTTTTTAAACCCACACTACTAACGCCAATAAAATAAATTACTATTCATACAGAATCGTATTGTGTTTCTGTGCAATTACTGGTTACAGACATACTGTATGTTTCATTTACATCGAAGTTGCCAAGATGTAAACGTGAAGATTCATAACCTCTGCCATATCTGTAATTCGCAATAATATTCACCTCACCAAAAGAAATAAATTTCACGGAACATTCGTTGGTACACTTGTTATCCTTCTCCAAACTACATTTCATTTTCCTTGCCACAATGTTTTCGCTGGCTCTACAGCCCCCTTGGGCCCTGGTCTCTGATTTTCAGTTTCATGATCTTTTTAGAGACGGTAGGACTCCTTGGACGAGTGATCAGCTCGTCGCAAGGCCTCTACCTAAACACAGGACATGAAGAGAATATACACATACCAAATCTGTGTACGATTCGAACCCACGATCCCGGTTTCCAAGCGAGTACATGCCTTAGACCGCTCGACTACCGTGACCGGCTGCCACAATGTTTACCCAGTTACTACCATCAAACGAAATGACAAACACAACTCTCGAAATGGCATCGCCTTATTTACGACAAAAATGATCCTGACGGCATTATCCCATTTTGGTCCCTCAAGAAGCTAACAGTCATTAAGTTAGTCAAGAAATTCTCATTTTACAGAAACACGAAGTTCACTGCCATGCTCACAAGATCCCGCCACTGTGCTCAATCCTGAGCTAGATGAATCCAGTCCATACCATCACACCGATTGTAAGCCTATCTTTAATCGCCAAAGCTCGTCTGTCCGTTTGTCCCACCCTACTCGTCGCAAACAGTGTGCCGTAGAAGGACATTTTGAGGACAAGAGATGTTCCTCTTTCGNGGGGGAAGACACAGAAAATGTTTATGATTTTGCTGCTACGTGTATGGGTTCGAGTCGAAGCCAACTTATTTCCTCATAACTTCCTCCGGCACAAAATCATTTGGATCGTAAGGGAGAAACAGTCAGAAAGCTCCCAGAGCCGTCAGACAGCAAAATGTAGTTATGAGTACCGTGGGACTCGGAACTAAGAATAACTGTGCTGGCGAAGGCCAACAGAAATTTAGCAGTGGGATCGTGATAATAATGGGATTGTGAAAACAACTAGTACGTCAACTTCCATATGTTCATTTATAGTAAATGAGGCGCAGTTACACTAAATTATGGGGTGATCGCAGAGCTGGTTTTTCTGCACGGGAACTATAGTCTATAATATTTTTCAAATACTTATCACCAAGCACTCTGATGTGAATACCTATCACCACAGAAATTCGCATGATCTTTATGTGCATATTACTGATAGCAGTGTACTGAGAAGTAAGGAAGTAGGGTGGCATCCTGTGGCATAATAATCAGGTACAATACTAAGAACATCGGCCAAATAATTCAAGAGACAGTGGTACATATTACACAGGGACATAAGCGACATGAACTTACTGTAAATCCATATTTTATCTAATCCTGCGTTGGTTATTCAACGACGCTGTCTACATGATATCGCTTATATGGAAAGTACGGTTGTGTATGATATATCAAGATGAAGGTGGGAAGATACCTCCATTCATTTACCAATGACTTTGTTGGGCCTTGGCTTCCTCTTCAGTTTCGTAATCTTTTTTACACAGACGGTAGGACTGCTTGGACGTGTGATCAGCCCGTCACAAGGCCGCTACCTACACACAGGACAACACAAACACAGACATCCATGCTTTGGGTGGGATTCGAAACCAAGATCAAATTTTTTGAGCGAGCGAAGACAGTTCATGCCTTAAGGCGCGTCCACATTACTCGTACTCGTGCTCGTGCTCGTGCTCGTGCTCGTGCTCGCCAGGCTTGTNACGCGAGGCCACAGTGGGAAGGTACAACCGTGGCCTATTTTAAGGTAATATGCCATCATTTATATGGAGAAAGTGAGAGGTGTCTCGAGAATCTTCAGGCAGGTTAGCCGGAATACCAATCCAGAATCCAAAATGGGAAGTCCCGAATTCGGAGCAGTTCGAGCCACTACAGCAACTTTCGGTAAATTATTTGTGGAATATAAAAGTGTTCAGATATAGGGTAAAAAGATACGTAAAACAGGCCTCTGCATCTCTCGGGCGGGTCTACACCATCCATACAGCAGGCTTCCTTTCCATAGAGACAACACAAACCATAGCGCAAAGGATCTTTACAACTACCCGTTTACAACGTAACTAATAAACGGACTTTATTACTTTCATTTCATTGGCTCATGGATCATCTAACGGGGAAACACAGGCAAATACTCGAGATCTGTGGC
Source organism: Cryptotermes secundus (assembly GCF_002891405.2). NCBI lineage: Eukaryota > Metazoa > Arthropoda > Insecta > Blattodea > Kalotermitidae > Cryptotermes > Cryptotermes secundus. Next base: position 986,004 of record NW_019720566.1, read on the forward strand.
TATCCCGACATTAACATACGTACAATTCTGAAACACTGACACTCACAAAAAAGGTGAGGCAAAAGCTAGCAGCGGAAGAAATTAAATTTCATAGGAATGTGGCGAATGCACATTAAGGATCAAATCATAAAGCTAGCGATCAAAAAAATATATTAAATTTAACTAACAAAATTCAAAATAATCGGCTTAAGTGTACAGGCCAGTGGCCTAATCAGTCAAAGGAAGAAGAAAAATCTTAATTAGATGGATTATGTTGAAAGAACGGAACCAGAAGTCATTCCAGAACATTTAACGGACCGCATACACAGAAGAACAAGAACCACTGGACACCGGAAATTACGCTGGAAGGATGATGATGATGATGATGATGATGATATGGGTTTTTTAACGGCAATGAACCAACTTCAAAGCCTATTTCTCTTTTAATTAGATGACTGTGGATTGTGAAGCGAAAAGAATGAGAAAGTGACCATTGCCTATTTCAGTGTGACCCTAACTTTAAATGGAACCACTGAGGAAGATCACAAGTGACTAACGAAAATCACGAAAATCGTCAATCATGATAGCCAGTGCCTCAGTAACCTTCGTACCAAAAGTCATGTGCTTCATTTCTGGCCAAATTTCTTCCGCACACTTATACATTATGACTTTGTTTTATTTTCCACAGTGCACAACGCACTATTTCAGTTGTGCGCCTCTAATATATTTACTAAATTCCAAATGCATGCGCCTCTTCACTATTACTGCAGAAATGTGTCACGAACTGAACAATGAGCAGTCTTACGAACGTGTGTGTGTGTGTGTGTGTGTGTGTTAGAATGAAGAAATGTTAATGGAAGTGGGCACAACCGGCAGGCATTCCGACGCAACGATTTAGGAGTGCCGCCCAGGCCAAGAGACAGTGCAGTGCACACGCATAGCCACGATGCACACAGCCCAGCTCTAGTGGGATGTGAGGCTCTGTTAACCATAGCATCTCATGTTACGCCGGCACGGTAGCTGAAGCACTAACGCCAATAAGTTGTACTCGAGAAACACCCCATTGTAACCGGTACCTACCTAACTCCACGGACCAGGGTCCTTCTTCATAAACCAACACTAGCTCACATAAAAATAATAAAAAGAAACTTTGTGGTTTTAGTCCGCAATCGAACTCTACCGAACGAGCGACCGCCGCTTGTCGGCGAAGTTAGGCTGATAACCCACTGACGCGACTAGTCGCGAGCGGCTAGCCGCTCTTTGTCACGCGCGTTCGTTGGTTGTATTAGTGTATATGGTGTATAACCCACTAACGCGGCGCGGCTGCCGAGTCGCTCGTGGCCAATTATTCAACTGCGGTTCACACGCGACAGAAATGTCGCGCGCGGCAAGAAAAATAATTAATCTCAACGGAAGAAACACTGCCGCGGCCAGTCGTGCGCGGGAAGCCGAGGCTATCAGATACCGACACAGGTTATTTTTGTACCCCTTCCTTCTGTTTTGCTTCTGATAAGTTGTAACAACTGGTCGAAAGATTCGACATTCATTCTTGTGTAGGTGAAAAACTTAAATGTCGTATTTACGTAAATCACAGTAAATCAAATGGAACGCACCTCTTGTGGAACGTTCCAAGAACATGAGATGTATCCAATACCGTCGAGTTCGTTTTTTGCGGCGACGACGACGAACATGACGGAATAGTAAACCTGCTATCACTTCGACATCCATTTTGCTATTGATAAACTTGCCGCGCCTAGTTGTCAATGAAAGTCGCGTGTTAATACAACGCTCGCGACTAGTCGCGTAAGTGGGTTATCAGCCTTAGTGTCAACTCTAGCGGATAGAGGGTGTCGCGTGGTCAGCGAAACGAATCCCCATGGCCGTTAACTTCGGTTTTCTAGACCGGATCCGCTATTTCCTTGAAGCTCCTCAATTATCCTCACGAGGCTGAGTGGACCCCGTTCCAGACCCACTACTTCTCAGAAAATCTAGAATTGCCGGGAATCGAAGCCGGGACCTCTGGATCTGTAGCCAGGAACTCTGACCACTAGACCACAGAGGCGGTCAATACTCGCTCAGCCAGTAAAGAAATTCCTCGTCTCTTATGAAACCCGGAATTCATCACCGTGTTCACAACAGCCTGCTGATACTAATCACTGTCATGAGCAAGAAGAGTCCATTCCAATACCTCACGCCCTGTTCATTTAAGATATTGTCCTCTCAGCTTCACCTCAGTCTCCCAAGTATCTTCGTCCTTCCAGGATTTGCGAACAAAATGTTGTACGGAAATCTCATTCGTCCCTAACATGCTACATTCCATACTCACCTCATCCCACTGGATTTGTTCACCCTAATAATATTTCATGAAGAGAACCCAAGTTCGAAATCCCTTACTATATAACTTTTTCCTGTTTACTTTTACTTCTTTCTCCTGGGTTCATTTTTCTGAATACTCTCTCGATGTTCGTTTTAGGTCGTTTAAAAAAAAAAATTCAAACCACAGAAACGCGTGATCTTCTACGGTGAGGAACTGATATCTCAACGCGTTACTCCCAAAGAGGAGGACCATCCTTGTCGACTGTACGCCGCCGCTTAATCAATATACGGTATCGTCAGCCACCCTCCGTATCAGCAGACCTTCTTCTCCATTCGGGCTGTACCTAGACCGCTTCATCCGTAGCTTCTTCCACTCGACGGTATACAATCATCGTTTGAGAAGACACTAAGATCCTCTGTAGTTGATACAGCGTAGTTAAATAATGTATGAGAAAAAAGATATGATATTACTAACAGAATATAGAAATATGCAAATTCCATCCCTTCGCAAGAGGAAGAAAGACTGTAAAGATGTAAGAAAGAAAGCTCGTTGAGTAATAATCTCCGTTTCCGCATCTTCATTTTCGGCCTTTGATATTCACCTGAGAGCGTTCTCTAACGCCTTCAACGTGTCTTTCGTAATTGCAAGCTCCTTTTATGGAGAGGAAGCACGAAACAGGATTCCAAACTAAACTGTGATCGTTTTTATCGTCTGTCGTATTGACGGTAATGACTGAATCACAGGGCTAACAGGCGAACAAACAGAAAATCCAACAGGATCGCTTATTAACAACTTTTATTGGGTACGGGCTCGTAAGATCCGCAGTGTAAACTACATTCTTTCTCTCTCTCACACTCTGTAACACCCCTACCCCGACTGGACATGCCAGTGATCTCATTACTGTCCTGTTTACACAACCCCTACGTTCCCTCAACCTCCTGACTTCAATACGGCCCCTGGTGGCGGGCCTCTTACAATGCACACAAAACAATGAAAACAGAGCTGCCCGCAAGTGTTACCAGCATATTATTATTCTCAGTGGGGTGAGATTGAGTCCACTTTGTACTGCGGCCACTACTGGCCTATTGTACCAGCCCCAGATGATAGGTGAGCGTGGTTGTGGAGCAATTGGTGGAATGAAGATTGGCAGGAGAAACCTAAGTACTCGGAGAAAACCTGCCCCAGCGCCACTTTGTCCACCACAAATCCCACATGACATGAACCGGGTTCGAACCCGGGCAGCGGCGGTGGAAAGCCAGCGACTAACCGCCTCAGTTGTGGCATGGCCTAGTGTTAGCGTTAAGTACACCCAGCAGCGCAGCACGGCAAAAAGTTACAGACGGCAAGACCCCATACGCCTTCATGGTGTAGAGCTTAATTAGTTAAGCACGAGTACGGCTTTACCTTACTTTACTGTTTCATGTGAGTCTCACTCTACTTTGTGCTGAGGATAACATTACTTAGGGATTATTTTAAAGCTCTCAGACGATGGGGCTGCAACTTCAAAGCTGACTGGGGCTGGGGCCACACGAGCATACAAAAAAATGCGTCCGTTGTAGAAATAAACAAGAGAGGCGAATGCTACGCTTCCTTCTGGTTCCATTACAGACAAAAACTACGCACCGCATTCTGCAACTGTGTGGTGTGCTCAGCAACGTCCGTCATAAAGTACGTTCTTTAAAACGGACGCATTTTGTGCGCTCGTGTGGCCCCAGCCTAAGGGGTCGCAGTCTACCTTATGCACTTTACCCAGGGCCCCATCATAAATAAATAAATTTTCCCGTAAAGAAGAGCACCTTTTACGTAATAATATTATCACGCTGCACTTTGTCCATCGGCTTGCTCGTGCGTACAAACACTGCTTTAGCTCGAGTTGTCTGGCAACGCCACAGTGCGTAACACGTGATTGTACAGCTATCCATCACAGTTAAGTGGGTACTCGAAGCACAGAACATATCTCTAAGCCTGAGCCTGCTAAGTTTGGTTAGCGGTACTACCAGGTCGACAGTGCTTAAAAATCTGCGCTGAGGGTTTGCTACGACGTATCGATAATGCATGCGATCATGAAGTCATGTTAATTCCATACTTTTCTAACTTACATAGTCTTGTTTCCCGTCTATAATGCAACAATAATAATTTAACAACATTAATTCACTATATGTTCGTTAAATGCTTAAAACGTCATTAAAATTATTAAAATATATGCACATTTGGTGTTTATGCTACATGTTTCAGCCACATAGAGCCATCTTCAGGCAGCGCATCTTATAAAGGAGTCTACTGCACTATGCACTTGCTCAAATTGTATTCATTAAGGCAAATCCTTTTGTTATTATTAATTTTTTAATTCTGATGTTGTAGGATGATTTTGTACCCTATATATTGCGGCTGTTTTCGTGTTCCATTGGGTGTACCTTTCTCCTAGTCGTTTCTAGTGTTGCTGTGTGTTCCCTGTACACAATTTTATGAATACATCTACTTTTCTGAGTAATTTATTGAGTGCCGTATGAAATCAACTGACAAACTAAAAGGAACATTTAGTAAGCACTGATCGTAAGGTTTTCCTTCGAGATCCACCGCCTTCTTTAAACAGGAGGAAAACGTTAACATTTTATTGGTGTATTGAAGGCATTCTTGCGAGCCGTCTGCGGCCCGCGTGTCGCTAGTCTGATAGCCCTAGAGTGACGCCCTGTTTTAGATTTTTATTCAGAATTTTGTCAACGGGCTGAGTTTACTAAAGCCGGTTTAATGAACTCGTACAATGAACGTGATCCAAAATAATAGGCCTACAGTTTTCCTATTAAGCCGGACCACGCCTCCCCCCCCCCTCTTTGTGTGCCTGAGTCACTACCTTCCTGTTAGTCTACCTACTTAAACCAATCGATTCCTTACCAAGAGGTACTACGTTCCACGTCGGTATTTCCCTACCATAACACTACGTGGTGTCACAACCCAAATACCCCCCAAAATATTTTCAAACAATAAAGGGCCTTAATGAGCGTTTATGTGTCTGCTTTATGCTATCTCAGAGATTTTAATAAAATTCTAAAAACGCCCTGCCATCCAGTTTTTATCCGTCATTCTTTAAATGTACTGTATATACTCCAACTTTAACGGATAGAGGGAGTCATGAGGTCAGCGCAACGAATCCCCAAGGCCGTTAATTTCGGGTTTCTAGATCGGAGTCGCTACTCCTCCATTCAAATAGCTCCTCAATTATCCTAACGAGGCTGTGTGGAACCCGTTCCAGACCCACTACTTCTCAGGAAATCTGATAGCGCCGGGAATCGAACCCGGGACCTTTGCATCCGCAGCCAGGAACTCTGACCACTGGGTCACAGAGGGCACTAACGTCGCTGACAACCGGCGGTCCCTGGGTCGGTATAGTTCGCTTGAGGACTAAAGCCACGGAGTTATTTTGTTTGTATATACTCCAGCGTAGGTCTTCATGGTGTGGTTACAAAGCACAAGGGCAACATTACCTATTATACATACATAGGAAACGGATGTCAAGCGTAAAAATATGCCATTTTTCTAATGACATCCGAAGTACGCATTTTCCACTTTTTCTTTCCTGTAAAACGCAAAAGTGGAGAAACAACGTGTCAATGTACACGCTCGGTTTCACGAACACGCTGCAAGTGAACGCAATTCCCATACGTCAATCCGGATCTTTTCTTCAGAACTTGTCATTAGTTCTGCACGTCGCCGCACGTACATTCCGCTATCAATTTCTAGGCGACGCTGACTTCAAACTACTTTTGTCTACGTCGCTCCGAAATGTCAACAGTTCTGGTCGTTAGCACACAAGAGTCTCGAAAACGAGCTGACATTTCCTTCATTCGGAGGGAGAGGAAAGCTTATGCCTACACCAACTGAGAAGCCACCTTTCTGGACGACCAATGAAGTCGTTGCTAAAATCTGGGCGGCAGGAATTCGATTCCCTGCAGGCGCTGCGACTTCTGCCTTCACCTCCAAGTTCCTGACGATCTAAATCCGCCTGCTCAAAGTGCTGTCACGTGACTGAGTGAAGATATATGGATTTTGGATTGGTAATCAGACTTACCGAACTCTTTACTCGTGACTACACTTCACGGATCACTATCACACACAGACTATTGATCTCAGTCACGTTGCTTGGCAGCGGCTTCCAACGGTGAACGTTCCTCTGCTTCTTGGCTCACGTCCTTGCAGGGTGGCGATCATTTCAAGCCAACAACTTACTTTGACCGCTGGCTTTAAGCTGGTACTTCCTTCAGCAGCTAGCTCGCAGGCTGAACTAACAACTCAAAACTGACTTCTTGTGTAGCCTTGGCGCGGGCCGTATCGAAAATACTGCTTCCAAGAGTTTCTCCATTGCTGCGTTCGTACGTTGCTTTGCGATGGCTCTGGTGCCGTTGCGTGGTTACACAGCCTTTGCCTAGCAATGGCTGTTTCTCTGGATCCCTTATTCTTTCTGTCAGGCCTCATGTCACAGTACGGAAAGTTATCTTCCTTTGGAGGAAAAAAAAACAGACGGAAAGCGAAACTGACCTCTTACTTCCTCCATCTGGTATCGATGTTATGACTGCGTAATTTACCTTCATTACCTTCTGTGTTCGTATTTCATCTGCCTGCTATCTTTGCTTCGGCAAAATGCCTCTGATCTGTTAGAAAGGTGGAAAATGAAAGTGTCACAGCTGGAAATCGAAACCCGGCCTCCAATTAAATGTATTCATACTTACAATGTCTCACCTAGCCTCATTCGGGCAGTGTCTCCTGTACTCTCTCTGTCCTGTTCACTAATATATCATGAAACAGAAAACCGTGGACACATGAGTAACTCAAAAGAAATTCTAACATGCGATCGCACTTTTAAAGAGGCTAAAGACCATCTGCGGCTTGGGCCTCACTGTCACGGATCTGCACTTCTGCAAAGTCATAACTCAAGATAATAAGTAGACTAAGGCCCAATGCGAATATCCTTCAGGTGTTCACAACAAGACTGTCCCCAGCTCTGTTGCGTAATGACTGTGCTTTATGCGCTAAACCGCCCGCTACCTCTCTCTCTCTGTTCGTCCTTCGAGACCCTATTAAGAAGCCGCACATGTACGTCTGTCCGCGTACTGATATAATCGAAATTAAAAATGTGGGCCTTAAATGGTAGGCTATTTAACGATGCAGTGACAACAAGAGAAGCTGTTTTGGCGGTAAATATGACGGTGTGACCGCATGACGAACTTCAGGAATTAGGAAGCAAACGACCGTGGCCTGTTTCAAGGTAAGAGCCTGAAGGTGGCAGCAGAAATGGTGTGGGGAAACTGATCTCAGCATGCATTCGGGCTGACCGATATGCCAGCCAGACGCGTTACGCCTAATGGGCCTACATCAAATCAGAAATTTGTGGATACAATAAAGTCTGATAGACCGAAGTAATGGACCGACCAAACAAGCATAGGGAGAATCCGATGAGGTAACTGGATTTTTCAATTGACCTAACCCTTCCAGCCGCACTATGGCCCTGGAGTCGACTCAGTCTCTAACAGAAATGAGTACCGGGACTCCTCCTGGGGGGTAAAGAGCGACCGGCCTGTACGTAAAGCTAACAACCTCACCGCGAGCCGATTTGTCTAGAAAATGTGAAAGCCTCGACGTCTCACAACACTGTGGACCTCCACGGCCTGTTACAGAGATAGTAGCTTTATCATTGCCTTGCCTTTTAGGTTCCTTCCTTCTTTCAATTACAGATACCATATAGAGTAGAATGATGGGTAGATGCTCATGAGTGGTTGGTGCTCGGTGGTAAGGATATGCAGGAATGAGGTTGTGACCTACCTCAATATAATACGAAGAAATCTGCCTGGAAGGACTGGAGAATTCATGTCACGTGCGACTGCCGACTGAGATTTGAAATAGGTAGCTCTAGAATACGCCGATCACAGTGGCCGCGCAGTCCAAGCCATGAGCTGTCTTCGCTCGCTCGAACGCGGAGATCGTGGGTTCGAATCCCACTCAAGGTATGGATGTCTGTGTGCGCGCTTATTCTGTGTTTGTGTTGTCCTGTGCAGGTAGCGCCCTTGTGATGGGCTGATCCTCCGTCCAAGGAGTCCTACCAACTGTGTACAAGATCAAGAAACTGAGAAAACGGCCAAGGTCCAACAAAGACTGCAGAACCATAGACGGATGGATGGCTCTACATACAAGTTAGAAATGTCACCACCAAACGAATCTCTACGGTCTTAATTAGTGAATGTAGTGATGCTAAAAACGCGGTCCTTCGTGGGCCTGCACGAAAATTGGGTCGTCTAGTTCTGGCATGGCCGATCACAGTGGCCGCGCGGTTTAAGGCATGAAATGTATTCGCCGGCTCCAACACTGGGATCGTGGGTTCGAATCCCACTCAGGGCATGGATGTCCGTGTGAGTTTATTCTGTATGTGTATTGTTCTGTGTGTAGGCAGCGAACTTGCGAGGGGCTGATCCTCCGTCCAATTAAGAAACTAAAAAAGCGACCAAGGTCTACAGGGGCTGTAGAGGCACAGATGGATAGTTCTGGCATGACAGTAAGCAATATCGGGCTCGAAGCCAGTTGCCTATACTGCCGTGCACGAGTTGCCGATGTCGTGTCTCCAATTCGTCGGGATGACAATGTGTAGCCACTACGAAAGACAATCTAATCTAAGTACCGAAACAGAAGTCGTAGACAAAAATGTATGAAAAAGAATGAAGACATGCTGATGTTTATTTAACCTTTACATGCCAAATGTGTCTTTTAGCCAAGACAGCGGTGTCCGTATCTGCCCAATTTAGAATTCATGTAAAATATGAATCAACCGGAAAAAGACACAGACTATACAAACGGAGAACAAGCAAAAATAGACGAATCTTCTTAGACTTGTCGCACTTCGCATTTCAAGCAGCAGTAGATATATCGTTCAGCCTTTCATTACTACATAGTCCTGATCATCTGACATAAAGTCGAAAAACGGAAATAAATAAATAGTTAGTTAGTTAGTTATTTAGAGAGGGTGGGTTTCCCCATGCACCGCGACTAGTTTGATCTACTGTGCTTCCCTCTATGATATTCTACCAGTCTCTATACCCTACCGATAAATGGTGCGTACCATCAGTCCCGCCCAGCAAGCGAGTTCGGCCACTTGCTTAGCGGTGTCTATAATGCTTACCCCATCTATCAGAGGCCTTAGAGACTATTGTTGGGTGGGAAACGTCCTGGAATTTGGCTCAGTGATCCCCTTTGGGGATATGAGGTTATTTTACGTGCCGTAAAGTTACGACACGGGACACACAGCTTAAAGTCCCTCGCGGAGGACTTGTTCCCTGAATTTTTCCGCCCTTAAAAATTCGACGACCTCCGCCGGGTATTTGAACCCGAGTACTACGAGTCATGAGGTGGGAACGTTACCTCTAGACCACGGAGGCAGCTTAAATAAATAAGTAAGTAACGTGTTTAGTTGAGTAACCGGTTTGATGGAAGTGAATAACAAATTATTTTATGTAAGATCTGTGGTTTACACGGCGGTGACTATGAAGATAGCAGTGTTTTGGGATGTGGCGCCGTGTATATACTGTGTTAACAGACGTTTCGGAGGAATGTATCGTCTCCATCTTCAGGATAGAAGACAAGAAGAAATCCGCGAGCGAACCAGCGTGAGCAGGTGCAACAAATTGGCGGTTCACTCGCGGATTTCTTGCTTCCTACCCTGACTATAGAGGCGACACGTTCCTCCGAAACGTCGGTTAATACAATACATACACGGCGCCACATCCCAGAAGACTGATTTCTTCAAATTTATTTTATCTTCAAAAAAGAGTGAATCACTGTTGGACGAAATGCCTTTTATGAAGTATCATTATTAGTTTGGCTCCTTTTTCGTTGAAGGTGATAAAATTAATGAAAGCGCGTTCATAGAAAGATCGGATGCATCTAGGTTAGGGGCCCGCAGCGAACGCCTTGGAATATTAACATCGGTCCTCTAGAATAACATCCGCTATGTGAGGGCTCATTCCTTGGGTAGACTTCCCTCCTGTACTAACCGAATTACAAACGGTTTCCCACATCCCAACGCCTGATAATCAGACTTAAGGCCTCAAACCGTGTACTCGATCACTGGATCCTGCCTAGTCGCTCTAGAAGAGAGGGAGGCTGAACAAACCCCGTGATTACGCTCTACCTTCGCACCAGAGAGTAATATGCACTTCCATCGCGCCGAAGAACACAACCGTGTGGTCACAGTGGGGACGGAATATCTTTGGCTGGTGACTAATTTCTCATTAGGCGTTTGGGAGCTGGCAACCTCACTCGGTCACTTGTGGCGCCCAGGTAAGGGAGAACAGCGTCCAAAGAAGACAAAAGTAATTAGTACGACATATCTTTTTGACGTTTTCTCTCACACGTGATCTATTGGTGTTTGGGAAAAAACAGTACAAGAGGAAAACTATCTTGAGGACTGCGCAGAGGCGATGTCCACAGCAACGGACATGGAAACTCCTCTAGTTCAAAATATTTATCCGGCTACCATATTTTCACGTTTGAGCCTTCTGAACTTCTAATCTTGACCGGGAACAGATTAAGTTGATTGAGAATTCCATGATTTTACAAAGTTCCTACAGGCAGAAGGAATAAAATATAGAGCCTAAGAAACGATAAATTCGACATGAGATAACTGATTAACTCTGTAAACTGTACTGAATGTTTTGACAATGTAACGCTCATAAGACCTTAAAGTTAGAGAACTATAAAAACATCAAGACGAAGAGATGCAGATATTCTAAATAAGATGTGATAATATAATCGTTGAAACAGTAAGAAATTAAATAATTTAATTCAATTATGTAATACTATAAGCAGGCCTGTTTAATTAACACGAATAATATTTTTCTGAAATATTCTTTCGTTCCTGTAATTACTGAATTAGACATTCTAAAAAATTAAATTTGATTTCGAACAGTGACCGGTCTGGTAAAGAAGATAACTGCATGTCAAACTGTATTCTTTCAGTATCGATCATTTCCTCAAATTCAAACTTTGAGTTCTATGTGAAGTGATGGACCTTGTCCATACAGCCATCATCAAAATTTAACATCAATTACATATTTCAAAAAAGTAATCTAGTACCACACCTTCTAAGTGTCCATTATGATAAAGTGGTGATGTTACGAACAGCTTCGGCGTTAACTGTTAGATAAATGATATTATGTAAAAGTAAAAGTAAAGCTTCCGTGAAGGCCCATAGGGTTGTGAGACGTTGAGGGTCCCACATTATCTAGACAACCGGCTCAAAGATGGCGGTAAGGTTGTCAGCCCTATGCACCGGCCGCGCTTTACTCCCCAGGACAATTATTTAATTCCTGGTATTCAATTCTGTCAGAGGCTGAGTAAACCCCAGGGCCTAGTGCAGCTGGAAGGATTAGGTCAACTGAAAAAACTCCAATGACCTCACTGGGACTTTAACCCGCGACCTTCCGGGATGTAGCATAGCTCCTCAACCACTACGCTCCAAAACAGTTATTCTGATGAAGCAGACTTATTTGGAAAGCCTGTTCAGTTCTCTTCGCTTCTGAAGCACAAGGTACTGAAACTTTTAACATATAGTAATGGGAGAGAAAATCGAGCTTAGTATAGAGTCACGCTGCATCAATAGGATAAACAGTTGGTGTGTAGTTAATTGTTCACAGCCAAGAATCCCGATACGTTCCAACTGCTATGAAATGCATTGAATTACTGAAAAACGACGGAATATTGCGCTACTTAAATTGGGGAGAAAGGTAATGTTTCATAAACGTGGATTTGAGGATTGATCTTACAGAACTAAGCCATGACGATATAGACTTGATTCTTCTAGTTCACCAACAGGGACCAGCGGCAAGTCCTGTAAACATAGAAGTGAACTTAGGCTGCATACGGCTATTGGCTTCTGATCCTTATGGCATGGATCCTGTTGTGTCTACACTAGCTTCTGATCCGTATGGCATGAATACTGTTGTGTGTGTACAATAGTGTAAAGTGGGCCCCACTACACAACACTGATATCTACAGAATGAAGACAAAGTTGGCTGCGCCATAGCTCAAGCGGTTAGTTGCTGGCTTCCCACCGCGGCGGCCCGGGTCTGGTCAAGTGGGATTTGTGGTGGACAAAGTGGGGCTGGGGCAGGTTTTCTCCAAGTACTTCGGTTTCCCCTGCCAATCTTCATTCCACCAATTGCTCCACAATCACCCTCACCTATCATCTGGGGCTGGTACAATAGGCCAGAAGTGGCCGCAGTACAAGGGACTTACGTATCCACATTTGTTTAATATGCGCAGACGTGCTACATGCTTCGTGCTTTCATAGTTCATCATCAGGCGAGTCACAAGAATATTTAAGCTAAGTTCTGGAAGGATATGAATAGTTCGAGAGCAAATAACAGTTCGTCAGACTTGGCAAAACCAGTTTCTTCCTAAACACTGTATAAAGTACTAGAAGTGCTTACCATTCGCGTGATGTATGCTGTGGTTGCGACACGTTAAACACTGAGAGCCTCACCGCCAATCTCTACCAGCCGGAGATACATTCATAACAAGTCATATATATATATATATGTAATATTTCATGTTATAAAGAAACATCAGTTGCCATAAAAATACCGTATACTTAGCGCGGTCGAACTTCCTAAAACAAATCCCTTCCGGTAGGTCAGCCTATAAGCATTTCAAATATTCAACACTGTACAAATGTTTACGGCGTCCAAATTAATGGGGCTAGTGCTGTTATCACCCTTAAGTTTAAATAGGGTCTCTAATGGCATTATGTTCATACAGAGTACACAAAAATTTGTCACTTTATATCTATAACATTGATCAAAGTAAGTAAAGCTATCCCTGTAACGGGCCGTGAAGGCCCATAGGGTTGTGAGATGTTGGTGCTCCCACATTTTCTAGACAATCGACTCACAGATGGCGGTGAGGTTGTCAGCCTTAAGCGCCGGCCGCCCTTTAGCTCCAGGAATATTCCTGGTACTCATTTCTGTTAGAGGCTGAGTCGACCCCAGGGCCATAGTGCGGCTGGAAGGATTAGGTAAATTGAAAAATCCACCTCATCGAGATTCGATCCCGCGACGTTCCGGCTTGTAGCACAGTGCCTCAACCAACTACGCTACCGCGTGCCCCCATAACATTGATGTAAATAGCTTAATCGTGGAATAAAGAAACAGGAAAAGGAACGTCTGTTTGATTGTTGGTCGGTCAGTAAGTCGATCGATTACGTAAACTAATTAGAATTGAAAACACAACTTTAGAGACTTGGTCATCTTTCCGTGCTCTTGCCACTGTCGTAATGACACAGTGTAGCCGCATTTGCTGCTCCCTCAGTGTCACATGTTTCCACAAAAAGCCGTGTAGCTGCGCTGACGGCAGTACCTACGGCCACTATACCAATCTCCATGGAAGTCACATACATAACAATGGGTACGAGTTCTGCATATAGTACTTACTACAAATAAGCAGGAATATTATAAAACTGTAGTTCCACCATCTCAGGAAACATTCAGCTTATCACACACGTCCAGTCATGCAGAATGCATTCATAATGTTTCTCTCCAACAGATCCTCACAAACAAAGGAGGAGGATGTATGTTTTGACAGGAGGTAGGATGCGACACATGACGCATCTCCTGCCTCAATTCCAACATAAACTTCACACAATGCACACAGTTTCCACAAAAGAGGCCCTAGCGAATGAATCGTAGATATGGAAAAACTACATCCGGTGGTGAGAAAATTTCACTACCAAATTCCAGAAGTCGAGGAATGTTGTGTAACCTTCTTTTCAGAATAATGCATTATTTAATTCTGCTGTTTCAATATTATTTGTTGTTAAGTTGGTAATCGTAATAGCCATAAACTATCCAAGAGTAGTGTCACACACTCAGGCCACTTTCGTGACAACAACAAAGATATAACAAAGCAACACGGCTTAGTACGCATGAAACTGGAATAGTGAAACGGAACTAAAAGTAAATTGGAAATAGAAAATACATATTTCAGTTGAAACTACAGAAGAAAATCACTGAAATCTTACTTCATCATTTGAAGAAATATATGTTCGAAATGGCTGGAGATACAGAATGTGTATTAATGAAGATGCGATTAAAATGATGCAGAATTTCAGAAGGAAAATAAATGAATACAGGATAAAAAGTCAATCACGCCAACAGATAATCAGACCCTAACAGAAGATGATCATAAACAGAAAACCTTAATAATCATTAATCAAAAATATGTGTGAAGTAATGACAAAACGACAAACTTTTTTTAAAAGTTTCAATACCATATGTAATATTTTACGTTTTGTTATTATAATTAAGGACATATTTTATTTCATGTTATGAATCAGTCCAAGCCACTTCACATCAACAAATCCCATTTCCCTAAAAACACACTTCAATATCAGTACCTTTCAAGAGCTTTTAAAACAAATTTTAAATCAATACAGAATATCTGTTTCAATATATATTTAATAATGCACGGTAGTAGCTGAATTCCGACTTCTGTGGTAATGTGTACAGACTGTTGGAGGACGTTAATGAGTGTGCGACAAACAAACCACAAACGTAGGACATACCCGCCACTTCAGCATCCCGCCTGCACAAAACAAGAGTCAGTACTGATTCAGACAGGTCAAAATGATGTATTTACTGTCAAAGGAATTTGGATCAACGCCCCCTGGATTCCGGTCAAATTTCCCGCAGGCATTATCCACATGGCAGTGGTATTGCTTTACATGCGATAAAAATGTCCGAATCACGTGGCCTTTACAGGCACTTCACTTTGCAGCTCAGTCGTCTCCATTCCCGGTAGGAGCGTTGGGATTTTTAGGTCTACGGAAGTCGTTATTTGGAACAAGTTATGGCAACTGCCAAACATGTTTAAAATAAAGGGCCGAGTATAAATTCAGTGCTGTAGACATGCCCTCCGGCTCGCCTTTGTCGTCTAGTGGTCAGAGTTCCTGGAAACAGATTCAGAGGTCCCGGGTTCGATTCTCGGCGCTACCACATTTTCTGAGAAGTAGCGGGTCTAGAACGGGGTCCACTCAGCCTCGTGAGGATAACCGAGAAGCTACTTGAATGGAAATGTATCGGCTCCAGTCTAGAAAACGGAGATTAAAGGCAGTGGATATCCGTTGGGCTGACCACGTGACACCCTCTATCCGTAAAAGCTGGCACTAATTTCGCCGACAAGCAACGGTCGCTCGGTCGGTATAGTATAGTTCGTTTGAGGACTAAAAACCACGGAGTTCTAGTTTCTTTTAAACATGTCCTCCTGCATTTGAACAGTCAACAAATGCAGAAAGATCTCTGTGACTAACCTCCAGCCATGAAGACATGAAACGTGTTCGCGGCGCGAGGTTCGATTCCAACACCCTGACGCAAGTAAGACGACAAATGTACGTGCATACTGTGTCAGAGTATCCACACAACGGTACATTCCATCAGGGAGTATCCAATCGTTAACATTCGTAATATAAGACTCGCACCCACTGCAATTGTATAGAGGCACCAGCCCGTGCAAGCATGGGATTGGATTGACATCATCAATGTAAAATAATGGAGGCCCACAGACACTCATGTCATGTGCGTCCTAATTCTACGTGCATCACTTATTCAGCATGATACAGTACAGAGCCTTCAATGGGCATCTGGTAGTTATTAAGAGAGACGAAATTTGACCATGGATATCTCCACGTCACACTACTGGACCCTATGCTGAAACACTTCAGCACAATTGAGTTCATATCCTCAACGTGTTTCCTTTATTACAAGACACTCCTTTTAAAATTTTCCCTACGACAGTTTTGCAAACGTATGAAACTGCACATATGTCATGTCATTCCGTCCGTCTGCAAGCAGCAACTCGAGAAAAGCTAAACGAACTTTCACTAGATTTCCTACTGCGTAGCGGTGTACGCGGTAGCGTAGTTGGTTGAGGCACTATGCTACAAGCCGGAAGGTTGTGGGTTCAATTCCAGGTGAGATTATTGGATTTTTTCAATTGACCTAATCCTTCCAGTCGCACTATAGCCGGGGTCGACTCAGCCTCTGACAAAATGAGTACCAGGAATTAATTAAATAATTTCCCTGGGGATTAGAGCGCGGCCGGCGCGTAAGGCTGACAACCTTACCGCCATCTGTGAGCCGACTGTCTAGATAATGTGGGACCCTCAACGTCTCACAACCCTATGGGCCTTCACGGCCTGGTACAAGGATAGGTTTAATTTTTTTTTATTGGGTAGCACTGCTATAATTTATCAATATATTCCGATTTTTATTCAACTCGGACAAAAATAGTAGGTCCTATTTTACATGAAGATCTGCTTACGCGTGGACCTCGCTAAATATTTATCGGAGCAGAAACAGAGGCACGCATGAATACACTTTGCCGGTAAGTTTTACAGTTTTGGAGGCAACTGAACGGAAAGGATTGAGTTGTATCACGTCATAACTCGAGAAACGCTGGAGAGATGTTGCCATTCCTCCTTCCACCTCATCTGTTTCATGCTACCCATAACTAAGCATAAACATCTTGCATTAACAAATTGAAAATCTGCCAGTCAGTAGCACGTACATTTCCTGACTTGTCTTTATTTAATAGATTCATTTCATGAATCTACTCAGTAAAGTGTTACAAGGTCTCCCATCAGCAGCCTGTATTTATTCAGCTGATAAAGGGATGTCGGTTCTTATGATACCAGGGGGTTCATCACTGTCACATAAAAGTCTGTCATGGACCATATTCTGCGCAAGTTCAATGCAATTCACTTCACAATATATTCCTTAAGACCAATGTCAATATTTGCTTCAATCCAAGTCTTTGTCTTCTATCGGTTTCCGTCAGGTTATGCCTAGTGAACTGCGTGCTTAAATATGAATTCTCGAAGCTGAGACGCATTTTTTTTGCGACCAAAATATATGTTTTCTTTGTGTTCAGAATGTAGTCGTTATCCTAACGGTATAACAATTTACAGAAGAAAATATTTATTTTAGTTGCTAAATATGTCCCTATGTAACATGAAATATATGAACAATTTCTGTGTTTTCACCATAAAAAATTTCTTCCGCCTATGCAAGTCTATCAAATCATTAATATTTTGATACACTGCAAACTCTGACAATGCTGAACAATTATGATTTAAAAGTCTGGCGTGGAGCAGGACACCATAGTCTATACATACAACACGTATGACTGTTAAAATTCTGTAAAATTTTCTATTTTTGGCCCACTCGCAAAAAATGTACCCTTCAGATAACTGTTAAATTTCCTAAGCCTTTTAAACTGAAGCGCACTTTTCAATTATATGGAACTGTGACAGAATATGTTGGTTGTTCTGAAATGTACGGCCACTGTGTACAAATCAACGTTCAAAGCGGATTCGGGATTATCTTTCTGCAAAAATCCATCCGGCTAGAATACCAGATGCTTAACATTCGGGGATAAACGTCTTGTGAAATATTATTTTCCCGGCGATTTAAACTGATAACCGTCAACACATTTCAAGCAACTGAAGAACAACATAACTTAATCGTTTAGTAACTTAGTGCCATGAAGGAACCCACTCCATCCATACCAGCTCTTGTCTGCTTAGTGCGCGAAAAAAAATTAAACATATAATTAAATCATAACCCACTTTTCGACGATCTTCAATCCTGAGCCAAAGAGAATAGACGTTCTCATCCATACATATATACATTCAAAGTTAAGGTAAATGATAGCTTCTTGCTGCTCGCCTGTTTGCTTCCTCTGCTTACACTTTTACCCTGACGATGGCGTTATATCCCAGAAGACAGAGCTCTTCATAACCACCGTTGTGAGAATCTCAAATCCCAGAATAATTTACGTTCAACATCTATCTATACATGGCTCTACAGCCCTTTGATGGATCTTGGCCGCGTTTTCAGTTCCTTAATCCTATACACAGTCGGTAGGCCTTCTTTGATGGGGGATCAGCCCGTTGAAAGGCTGCTACCTATACAAAGAACAACACAGACACAGTATATACGCAACGCAGACATCCATGCCTTGGGTGGGATTTGAACTCGCGATGCCAGCGTTCGAGCGGAGTGAAGACAGTTCATGCCTTAGGCCGCGCGGCCTTTGTGATCAGCACATTCCGCATTATACAACGTGGAAAACAGGTTTCATAGCAAATTTAAGCTCGGAATGAAGGAAAATGAGAACCCACTTTACAGGTAATTCAGTTTCGAAGTTAAAACTATTTTTATCCCACTCTGAAAAAAACTTTACGTTCAAAGAGAATCATTTTTTAAATGTCGCTTTCTGAAGAATTCACAGAACAAATTGCACTGAACACATCACAGAAATCTTTAAAAACTGCATGCACGGCATACAGTGTAAACTTGAAGGAAATGCAAGAATACGTCTTTAAAATACACGAGCCCTTAATGCGTTCGGGAAGTAATAAAATCCAATATAACTCCAGAGTTAGACCTGAACAGGAAAATTCATGGTTCAAACTGCAAAGTTCACACAAGAATTCTAAAAGAATTAAGACAGAGAAATGAAAGACTAAACGGGTGTAAAGCATAGTTCGAGACTATTACAAACAGACTGATTCTCCATACATACGGCAATGTAATTTGTTTAATTTTCTGTTTTCGATTTATTTGATGGCGTTATCAGCAGCTGACAAGTATATAGAGTTGAAGAGTAGGATAATTAATTAATGACGAATTTGAAAGAATGTGAAACGAAGCAGTCGTCGCCCGGCATTTGTCTAAATTGACTGAGGAAAGCCATTATAAATCTCAAGTAAGCACACCCAGTGTCCCGGTGAAGATATTTTCAAACTAACGGTGAAGTACGACCTACTCGAAGATATTCGAGATGGCTAAGGAACGCTACAGGGATCAGCATATGGCCCATCGCAATGGTGACTTAAAGAAGAAACCGGCAGCCAAATTGAACACAACCTTAAATTCAAAGTCAACACAACTGACTGGATACTTTCGTAGCGCTAACTTACGTGCGACAGAAATTCATAATTCACTTTGACGTGAATTCATTTACCAACACGAGACACATAAATCTGCAAAACTGCTGCAGCAGAGTGTACAGGTCGCTGCTTACGAACTCCCACATCATTCACCCTCCGGAAAATATACTAAAATCTACCTGATAGCCATGCGAAGGAAACTGCTGCACTGTTATCACTCTGTAAAAGTTCTTCGGTCCAAAATCCAGCTTCCTGGCAGTGATGCCCGCCATCACGTGTCGCCAGCATACGTTTCACTGACTCTTATCTAGCGTTACAGTCCTTTATCTCTGAACTGATAGCTCTCAGAAGAGAGCAGCTTAACGCGAAGGGCACTGAAGGCACGATGTTACGTTTAAACGATAATTAAAGGTGTCATAATCAGAGTATTTTTGGATTCGGAAGGGGAAGAGCGCATTAGTTGTAATATAACCTTTATTAAGGGCCGCGCAATAGTTCTAGCGGTTAATCGCTGGCTACCCACCGCGGCGGCCCGGATTCGAGCCCGGGTCTGGTCAAGTGGGATTTATGGTGGACAAAGTGGCGCTGGGGAAGGTTCTCTCCGAGTACTGTGATTTCCCCTGCCAATCTTCATTCCACCAAATTTCTCCATCATTATAATCACTCGGGACAGGTACAATAGGCCAATCAGTGGCCAACGTGCCGAGTGGACCCAGCTGGACTCCACCCCCCACTATGCGAATTAAAAAAAAAACTTTATTATAATTAGATGTATATACCGGGTGTTCCTAAAAGAATGGTGGGGTTTAATTGCCGTATATCTCCGTCAGTTTTTGGTGATGAAAAGCAAAACGTATACGGACTCATAACGCAGCTCTCAAATTTTCATTTTGTATATCGCGCTCTTTCCTAGTTCCATTTCCGACAGTTAGGAGGCGTGAAATGTAAGATGGCGACCATCGTTACAGTGCGCCGTGAATTTCGTGTACGTTTTCAGAAGGAGGCGCCACATGAAAACAATATTCGCAGATGGTACCGGCAGTTTGTGGACAGGGGATGTTTCTGTAAAGGCAAGAGTTCTGGGCGGCCACGTGTGCCACATGCCCCCCTTCACTGGAGGCCACCCCGATCCCCGTACATAACTCCATGTGATTTCTTCTTGTGGGAGTACGTGAAGGACATGGTTTATGTACCCCCATTGCCCCAGTCGCTCCAGGATCTCCGAAACAGAATCAATCGTGCTGTGGAGACCATCACACCTGAAATGCTGCAGCGGGTGTGGCAGGAATTCGACTATTGCATTGATGTGTGCCTGGTAACGAAAAGTGCGCACATAGAGGCACTTTGATGGATGTACATAAAATTTGGAAAGTTAAGCTTCCGACTGACACATGTTATGATTGTACACGGTAAGAAATACGAAACATATACGTATCTAAAACCCCACCATTCTTTTAGGAACACAAGCGCACAAGCTTCACACCACTGATTCTTCAAGTATGGTGGCAAAACCAACATTTCCCGCTGTTTCTATGCACTCTGTACTCATTTTGCTGACACATTTTTATTTTCCCCCAAATTCATCGCCGTAAAAACTATCAAACTGTATACTGCACGCCAGTATCATTGTAAAGTGAATAATATTTATGCTGCAGCATTCAGATTCTCACGGAGGTGGTCATGAGGCTTTCTGTCTTTTGCGCTGCAACGTCGTGTAGTGTGGCTTCATACTGGCTTTTTGCTTGCACTACACGACGGCATATTCCAGGAGGCAGAAATCTTCAACAGTGATGTTTCATTGCCACTTCATAAGTTCGCATCGCCGCCATAGTAATCCTCTTAATTGCACCAAAATGGTGTGGCATGATGTTCATAAATGTCGTTTAATAAACATCAACAAATGTTGACGTCCACTGTTGAACCCGGGAAAGGCCACAAGCAACTCGCTAACAGATTTCTGAATTAGAACTGCAAACTTGAAATATTCGTTTCCAACCAATGAGATGTAGCAACACTCATGCTTCGTACTCTAAAAGTCCCGGCTTCGGAACTCGGCCCTTATCCGCTCATTTGTAATATGTTTAAGGACTCAGAGTATATGGGGCCTAGCGCCGAGTAACCTTGAGGCGATAAAAATTGGAAAGAATGTGAAATTAAGCGGCCATGGCCTACTTTAAGGTATACTTCTCGCATTTATCTGGGGAAATTGAGGAAATCTACGAGAAAACTCAATCGGGATGATCGATGTCCTGGTCGAGATTCGAGCGAGGCACATCCGGAGCCTATTCCGCGAGTAATTTAGCTCTAAAATCGATCACTCTGACTGCGAATTTTCAAAATTTCTTCAGTCTCGTGGGTTAATACTTGGGTAATACCCTGAGAAAGACAACGTTACTGTTTTTCCAGTGCAGCATTCAAAATAACACTGTCATTCGACGATATATTACCCAGAAGCTGATATACTACCATTAAACACACTATCATACATGTGACTGAAAGTCAGGGATGTCCCAACAAAGCAGTGATACCAAACCGCGTGTTATCCGACAGGCCTACTGCATAAAATTGCGAATAATAAAAATGAAGTTTAAAATACGTGTATTAACGTCAATTAATCAGATTGCACTCCAGTACCGGCCTTTTTATGGGTCTATGTACTACACTACAAATTTTGATCTGCCTTACAAGTATATACTGTATATATAAAACCCAGAGTTCAACATAAGCTAACTGAGAAGGGTGAAACCTGTCCCTATCTTGAGCCATTTCGAATTCTGTAAGATCAACATGGCTCAAGAATGCCGTCTTCTGTGACGTAGCGACGTGTAGATATTGTGTAAACCGACGTTTCGGAGGAACGTATCGCCTCCATCTTCAGGGTATAAAAATCCGCGAGCGATGAACCTTAAGACGACTTTCTTCAAAACTGCCGTTTCTCATTAAAAGCAAAGTATTCTGACATGTTGCGCAACGGAGGACCCCTTCCTCCCCAGTGGTACGTGGCGGCATCGTAGCTCAAACACGTGACAGTATATTTTAGACATAGTATTTCATAAATCTGAGTATTTGAAAATTGTGACTAGTAGGCCTAATTATACGAATGTTTTACGATGCGTAGAACTGATTATTGTTCACAATACGCGTTCTTATCTAGATAATGGTCTTCAAATAACTAAAATGAATCCATTACTAGGTTTCATATGTAAGAAAGCTACCGAGGTGGCAGTCCTGTTTCTGGTTAATTCTGCGGCAGTAGGAGTCAGCCCTGTCTGAAGTTGGTAGTATGAAAATATAAATAAATACACATGCATGATCTGAACTTGACCTCGGTGTCTGCGAATTCTACGCGGTATACTGATAAACACTGGATACCAAAAAAACTAAAGGAACGATATGGCACTAATGCAACAAGTGATAATTTATGTGCCTGTAAACAGAGAAAACGTACTCATCACAAGGCAGTACTAGTTCTGGGAAACGCACTAAAAACATCCTATGCTTAATTAGGTACAACGCCAGAGAGGAGCAGAACAATGAAATTTGATTAGAATGGGCAATTTTTGTTAGTCTCTTCCCCCCCCCCTTGGCACTACAGCCCCAGTGGGCCTAGGCCTACCTCCATGAACTTCTTCGTTCACTTCGGTTTTTCTAGATCCTACACATTCGGCAGGACTCCTTGGGCGGGTGATCAGCTCGTCGCAAGGCCTCTACCTGTACATAAACGCAGAAAAACGCACACACAAACTAACCATTGATGCCTTGAGTGGGATTCGAACCCACTATCCCGGTTTCCAAGCGAGCGAAGACAGTACATGCCTTAGACCGCTCAGCTACCGTGACCGGCTGCTAGTTTCTTTAGTCTTTTAAATTTTGTTCTCATAGCTAAAGGCCATAAATGCTATTATTGTGCTCCTGGGTGATCTCTTATACAGATCGTGGGATTTTTCCCATACAAAGAAACTGAAATCAAATAATTGGAGTCAGTTTATAGGCAAATAAGTTACATAGAGCATACTGGTTCTTGGAGATCAAAGATTTGTAACTTATGAGCATTTTGACAGCAGACTGTCACAAACATGCATCTGGAGTATTGTAGGCAACAAATGATAATATGTATGATTTTAGGTACTCAAAGCGGTGGTTACGAAGAGGTCTATCTCCTGGGATATAACACCGTGTAGTCCGTTGAAATTCAACCGAAACGTTGGTTGACTTTTCAATCGATTACATGGCGTTACATCCCAGAAAACAGAACATTCAAGAGGTGAGATACGCTATGTCAAACCGTTTCTTGTACAGTGGTTAACTACTTATGACACTCAGTACTTTCTATGTACGCAAATATTAATACTGATATAAACTAACTTAGGATCCACTTATCCAATCCGCATGAAAATTGTGTCAAATAAAGGATGTCCGGATGAAAGGTATCCACAGCGTCACTTATGCGGGCTTTCAGGTGTTGCAGCGCGTTGATCTTAACCTGGCAGACAATGTTCTTCACATAACCCCACAAGGAAAATAATTCAGTGGAGTTAAATCTGGCGATCTAGGAGTTCAAGCGGTTGATCCATTTCTACCGATCTGTCTCCCAGCGCTCCCAGCCATCTCTCTGTCCAAGTGGTCCAAGTGGTTCCAAGCATGGTGCCAGAAATGTGGCGGCGCATGCGCGTAAGCCGGGCATGGATAAAATACTTACAGGGTTTTCCTTTCCGATGACATAAACCGGATACGTTTACGACAATTACTTTCCGAGATATACATTTTTTTTTTAATTTTGGATACCTTTCATCCGGACACCCGATGTATTTCAATGTACGAGTATAAAGGTTCTTCAAGAACGAAACCATAAATCAGGACACCTATGTCCCCTGATAAAATCAACATTTCAACTCTGATAAACGAAATTAAATGAAAAAATTTGACCCCATTTTTAGGAGAAGTAAGTACATCATTTCTTCTTACAGATTAAAGCTTTGTCCTTCAGGAGCATAGTGGTAAGAACACAGCATGCATAGTTGGCCCAAACATATCACAATATTTCGAAAACTGCATCCGGGGGTCTGTAGGTACCAGAATTGGGCCCTTCAAAAAAGTTCACGAAATGTTTACAAAAATCACGCTCTCCTGCAATGTTAATACAATCACGAAGGGTTTCGGAGAGTACAGAAAAAACAAAACTTTTCTTTTTATAAATTTCAGTATCTTCCTTTCTTAACCTCGGTGCTAGATGGAGGTAAGTGGTCAGCTTCACGCCTTTACTGCTTTGCCCCCAGGAACAAAAGCACAGGTTCCCAATGGTTAAGAGGACGTGTGGGACCCAGAGCCGCCCTGCACGTTGTGAAGTGAAAAGTTTCTTAGCACTGTCGGAAATAGAACCCTGGTTCCTCGGTCGTCCAGCCTGTACGTACTTTAGTCACCACAAGCCCACCGCCTAAACTATCCCCGGCTCCTCGTTCTGGGAAACATGTAGTTATTTTAGATGTGTACTTGGTGTATTTAGGTTTTACAAGGAAAGTTTTCTTGGCTGTAGACGTCTGGGAACTGCTGCTATGGGACACGACATGCAGTCTGTGTATTTCTCTAATCCACTCCGAATTAACCGGTCGATCACTGGTTCTTAACTCATTTAACGACTCTGCATCAGCTATATGATCGAATGATTAAGTTACGGTAACTTAAATGGACTAGGACGAACGCGGACGCAGTCTATTCAAAGCATTTTATTGGAGGAAATTTGAAAATAACGAATGCTCGTATATTGTGTGACTATACACGGGGCTTGGATAAATGACTGCTCCATTCTGACTTTATTCTGGTCTGAACTACGACTGACTTCACTCTGAGTCCGAGTCTGAGTCTTATATTATGACCGACGGTCAGTCGGCCAGTCTGTCTTGGAATAAGCACCCATCTGGGGCTTAAGACCAGATTTTTATTATTGTCAGAGGGTTATGGGTTTGTTGACGAGGGGCGCTCTCTCTGACGAGAGTACGGGTGGGTCGTTTACAACTGATGCTGGCTCTCGCCAGCGCAGTCATTTTCGGGTCCGTGTCCCTTGGGACTTGTGACCATATTTTACTGCCTCAGATTCGAGACTTGCCTTTTCGTCGCCTCCTACGACTCGTAGGGCTAAGGTGGAGGTATTCGACCCTGCCTCCACACGGAATGATCTTTAGGACCCCTTATAGCGTATCAGTATCTACGGAAATGTTTATTGATCACTCGTATCCACGGAAACGCCTGTTGATTTCCAAGACTCTATCTCAGTGGGAACAACTTTCATTTTCGTATCCACGGAAATGTGCTCCGTAACGAGTTGGTTTCCAAGAATCCATCTCTACGGAAACGTGTTTGTCACTCTTCCCCAGCAAGGGGTCTACATGCCACAGTACTGAGTTCGAACTAGGAAGTCGCGAATATACGTCAGATTCACGACTGCTGGCAGTTTTGATCCGTCTGCAAACTGCGAATATACGTCAGATCCACGGCTACTGGCAGTCTTGATCCGTCTGCCAACCGCGAATATACGTCAGATCCACGGCTGCTGGCAGTCTTGATCCGTCTGCCAATCAACACCACGCGTAAGCAGAGTACACATCACAATAGGTGCTCTACACCAGAATACCACAACAGCAGGTACCACGGCTATGAACTCATACCATTACATATCTCAGCAAACAAACAGAAGAGAACACCAAGGACCGAAAGAAAGAGCGAAGTGCACGAATTTAATTAAATTTAATATAATGGGGGGCGCGCGGTACCGTAGTTTGTTGAGACACTATGCTACAAGCCGGAAGGTCGCAGGTTTGAGTCCCGATGAGGTAGATTTTTACAATTGACCAAATCCTTCCAGCCGCACTATGGGCCTGGAGTCGACTCAGCCTCTAACAAAAATGAGTACCAGGAATCTTCCCGGGGTAAAGAGCGGCCGGAGTGTAAGGTTGACAACCTTACCGCCAACTGTGACGCGATTATCTAGAGAAAATGTGGGAGCCTAACGTCTCACAACCCTATAGGACTTCACGGCCTGTTACAGGGACAGCTTTACCTTTCTTTTTTCTACCTTTAATAACTGGAGCTTGGATTTAACCTTCAATTTAGCGGCCTCCGTAATCTAGAGGTAACGTTCCCACCTCATGACTCGTAGTACGCGGGTTCAAATACCCGGCGGAGGTCGTCGAATTTTTAAGGGCGGAAAAATTCGGGGAACAAGTCCTCCGGGAGGGACTTTAAGCCGTGGGTCCCGTGTCGTAGCTTTACGGCACGTAAAAGAACCTCATATCTCCAAAGGATGTCACTGAGCCAAATTACGGACGTTTCCCGCCCAACAGCAGTCTCTAATACCTCCGGTAGATGGGGGAAGCATTATAGATACCTCTCAGCTGGTAGAGCCGGTCTCGCTGGCTGGGCGGGACTGATGGTAATCACCAGTACCGGTAGGATATAGAGACTGGTAGAAATCATAGAGGGAAGCACAATGGACCAATACAGGTCTAAGTGCATGGGGAAACCCACCCTCTCCAATAACTAACTAACTAACCTACAATTTTAATTAACTGAGCTTAAAACTTCGATGAAGGATAATGAATTTTAAAACTTAGCAGTATACTAATGCACGTACAGTATTATTATCACGTGTATGACTGACTATAGACGGGGTTTAGATTGGTAACTGGATTTACTGAACATTTACAGACCTTACTACAAGTAACTATAGCGCTACCGCTAATTCACACACTCTGCAGTTTATTACATCACGTACAAAGTCTTCTCAGTTTGCTTTATCTTCACCAGTCGTTGCCTGGCAACGGATCCCAACAATGTCCTCTTCTTCCGTGTTCATGTTCTTACCGGTTGACGTCTGTACCACAACTAACTCATTGCTCGAAATGTCCTGCTTATAACATCTCGGCACTACCTCACGGAAAACACTGTTCCTCTGTTGCTGTTCAATTGTTACTTGGCGGGTCGCGCAGAAAACGCCATTTCTCTGCTTTTTTTTTTTTTTGCGGGTCGCTGCCTAGCAACAGCCGCTGTACAGTCGCCTATCTCAAAAAGAGTCTGTACGTGAATGCAAGTGCTGTGTGAATAAAAGCCGCCACTGACTGGTATAAAAGCTGAATGTTGAGTAGAAAGGACTGAAATGTCACTAACGTTTGTTCTATTATCGCAACAGGATGCTGAAATGCATTGCTTCATGGTTGTTCGATCCAATGCACTTAGTTCACCAACCCCACGTTCTGTTCTCCCACACGTTTTATTGTAATATTTAGGGATCAGAAATATAAAATAATGTCGTCTATGCTCTATAGGACAGCGTGTTCTAAGTCTAATCTCTCAATGAGAAATGAAGTATATAAGAATTAAATGCCATAAATGTCCAGTTAGCACAAGGATCAATTTTTTTTTAATTTCTTTTTGTTGCTAGTGGGGTGGGACTAAGTCTCTTGTACTGCGGCCACTTCTGGCCTATTGTACCAGCCCCAGATGATAGGTGAGGGTGATTGTGGAGCAATTGGAGTGAAGATTGGCAGGGAAAACCGAAGTACTCGGAGAAAACCTGCCCCAGCGCCACTTTGTCCACCACAAATCCAACTTGACCAGGCCCCGGGATCGAACCCGGGCCGCCGCGATGGGAGGCCAGCGACTAACCGCTTGAGCTATGGCGCGGCCCATGGATCAAATAATAGTAGGAAGGACATCTTAACAGTGGCCGGATTTCGAACCAAGTAGAACAAATAAATAATCTGTTCATATGAACATTTTGATGGTCACAGTATTGGGACAGGACACGAAGAGGTACAAACCCGTATGCTGTACCTCTCTCACGTACGTTCGCTGGTGGCCGCTCTGTGTTCGAAACTGTCATCTGAAGAAGAAAGATGTAACTTAATTCGCTGCTTAATGGAGCATGAAAGAATCAAATGAAGGTACGAGAGGGATGGCGGAAGGGAAGACTGTAGGTGAAGAAGATATACACGAAATAAATTATTATCCGTTGAATTTCAACAGGATTTTTTCAGTATTTACGTTACAGTTTCAAAAACATTCCTTTGTATGCTCGTGTTTGCGCAGCGTCTGCTCGCATTACTGCTGCTGCTGCTGCTGGCACAGCGATTTTATATAAATATATTACGAATTTGCTGGATGCAATTCGAACATTTATGGCATTTTCCAGTATACGGAGACACAAAGAACAGCTGGGAATCATGCAAGTATGGAGAATCATAATTTCGGATATATTTTATTTATTCGGAGTCTAAATGCAGTTTCCGACAAGGGATTTGTAAAAATGAAATATTACATCAAGGATTTCCTTGCACCCCGAAAAGGGATATGACGGGCTTAAAACACAACGAAGGGGGCGGGCCAGTCTTGCATACAAATTTCGGCCATCCCCCCACCGATCGAATACGTACACCGAATCCTTAACGATTCCTACTGTGACGTGGAGGGGGGGGGGGGGGGGGGAGACAGTCACGAGAACTTACCGGCTACTTGCGAACTGCACACATAAGAGTTCGATCCAGAGACAAGAGTGAGAAGATGAACGTTTACAGTGAAAGGCAGCTTTCACAGCGCACAGATAAAACTCTGAAAACAGGTGTAACGCTCGAGAAAGGTCAATTCACAAAGAAACATATGCTTTATTTCAAATATTTCTTCTTGACTTGTCACGGTATTTTCTTTCCTTGTCATTGTGGTGGACACGGCAAGCGGGATCACCGTGTACACAGTCGTACATAAGTCCATTCCAACAAATTTCTCACCAATGACTCATCGCACGAAATAAGAAATATGTACGGTAAAAGGTAAAGCTGCCGGTCACGGTAGCCGAGCGGTCTAAGGCATGTGCTGTCTCCGCTCGGTTGGAAACCGGGATCGTGGCTTCGAATCCCACTCAGGGCATGGATGTTTAGTTTGTGTGTGTGCGTTTTTCTGTGTTTATGTACAGGCAGAGGCCTTGCGACGAGCTGATCACCCGCCCAAGGAATCCTACTGAACGTGTAGGATCTAGAAAAACCGAGATGAACGGAGAAGTTCGTGGAGGTAGGCCTAGGCCCACTGGGGCTGTAGTGCCAAGGTAAAAAGAAAAAAAAAAAAGGTAAAGCTATCGTGTACCATGTTGTGGAGGCCCATAGGGTTGTGAGACGTCAAGGCTCACATCTTCTAGACAATCGGTTCATAGATGGCGTTGAGGTTGTCAGCCTCGCGCGCCGGCCGCCATTTACTCCCCAGGAAGATTCCTGGTACTCATTTCTGAAAGAGGCTGAGTCGACCCCAGGGACATAATGAGGCTGGAAGGATTAAGTAAATTGAAAAAAAGCCACTTCATCGGGACTCAAACCAGCGACCTTCCAGGTTGTAGCATGGTGCCTCAATCAACTACGCTACCGCGTGCCCCAATAAGAAATATGTACTTGTATCTAACAAAATATTGATTTTCACAAAATTCTTCAACTAATATTCAAATTTACTTTTCATACTGGTGAAGTACACGTATAAAGCTAAACAGAAAACCTATTTAAGACTTCAAAGAAAGTGGCAGCCCTGAATGATGTATTTCGAGCCTCTCAGCAAGCTTACAGATTTATAATCGAATGACAGTTTTCAATACAAAGTTTCAAGAAAACGCGTTCTCCATGATTTTGCAGTTTACTTTACGTTGCTGCCAGTCAGTACCTCAGGCTCTGTAACATCTGACGGCAGGATGGCTGTTCAATAATCCCGTCTGGAGGCGGGGTCGAATACATCCACCGTATCCCTGCGAGTCGTAGGAGGCGACGAAAATGGAACCCAGTGTCTGGGGTTATAACCGGGACACCCTGTTTTGGGGGGATTGGGGGAGTCTTGAATCTGAGATACTAAAATGTAGTCTTAAGTCCCGCGTAAATCGGATCTGAGAATGAATGCGCTGGCGAGGACCACTGCAGCCACACATATGAAACTTGAAATTTATGGATCTTTACAAACGTGTGTTTAAAATTTAGATACCTTTCTTTCTTTTCATGTTAAAAAACGAATAACACGGTTACATTGCCAACAGAGGCATATTCTATGTATGTATCCTAATTAAACAAGAAGAAATAAAATACAGTAAAACTGGCATTGCTATCTGGAGTACACAGATATTTCGAGATGCATTTTTTAAGAATGTTCACTCTTGTTGTCCTTGTAGTATTCTTCCGCACGTAAACCACTAGGCCCATAGATAAGCCATTATGCAACAGTCATTAGGGACAAATGAACTGTAAGGGATAATATATCACCCACAAGACAATTATAGTCCTTTGTGTTTATTTAAATATATATCGTATCGAACAATTCCTCAAATAGATTGTACAGATCCCAATTACATACATATATTGTGTGATTTACTTGTGTTTTATCTTATTCGTGCTTTATTTAAGAATGGCCTCAGTAACTGATACTATACATCGTCAAGTGCCAGGCTTATTTTCTTGTAATTATGAATTAATCTTGCTCCCTCTGGAGCACAGGACATCTACGAAATACCACTTCGCTTTATTTTCTTAATAGAAAGTCAGTGGCACTCCTTGGACGAGTGATCAGCCAGTCGCAAGGCCACTAGCTACATAGGACAACACAAACACAGAATAAACGCAGACATCCATGCCTCGAATGGGATTCGAAACCACGACGAAGGTATTCCATGCCTCAGACCGCATGGCCACTGTGAGGATGATCAGTGAATAACAAACTGGGCGGAAGCAGTCCTGGCCTGACCTGGGGTACTATGCCGGAATATGCCTAGAGGGACTGAGGAAAATCCCCAGATTCTTAGTCAAGTTATTCTATGGCCTGCCACCCCCCGAACACAAGCTAGAAACGGGTTTGTTCATATCTTATAATATGAGGACTTCTTTAGAAATTTGAAGGCCTATTTCAGGCTCGTGTATACTCGTAGCAAGGATATAGTAACTTACAGGCCCCTTGTGCCCTGGCCTCTTGATTTTCACTTCAATGATAATTTTACAGTCGGTAGGATTCCTTGGACGAGTTACCAGCTCGTCGCAAGGCCTCTACCTAAACACAGGACAACATAAACACAGAATAAACACATACACGCCGGTCACGGTAGCCGAGCGGTCTAAGGCATGCACCGTCTTCGCTCGCTCGGAAGCTGAGATCGTGGGTTCGAATCCCACTCAGGCCATGGATGTTTGTGTGCGTTTTTCTGTGTTTGTCTACAAGTAGAGGCCTCGCGACGAGCTGATCACTCGCCCAAGGAGTCCTACGGTATGTGTAAGATCTAGTAAACCGAAGTGAAACGGAGAGTTTCATGGAAGTAGGCCTAGGCCCAAATGAGGGCTGTAGCGCTAAGGGGAAAAAAAACACACACATACCAAACATCCATACCTTGTGTGGGATTCGAACCCACGATTCCGGCTTCCGCGCGAGCGAAGACAGTACATGCCTTAGGCCTATCGGCTACAACGACCAGTAACCAACAAAAACCACAGCGAAATTCGTCTCACAAGACCCAACTCTAGTGCATAACGCATTATAAAATATTGTTGAAACACTTCTATCGTTCTTGTAAATAAAACATACGTGTGGACACTACTGCCGTTTATGAGTTCTTTTTTAAACGCTTAACGAAGTGCCAATCATCATCCTGCAGCTGACATTTCAATTATGTGATGGTAATTTTCTTCGTTCTGCATGTTAATTAAAAACAAAGCACTAGACGGGAGGTGTATTCTGAATACACAAAGTTCATTGCCTGACCACCAGATGGAGCTACCACTCACTGTAACTCTTACTGAGTCTTATCCGGTGGCGCTCTCATGCGAGGCGATGCACTGTTTTCTGTGATGGAATCAGAGGGCTGCGGCGATGACAAGGGGCGGTGGCTCGAAGTGTACCAGGCCCTGCAGTGACGGCAGGGACGGTTTCTTGGCTCGATATGAACCGCAAAGCGTCCAGTGAGATGACAAGATAGTTAACTACAGCGACTTTGAAATGCTGGCGTAAAAGTGGGTACTGCTACTACCAATATCCTGAGAACTGCCGAGGAAAAGTAGGTCAAGACGTAAGGACGCCACGGTAAAGATTCGAATCGGCCATCTCTGGAACTTATCCGACATATTTTGATTACATGTCTTGAAGTGGAGAGGCCTATTACGAAGTATACGAGCGGCATTCGTCTGAAAGCACCGGTGGAAGCCACAAGGAAACTCATTCGGGATATCCGTGCGCCGCCCGACATATGCAACAAACATCGTCTGATTACTTTCGGGGAATGTTCGCTACCTACCAGTGCGCAATCTTGCCGTCTACTCTCTACAAACACAAAGATTAAAATAAAGAACTAAAGTTTCACCTGTCATTTTGTATGGGTCTCTCGCATAACTGGAAAAACAGGCCTATAGAGTGTGGATGCTTAAAACAGAATAAAACTAAAGTAGTAGCATAGTTGGTTGAGTCACTAGGCTACAAGCCTGAAGGTCGCGGGTTCGATTCCCGATAAGGTCATTGGATTTCTCAGTTGACCTAATCCTTCCAGCCTCACTATGGCCCTGGGGTCAACTCAGCCTCTAACAGAAATGAGTACCAGGAATCTTCTGGGGGGGAGGGGGGAGTAAAGATACGACCGGTGCGTAAGGCTGACAAACTCACGCCATCTGTGAGCCGACTGTCTACAGGAAATATGTGAGCCTCGACGTCTCGCAACCCTATGGGCCTCCAAGGTCTGTTACAGGGATACTTTTGCTTTACTTTTTATGGAGAATACGAAAAAAACTGCAGAAAAGTGTATAATGAACTTCACAATTTTTTTACCTACACTTCACTAAATAAGTTTATTATTATGGTTATAAACGTCAATAAGGACGGATATGTCAGGGAGTGCAGTGGAAATATCACAATATTTTGGTAGGGAAATCTGAAGGGAAGGGATAATTTGGAATTCCTAGGCGCAGACTGGTGGATAATATTAAAATATGTTTTAAGCAATAAGGATAATTGAGGAGCTATTTCAAGGAAACAGCGGCTCCGGTCTAGAAAACCGTGAGGCCGTGAGGATTCGTTGCGCTGACCACGCGACACACTCTATCCGCTAAAGTTGGCACTAACTTCTCCGACAAGTGGCGGCGGTCGTTCGGTCTGTATAGTTCACTTGAGGACTCAAACCAAGGAGTTCCTTTAAGTAATAAGATTGGTATGGACCGAATTCATCTGGCTCAGGACAGGGAACAATAATGGGATGTTGTGAACACAGTCATGAATTTTCGAGTTTCATAAATGGCGAGTAATTTCTTGAGTGGTCGAACGACTATTAAGTTCTCAAAGAGTCTGCTCCATGGAATTGGTTGGGCAATAAGCAATGCTTGTTAACGCTTGAAGAAACTCGCTTGGTACGGGAATAATAATAATGTATGATGGTCCCTCTAGGGAACGTGTGTGATGGTTAGCCTTGTGTCCGTTATCAGCTGCGCCGGGAAATATCTGCTGCAACGTCAGTTCGTCTATTGATCCCTTATTCTGTGCTGGAGAACGGAGAAATATGCATAATGAAGCACACTCAATCAAGCAGTTGCAAATCAACGTACCTCTGTCGGAGAAATGATTACGTGCGGAAGGCTCCCGTGATCACGCTCAGTTCCTCAAGGCGGAAGCCGGGACAAAGTCCTAGAAACAATTCCCTCTCCCAACCATTCATAATCATAATTGAAACGTTTGTTCAAAAGTTACAGGAAAAAACTGGCAATTCATACCTTCAAGAGCAATTTCCATAGATTATCTTCCCATGTGTCTTACTGTTACACATGGACATTCTCAAATCACGATTTCCTTGAATATGTATGCTATATACTATTTCTCAGACCGCCTCTGTGGTCTAGTGGTCAGAGTTCCTGCCTATAAATCCAGAGCTCACGGGTTCGATTCCCGGCGCTACCAGATTTTCTGGAAGGTAGTGGGACTGGAACGGGGTCCACTCAGCCTCATGAGGATAACTAAGGAGCTATTTCAGAGGAATAGCGGCTCCGGTCTAGAAAACCCGAGATTTATGGCCGTGGGGTTCCTTTGCGCTGACGACGCAACACCCTATCCGTTGAAGTTGCACTAACTTTGATGACAAGCGACGGTCGGTGGGTATAGTTCGCTTGCGGACTACAGGACACAGAGTTTGTTATTCATATACTATTCCACAAAAGAGGGCGAACTGTAATACCGACTGTTGCATAGGTACTGTCACCTCTGTTTAATACTGCCGCCTACCGATCTTGTTCTTAAACTACTAACAATAATCCTTATTCCCGCACAACCCACAATTCGTCAGTCACAAAGCGTATCCTATTGTACACTATGTAGATACATACAATGTCTCGTGACTTCAGATCGTAACTACAGGAGTCACCCTCTGTAGTTACGTTCTGAAGTCAGGGGACACTATGTAGATACACAGTGTCCCCTGACATCAGATCGTAACTACAGGGGGTAACTCCTGAAGCCATTCTGAGTGAGAAATATTGTATCAACATGGTTGTCATCGGTTTCGGAGTATGGGTGTTTGAAGTGCAGTTTGATTTAAATGAGTCAGTTATTGAAGAAAGAAAAGCATTTGGGGGGGGGGGGGGGAGATAGAGGATAGCTCAGTCGGTATAGTGAAGGGCTAAGGGCTGGACGGCCGACTGATCAGGGTTCAACTGCCGGCTGAGTAAATACATTTTTTCTTTTCCACAGCGTCGAAACCTGCACTGAGGTTCAACTAGCCTCCTATACAACGGGTATCGGGAGCTGTTTCCCTGGGAATATAAAACGGCCAGGGCGTCAAGCTGACCACTCAGCTCCATAGAGCGCTGAGGTCAAAATGGTGGAGCTATAACTTCACTCCCTCATACGTCTCCATGGCGTGGTGCTTAATTAATTAAGTTCAATTTTTTCTTTACCTGTTACAATTTCTGTGACCAGTCCCAAGTTGGTCTATTCAAATGAGCACTTTTACATCAACGGAATAACTGCACAAAGTTTCTACGATTCATTCACAGTTATAGCATATACAATATGCTTATGTGTGCTTATAATATGAAGCCCTGTGAAAACAAAGCTGAAAGTACATTACAGCAGAAAACGTTGCAACCAGAATTCGTAACATCTTAAACAGCGACGCGATATTTCATTGCGACGCTCAGAGTGCCTAAAATAGAACACGACGTCACAGCCCTCCTCCACACAAATAATAGCAAAGAGCGAGCGAGCGTTGGTTCACATTGGCGTGTGCAGTCTTGGCCACAGACACTAGCCGGAAGGAAGAAAGGACAGAAGATATGAAACCATTAAAAACAATTAATGAAGAATTCTCGGGCGCTTGGAACTGTCAATGTGGAAAAATAACCGGTGGAGACTTCATTGCATTCACTTTCCAGAAAAGTTTCAAAGCTTATGCAATGAAAGAGCGCCAGTCTTACAGATCACTGCACGAGGTATGGACGTGAACAAATTAAGCGTAAGCTTGCCACGTGTCGCTGGCAGATGCATTTTCGTCCTATTCGCACTAGAAATATTCAGTAAAGTAAAATTATCCCTGTAACAGGCCGTGGAGGGTTGTGAGATGTTAAGCCACCCACTTTTTCTTTAGACAGTCGGCTCACAGGTGGCGGTGAGGTTGTCAACCTTACGCGCCTGCCGTCCTTTACCCCTCAGGAAGATTCCTGGTACTCATTTATGTTAGAGGCTGAGTCGACCCTAGGGCCATAGTGCAGCTGGAAGGATCAGATCAACTGAAAAAAAAAATCATCTCATCGGGACTCGAACCCGCGACATTCCGGCTCGTAGCATCGTGCCTCAACCAACTACGCTACCGCGTAGCCCAGATCCATTCAGTAATCTCTTCAATTCCATGTGAACATAAGTCTCCCGTTTTTAAAATAAACTACGCATAATTATGTGCGTAAAAAGCATACATCCATTGAGATGTGACTACTTTATTGTGAATACACAAATTAATTGTGTCTAATTAAGTATAATAATTTGTGTATTCGCAATAAAGTAGCCACGTTTGAAGGTATGTGTACGGTGGCGTGCAGAACAACGGCTCGGTAAACACGTTCAATCGGAAACGACATCCGGACTATCGCTAGGCAACGGGTCATAATAACATTAGAGGGACTGTTGGAAGCGGTCTTTCCTGTTGGGTCCGTCCCGAGGCTATATAGCGAGGGCACTAAGTAGGCTGAATGAGAAACGACGTAAGGGAGTGAAGCTGAAAAATCGCCACTGTTAGAGGCCGTTACTAAGGAACGGCTGTTGAAGATATAGTAGGCTGGATAAAGGCTTGTCGGGTGCTATGGTGATCTGTAAATTTTGGAGATTAGCAATGGCACTGCAAGTACTTGTAGTTCCGAGTGGCGTATATAAGTGGTCAATAAATCCATTCATCAATATAAACCCAGTCTATAGTCACACCCCTAAATCGCCAGGCTGGAGTGGCACGGCGTGAGGGACGCGGTCATACAGGACCGACGATCGAACAGAGACGACAGAAAAAGCAAAGTAGGAACAATGTTGCAAGGGGAACCTCGAAAAGAAGGACGTTCGAGAAGCGAGGTCAGGAGAAACTGAAGGCTTCATTGGAATTAGCAACCAAGGCTCAAGAAGGCGATTGCGTCTGGGAAGCAGGACAACACTCGGAAAGATCTTCAGGAAGACAGCAGAGCTAGGGGTCGCAAAGCAAATAGTCGGAACTACCATTAGACTGGACAGTGTGGGGGGTCGGCCCCCTCCGAAACGAAAGTGACGGCTCACAGAACAGGAGCCGTAAATGTAGGAGCACTGACCACTCTCGGAACGTTTGGCCGCATCAACCGGGGGAAGAATATGGTGATAAACTTGGACTGACTGACATCCTATCAGGGAACCGCTGGGGACGAGCAGCCTTAAGCAGGGAGGAGCGGGAGCACTTGGATAGTAAACACCGTGCAAACCAAGCCACGGGGAGGAAGGTGAAACCAAGCATAGTCCATTCGGGACGAACAGCCTTAAAAAGGGGGAAATGTAGCGTGTAGCACCTTTGCTAAGCAATGATCGCGAGAAGGAACATGCGTTGCTAGGTAGCGGTGGGTATAACACGTTAACGATATCCGACCTATCGCTAGGCAACGGGACATAATAGAAAAAATGTTTGAAGCAGTGTTTTCTGTTGGGTCCGCCCCGAGGCTATATAGCGAGGACTCCAGGCCGGCTGAATGAGCTCAGCTGCGGGATATTGTACGTTGTGACGGAACAAGATGTATGTAGCTAAGATATGCATACTGAACTGTATAGACCAGTATACATTTTTAGTCAAGAGTCTTCATTCCATGCTGTTACTCTGTAATTTCACTTAAGTGCTTTCTGTCTTTATAAATAAAACAAGTGACGAAATGTAAACATAGCATAACAATGTGGCATGTCCGCTTCACTTTGTATATGCTGGAAACTGTGTCAATTATGGGTTTAAAATGTGTCTAATTTTTCTACAGCTTTCCTCCGAAATATTCATCTCTCAAATAAATATTTAGAGAGTTACGCTCCAGAAAGGCACATACATTAACGCATGTAGGTCTTCATGAAAAGCGCCCATCATTATACGGTTTCTACAAAACCTGTAAAATGTCCACAAAGTTTAGTAAAACATACCAAATTCAAAATTTACTAAGAACAGACATGACAAAATCTACAAATCTCATAAGCAATTTTTTAACTGCTAGTTGCGAAGGCGCCATACCCCGTTTCAAATCGCTGTTCTACTGTTTAACTAACTTACCCGCACCTTTTAAGCTACATGCTTAATATTCCTAGATGATTTGCGTGGTATATAAATGTATAGATCTAAAAATATACAATAAAAACATCCACTGAAGCTTTCAGGCAGGATACGGAAGACAAATCGCAAGCTTGGTTATGTTTAGTATGATGTCTGGAAGACAACTGCAAGGATTCCTATATACGATTTTTTTCCCCGTATCTTCCTCATTCACATTAAGCCGGCACAGCGCAGTCGGTACAGAGACTGGCTAGGGGCTGGACGGCCGAGTGGTCGGAGTTCGAGTCCTGGGAAGGGCAAGATTTTTCTCCTCCCTTACGTCATCCACGCCGGTTCTGGGGCCTACCAACCTTCCTATCCAAAGGGTACCGGGAGCATTTTACCCGGGAATAAAGCAGCCAGGGTGTGAAGATGACCACTCACCTCCAACTTGTGCTGAGGTCAAGAATACGTGGATCTATACATCCACTTCCCCATTCGTCTTCATGGCGTAGTGCTTAATTAGTGAAGCATATGAACAACTTTACTTTCACTTTTCATTATCCACAATTCATGAACGTCCAAGTCTAGACCGAGAAGGCTGGTCTTGAGATAACACTCTAGGCTTTTATTCGGAAGGTGTTTCGTTAAAATCTCGGCCGAGACACCGGCTAGCCTAAGGGTTTTCGTGGTTTTCTTCAATCTTTGCAGTCAAATCCAGAAATAGTACCTCGATTAATCACCACCGCTTCCTTCGAAATCCTTTCCAATTTATTATTCACTTAATTAACTTATTTCATGGAGCTGAGCCCTTCTTGAGAATCTGCCAGTTGTGCAGCTACTCTTTCCAAAATTTTATGGAACCCGAAGTTTCATCACCGTGTTCACAAGAGCCTTCCACTGATCCCTATCCTGATCTACATCAATCCAATCCATATAACCCCATCCTACCTCTCTTAAACCCATTTTAATATTATCCACCCGCCTACGTCTTGATCTTCTTAGTGTTCTTTATCATTCTAGCTTTCCCACCAATATCCTCCTATATACATTCTTCTTCTCGTCCTTCGTGCAACATGCCCCACCTATCTCATCTTTCTGGACTTGATAACTATAACTGTATTCGGCGAAGAGTAGAAGTTATGAAGCTCCTCATTATGCAGTTTTCTCCAGCCACTTGTAATTTCATCTCTCTTCGGTCCAAACATTCTTCTCAACGCCATGTTCTCAAACACCCGCAGTCTATGTCATTATTCACCTATTGTACTATTATCCAAAGGTATCTTCTTTCGATACTGGAAGTGCCTTTAAATAACCCAGAAGAAAATAAGTCTCATAGCAAGAAATGGAATGTAAGCACAGCCCTCGGTAAAAACTGGCAAGTTTAAGGCGCAATGTTCGACTTGGGCGTCACAGCTGTTCACGGATCTGTTAGAAGCTTCCAGGAATCCGGCCTTAGCTTTAGGCCTCGATCATGGAAATTTATGCATTCTCTGTTTTCAATTTCAGAATCAGATCCACATGTTCATCGTCATGGGATCTGTCTTGCAACCATTAACAAAAATGTGAAAGACTCGTTTATTTCTTGGTTCCAGTTTGAAAATCAAATTCATGTGTCACGTTCATATCACATCACATCATTACCTTTTCTTGTAAGAACATGTGTTACCACAGAAGTGAACACAACAAAATTATTGCAGCTTGCAGAACAAACAGCAAGAACAGATCATTAAACGAATCCATTCTTCAACTCGCAGGAAACTTAAGTATAATACTAATTTGAACAGGATATGGTAGGCAGCAGTAGTGTCCTAATTTGAGACATTATCCTGGAAATTTCCTAGGGCGACAGAGAAAAATCTGCAAACACCTGTCAGGATAACCAGTCTCAGTGGAACACCTCGAACACGGAGTGCTGGCTACTCGACAGCGAAGTTCCGTTCTTGCGTCATGACATTTCGTTTGTACCGTACAACCGATTGAGATGTGATTCACATGATAAGCAGTGGGATTTATCTGCTTAGATCAAAAGGGATATTGTGCATACAGTTGTACGTAGGCCTACCTACAAGAAGCCTGGATGAGAAAGTCGGAAGAATAATTAATATGAACATATTGTAGCACTGCAGCATGTCGAACCGTCGCTAAGTAATGACTCGGTAAACAACAGAGTGAAGATTTAGTTGGTAAGTTAGTGAGTTAATCAGAGAACTGCAGTTCCGTCCTTGTGAGCTGTTGCTGTTAGTAGCTGGTAGATCAGGCAAGGGGATACTTAGGGAACCCAGAGGAAGAGGAACGTCTGCCGTCGAAGACCGCTACCAGGCAACGACTGGTGAAGACACAGACTGAAAAGACTTAGTGTGTGCTGTAGTGAACTGTAGTGTGTGTGAATTAGCAACAGCGCTATATTTGTGCCTACGATATGGAAGTGGTCAATATATCCAATTACCAATCAAAGACCCGTCTATACTCACTCCAACACCTGATAATATATTATGGAGCAAGAAGTATGATTACACAAGACAGGGTTACTAAGTTATAAAACCAAAAGTTTATAGGAATGTAGGAAGACCAAACGCAAGATGACAAGAAGCCTCTTTAGGACGAAACAGACAAGAGAGCCTACTTCTCTACTCCTTTAAGAACAAGAAGAAAAAAAAAGGAAGAAAGAGAAGGGCAAGAGCAAGAACAATAACAAGAACAAGGCGAGCAACAACGACGACGACGGTGATGAGAACAAGAACAATAAAATAAAAAGTAAACATGATATTTCAATTTAAAATATGTTTCTGACCCATCTTCAATTTTCTCGTTACAATTTGACTAAACTGTAAACCCGTTCTTTTTATGTCGTCCCAGCAATTTCTGTTCGAGGAGCATAACCCGAGTTCCGTCTAGATGCTGCTGCTACGAATCCTTCGGGACTCTTAGGTCCCCCTCTCTGTCACCCGAACAATTAAGTTACATCAAGTCAGTACCGTAACTTCATCAGCACTTCTTTAGCGCAAATCGTCTAATACTCGTATTACGATGCAGACGCGCATGACAGAGCTTCGGAATCATAAATTATGCTACATTAGCATTCTGTCTGTATGACACGCGTAGTTACGTCTTAAAATAAATTATAATGACGTGAAGGGGGTTACGCCTCAACGGACCCATGTCATAATGTTGACACACGGCTTCCGCAGAGGGACGTTCTGCGTCGCGTCTCTTATGGTGTGCTATACGCTGTACCAATTGAAGAGATTACAAAATAATATTGAATGAGATGTTAGATTATCTTGAAGGCTGCGCCATAGGTCAGGCGGTTAATCGCTGGTTTTCCACCACAGCGGCCCGGGTTCGAGCTCAGATCAGTTCATGTGGGATTTGTGGTGAATAAAGTGGGGCTGGGGCAGGTTTTCTCCGAGTACTTCGGTTTCCCACTGCCAATTCCCATTCCACTGACTGCTCCACAATTATCATCATCTATCATCCGGGGCTGGTACAACAGCCCAGTTAGTGACCGCAGTTAGGAAGTGGAAATGGCAGCTGAGTAGACGTTGGATGTAAGCCTGTACTAGGAACGTTAGTGTAGAGGAAATGAGGGAAACCATAAAAAGAATATGTTAAGAAAATCGAAGCCGGTCACGGTAGCCGAGCGGTCTAAGGCATACACTGTCTTCGCTCGCTCGGAAGCCGGGATCGTGGGTTCGAATCCCACTCAGGGCATGGATGTTTGTGTGCATTTATCTGTGTTTGTCTACAGGTACAGGCCTTGTGACGAGCTGATCACTCGCCCAAGGAGCCCTACTGAATGTGTAAGATCTAGAAAAACCGAAGTGAACGGAGTTCATGGAGGTAGGCCTAGGTCCACTGGGGCTGTAGTGCCAAGGAAAAAAAAACCGAAGGCCTTTGTTGCGTTACAAACCGATAACTTCCTGAATATACGAATTAACGCTGAGTTAACGCTACTGGTTTAACTTCACTGTGGTACTATCGTGGAATAATTGAGAGGAGTGTACGTATAAAGAATGCAGTCTCCTAATATTGGACAGGAGTTCCGCTGAGGGAAAGATTCACTATTGAAGC
Source organism: Cryptotermes secundus (assembly GCF_002891405.2). Classification (NCBI taxonomy): domain Eukaryota; kingdom Metazoa; phylum Arthropoda; class Insecta; order Blattodea; family Kalotermitidae; genus Cryptotermes; species Cryptotermes secundus. The sequence continues at coordinate 1,028,115 of NW_019720566.1, forward strand.
CGAGGTATTACGAAGTCAGGAGCAAAGGAACAATATTTATCGTAACCGATAAATGGTTCTCTGAGCGTTGGAGAAGCTGGTCTAGAAATACGCCGTAGAACACAGTGAGCTTATGGAACAACTAAGGTAGCCGAAACCCAGAACGAGGTCATGATATAAGAATAGTGGAAAACTATTCTTAATTTTGGAATGCCACACCTATTTTCAGGTGCGTTCTTTGAGATTTTGGAAACCTCATTGGCTTTGACGGTAACTTAGTGCAAGTGCCACTGTTATTACAGCAGATCACAGTAGATATAAACAGGTCAAAGCCATAAAATATTTTTCCTGTGCATTATTTCGTTTAACATACACCGTACTAAATTCCCTTATTAACAAAATTCGTATATCATGACCGGGATAGCGCAGTCGGTATAGCGACTGGCTATGGGCTGGACGACTGAGGGGTCAGAGTTCGAGTCCCGGTAGGGTCAAGAATTTTCTCTTCTCCGCGTCATCCAGATCGGCTCTGGGTTCCACGCAACGTCCTATGCAATGGGTACCGGGGCTCTTTCCCCGGGGGTACAGCGGCCGGGGCGTGAAGCTGACCATTCACCTCTAAATAGTGCCGAGGTCAAGAAAACATGGATCTATAAACCCACTCCCATATATGCCTCAACAGCGGAGTGCTTCATCAGTTAAAAAATGGGATAAATTTACCTTATGTATTTATGCAAATTATTTTTACTGGTGAGTAATTTTTTTTTTGCTACTAGAAAATTTGATTTGATCTTCTTGTAAAATTGATGTTATATAGAACGGAGCAAAACGTGAAGATTTTAACTGTAAAAATGAACGAGTGTACGGATTTGAATGAAGCTTATGAAATTTGCATAGACTGCCTAAATATGCATCTAAAATTATTACGTTAAGATTACATGTAAGAGAAAAAATATTTTGCGTTTTTCAGCGTTAAAAATAGGCACTTATGCATTCATATTAGTTGCCATAGAAACGCCGAATGACACTAAGCCCATAGAATGGATTCCGGAGTGCCCTAAGTGCTACGGTGAATAAGAGGATCTGATGAAGGTTAACTGTGAAAATCGTAGCTATAAATGGGAATGTTAAGTATTCATGGAGATTTGACTGGTGGCTATCAAATTCTTTAATATAAGCCGAAAGTTAAACAGCAATTAGCTAATTATCCCACAGAATAAATTACAATTTTGTAAAATCTTCGTCACCTTTCGGCATTCTAAAACAATTTCCTAAATCTCTTGACACTGGCTTTAAGTACTGTGAACCGGAAATGAAGTTGTTTTTCATGGCCGCACATGTATAAATTCGTTTCATGTCCTGTTAATAAAAACAGCAGTTGAAACATTACACAGAATTCCCACCACATTTAAGGTGACAATAATTTTCCTCTGTACCAGAATTCACACACACACACACACACAACTATTACTGCAATACCGCCCTCTTCTTGCACGTCATTCGTAAGAAAGGAATATATATATATATATATATATATACTTTACATAGCAGAACTCCAGATATGATAATGTTTAGCAATTCTACCTAACGTTCTTATTAACCTGTATGTATGCCCAACTCAAAACATAAATTCAGGTTAAAAATACACCCTGAATTGTAAGTTATAAAGACACACTTACGTTTCAGCAGATATTGAAGGTCCATTTGAGATAGACTTCAGTTATCAGGGGGTGAGTATTTGAATTACACTTACCTGCAACAAAAAGAATTTATACATGTCTTAAATATATATTGTAACCGTGCAGAAATTCACTCCATAACGGAGTAGGCTACGCACAGCTTCCAAAGTCTAGAGTTATCAGTAAGGTGAAAAAAAAAAAAAAAAAACTTCTACAACTCTGCAAAGCGAAGCACACTCGTGGTGAGACATACACGTAGAATTGTCAAGCATCGTGTAACGTTAACTTACTACGCATAATGATCACCACAGTCGGTAAAAGTGGCTTCTCGTTAGTGAAGCACGGTGTCGTTGGGTGTCGCTGGAAATCCATGTCGGACCTATATTTTACGATGTTATAAAACACTGCGAAGTGAAGAAGAGATATACTCTTATCATTCCTCTATAAAAACAATTTTAAATTTATACGAGTATTATATTGTTCATATTCGAAAGTATGACAGTCCCCTGTTTCAAATGTCACACAATATGGTCAGTGCCTGTTTTCTGAGTTGCTGTCTTCAAAATATCGAGTCCTATAATTAACATTCCAGATTGGCTGAGCGCTTTTCCAGTGCATGTTAAAGTTATCTCTGTGCTTAATTAAGCACCATGCCATGAAGATGTATAGGGGAGTGGAGACGTAGCTCCACCATTCCTGATCTCAGGACTACACGGAGATGACTGGTCAGCTTCACGCTCCAGTCGCTTTAGTCCTGGGGAAAGAGCCCCAGTACCCATTGGTTAGGAGGCTGGGTGAGCCCCATAGAGAAAATAAAAATCTTTTGCTCCTGCCGGAAATCGAACCCCGACGATCCAGCACGCAGCCCACCGCTATACCGACTGAGCTATGCCGGCTCAAGGCTTTTTAACATCTGAAGAAGTGCCAAGGGGAGATGTGGGCTTATGAAGACAGAAAGCATTTTATATGCAATTAAATATCATGAAGTAGCCTTTACTGGAGGTCGTGTCCTTCTGTCACGCACTTCACCTTCACAAGGTAGACTGTACGTATACATCGACAGTTGTCAGGGGAAATAGATTTCCGTTCCAACCCCACTATTATGCTTCAGATCACATTTCTTAATAAGTTTTAAACACATGTGAAATTGATACCTGTTTGGAATAAGTGATCTATGCGAAATATATTTTTTTTGCGGTGCGCCGTTTGATAGAAAAATTGCTATCTGAAGAAAAAGATTAATGGCCTCTGTAAAGAGGCCTGCTCATTTCTTAGGCAGTTAAATGAGGTATTTATTTAGTGTCCAACTAGTTCATGAAGCACAGCCCTATTTTAAATGTTAAACAGTCCCTCAGACAGTAATAGAATTCTTCGCCTTTTTATGAACCCGAAAATTAATTTTTGTGTTCAGAAGTATTCGCCCAATCTGAGGAATGCTAGTTCACCCGTCAACTCCCCAAGCTGGAATATCACCCCTTAGCGGCCGTTCGTTACTTCTAATTCAATATATTCACAAATTCACGTTTTTCGATATTATCCATCGTCCTGTTTATGTTTCAAAACACAAACGTTTCGGAGACCGGATTCTGTCTCCGTCTTCAGGTAAAACGTACTCAGTTGGGACCAATCTATAGAAATAGTCTCTATCTCCGAAACGATGTGTTTTGAAATACAAACAGGGCGTTGCTTTAGATAAGAACAGGACGACGGATGTCCAAAAACATAATATTTGTACTACTGTACCATCTTCACAAACTTTTATATCAATATATTCAAACCCCCTCTGTGGTCTAGTGGTCAGAGTTCTTGGCTGCAGATCCAGAGATCCGGGTTTGATTCCCGGCGCTACAAGATTTTCTGAGAATTAGTGCGTCTGGAACGGGGGTCAACTCAGCCTCGTGAGGATAATTAAGGAGCTATTTCAATGGAAAAGTAGCGGCTCCGGTCTAGAAAATTGACATTAACGTCCGTGGGGATTCGCTGCGCTGATCACGCGACACCCTCTATCCGCTAAAGTTTGTACTAACTGCGCCGACAAGCGGCGGTCGCTCGATCGGTATAGTTTGCTTGCGGGTTACAGGCAACGGAGTTTCTTTTGTTTATATTCAAACTATATTTTCTATCGCTTCCTGCGTTCACAACCTGAGAACACTCCATGCCTAATAATGCTTTAGACAGTCACAGGTGGTTTTTCGTATGGAAGTGAACTGAATATATTTGATTGTTGTTTATCTCGATTCAGAGCCGTGCCACGAACTCTGACACCAGTTGTAACGTCTGAGACGAGGCTTCCTAGAACAATCTGCTAAACGTCTTGAAATCTTTCAATGGGACGAAGACAGAATCTAACTGAAACAAAATCGATTACACGGAACATCAGGCACCCTCTCAGACTCTCTTTACATCCGCAGCCGGCAATTTACGATTGCGGGGGGGGGGGCAGGGAGCTAAATGGAACACAGCTGAAGAGGGAGATACAGTAAATTTACTTGAGGGAAGGGAAGTGTAGCATGAGGGTAGGTCAGTGTCATTATTAGGGGATGTGCCCCTCAGAGGAAAAGCAGGGGTTGAAATATATGACTTTCAACCCCACACGTAAACATGCACAAATGCATTGCGGAGGTGTAGATGTTATTTCAGAGATTTTTTTTTTTTGCGCAAAGTCACCCCATGTTTTATTGCCCTACACAACTTGATTGGATCTCGAAAGGAGATTCGTATTGCAATATAAAGCTCAGACACCAAGAAATGAAATATTTTACAGGGAATACTGCAATATCCTGAAATAATGGGTGGCCATTTGTGGGGGAATGTGTCGACTTTCAGTCCGGGGAGATTTCAATTTTAATTCCAATTCTGAAAACATGTTACGGATTAGAGCATAATACAATCAAGAATTATTTTATTATTATTATTAGAGGGGGTGGGTTTCCCCATGCGCTTAGACCAGTTATTGGTCCTTTGTGCGTCCCTTTTAATTTCTACTGTGGCCATACCCTACCGGTACTGGTGCGTTCTATCAGCCCCGTTCAGCCAACGAGGTCGGCCGTCGGTACCTGATATTTCCCCCATCCACCAGAGGCATTGGAAACTACTTGGGCGGGAAATGGTTGCCTAATTTTGCTCAGAGGTCTCCTAAAGACATATACAATCAAGAAACTCTTGTTTCTGAGCTTGTTGCAGGCAAATCCGGAAACCAGTTCTTGATTCGAGTCACACAGTTGGCGCAGACATAAGACGTTGCCTCAAACTACTTCGGCGCTGCAAGATACGGCAATGTCCAACTCTTGAAGGTTATGGTACCGAGTACATAATCCCTAACAGGATATTGCATGTGTTACTCGAGTGATTAGGTGAGAAGTTACGTCGGTGGGTTTCAACAAGACGAGTTGGTCGGTGGTAGATGAAGAAGCTCTGAACTGTTTCTGCATGTCCTGTAGGATGATGAGCATATTGCGACTGATAAATGAACTATCCGCGAGCCAATATCGCCATTTTATAAATTCTGTGTTGTCTGTAAACAGCAAAACATTCGCGGATTTCTTTTTATTTCTACAAACTGAAACGGCGCCTCGAATAAAATCTGTAACCAGCCGTATAAGGACCCAGACAGAATGGCGGGTGGGGGTGGGGGGCGTTATCATTTCGCTTTATGTCCCACATGCTACAGCAAGATTTCGGGACCCTATCATTGCGTATCGTAGTACAGAAGAGGTGAGTGGCAGCAAGAAGATTCAGTAATCGAAAGAGAGACTTCTTCGCCATTAATGAAGCTCAACTCAGCATGTACTTTGTGTAGAAGTGAATCGTAATTCGCGATGGATGTGAAGAAAAAAAAAGTTCCTTATTTTAGAGAAGTTTGCTAAGAGTGGTTTGCCGATCAGAGTGGCCGCGTGGTCTGAGGCATGAAATGTCTTCGACCTCTCGAAGGCTGGGATCGTGGGTTCGAATCACACTCAAGGCACGGATGTCTGTTTATTCTGTGTGTGTGTTAGGCAGCGACCTTTCGTTGGGCTGATCTCCTGTCCAAGGAGTCCTATCGAGTGTGTAAGAAGCTGAAGTGAAAAGAAGCGTTCCATGGATGCCCTCTGCTCCAAGTTAGAGCAATGGGAACAGAAGAAGAAAAAGAAGACGGCGCTAAAAGTTAGTTTAAAACCACAAAAAAAAAAAATGAATACCATTAGAGAAACCAGTCTCGATCAGTAACGAAACCGGAAACCGGGTACAAATGGTTACCACTTCACAAAAATGTAAAAGGGAGCTCGAAATGGTGAGAGATGGAGAATAAATGGAATGTGACGCCGTGTAGGCCGGCAAACGTTCACAGACTACACGTCGTTACCGCTCTCAGAATCCCAAATCCCAGGTAGGAAGTGACTATAAAGCAAGCAGTGAAGGGGTTCTCTGGAGTGAATGGAACTCTGATTCCCCGCCCCGGCGCCACTTTGTTCACCACAAATCCCACTTGACCAGACCCCGGGATCGAACCCGGGCGGGCGCGATGGGAAGCCAGCGACTAACCGCTTGAGCTATGGCGCGGCTTCCTAAAGAATTTACTACATCGCAAAATGTTTCGAACAAAGGTTGTTAATACAAATGTTATGTTTCTGGTCATTATAGTATAACTGTTAGTATTTTTATTATTTGCATGTCCAGTAAAACAAAATGAATTACGTATATTATTATTATTCTCTGAAAATCTATAATATTCATTTCTTAATTAAATATTTATGTTTCGTTCCTCAATTCGTAATGACACTTAGTTTAATGATAATGAAATTATTATTACTGTCATAATTATCAGCTATTTGTTTGTTTACTTTTACTTTTATTCATTATTATTTCTTCCAAGTACTAACTTGTAATTTGTGTTTGACTTTTAATAAGTTTGTCTATAATGTAATTCATTCATCTGCACTGTGCTGTGTCTGTAATTTACCTTGCGGCTGTTGACTCGGCACATTAATAATAAAGAATTGAACTGAATTATCCATCGTCTTGTCTTTACGTAAAAACATCGTCCTGTTTTCTTTTAGAAACACAACGTTTCGGAGACTGGGTTGTCTCCGTCTTCAGGTAAGGATAGTCCCTATAATGCTTTTGCCCGTAACTTATATGACAAACCGTTTTTTTTTTCAGAAAATTTGTATTTTTATCTTCCTCAGCTTTAATTCTTATAACTCCGTGATTTTAGTCCCCAAGCGAACAATACCGACCGAGCGATCGCCGCTTGTCGGCGAAGTTTAGTGCGGACTTTTGCGGATAGAGGGTGTCGCGTGGTCAGCGCAGCGAATCCCCACGGCCGTTAATTTCGGGTTTCTAGACCAGAGACGCTATTTCCTTGAAACAGTTCCTCAGTTATCATCAAGAAGCTGAGCGGACCCACTAATTCTCAGAAAAAAATATGGTAGCGCCGGGAATTGAACCCGGACCTCTGGATCTGTAGCCAGGAACGCTGACCACTAGACCTCAGGGGCGGTCCTTTAAGCCTTATAAGAATTAAAATTTAATACAGTTTTACTTTATCCATTTTATTAATTTAAGCTCGGAAAACTTTCGGCAATTATACAGTAACAGACATTCCTCGAAAGGTTTAAAGTATGTGAATCGCCTGTATGTAGTAGATAGCTAATTAGTGTGTAAGTATATGAAAGATTGATCAATGTCGCAGCAGCTGAACAGACTTAACTTGCAGTGATTTAATTATTTGTTTGAGGATTGATCTCACTATTGCATCAGCGGTAACACATGTTATTATTTAGATGTGAATACACATAAGATTTATGTCAACTGTGTATTGCACATAAAATGTAAACAATCCCTAGATATTTAAGGGGCACTTCATTCTGCACTTAAATAAACAGAGCTTCTAAGCGCCTTCTCTAAGATTATGCATCACACAATCATAACAATTTAAATGTATTGCTGACATGACATTGCAAGGCAGACATTGCCCTGGATGAAGAGATAACAGTGTGTACGGGTTCCCAAATGGAACACCGCGTTTTAATTTACACTGAGGCTACTTATATGGAGCCGGGATAGCGCAGTCGGTATAGAGACTGGCAACGGGCTGGACGAGCGAGGGACCGGAGTTCGAGTCCCGGTATTGTCAAGAATTTTCTCCTCTCCATGTCGTCCAGAACGGGTCTGGGGCCCACCCAGCCTCCTATCCAGTGGGTACCGGGGAGTAAAGCGGCTGGGCGTGAAGCTGACCACTCACCTCAAACTAGTGTCGAGATCCATACGTCTTCATGGCGCAGTGCTTAAGCATGGGCACAACTTTACCTCAGGCTACCCTTTTCGTGCTACTGTATGTATATTCTTATGTTTATGTCACTTTTGACATCATTTGTAGCTTCTAGAACACTCACTTGCAGAACAGGTAACAGAAATATAAACATTCAAAAATACAAAAGTATATGTCTAAATAAAACTGCAGTGTTACTTCCAGGCATCTCCGTACATTTGTGGTTGTATCTGGTTAAACTCCGTTGAGACATGTTATTAACATGAAAGTTACATACCGTAAGAAATCCATATTTTCTGTTATTTTCTTATTTTTCTGTATTCAATCATTCATCAATGGCTCTACAGTCCTCTACCCTATACACATTCGGTAGAACTTCTTGGACGGGGATCAGCCCGTCTAAGGCCGCTACATACACACAGAACACAAATACAGAATAAATGCACACAGACATCCATGCGAGTGGTATTCGAACCCACGACTCCAGTGTTTGGGATGGCGAAGACGGTTCATGTCTCACACCGCGCGGCCACCGTGATCGCCTATTTTTTGTACGGTACATTTTAAATACTCGTACACGAATAAAATTCGATTTTGGCTTCATGTAGGTAAATCCATCTTTAGTTTTTAGTGAAAACTTTCGAACAAAAAGTTATCCCTGTACTTAATTTAAGTACGGCACCATGAATATGTTAATTGGATTGGAGGAACAGCTCCAGGCATTGTTGATCTGAAAAACAGATGCAGGAGAATTCTCAGCTTGCCTTCAGTCAAATTACTTCAGTGGAAACTTCTTCCACACCTATCAAGTGCTTCAGGAAATGAAACTTGCAGGCTGACAGATGTCTCCACAATACGCGCTCACTTTATGTAATGAGCGAAAAAATATGCATATAAATTTGGCATGGAAATGTGCCACAAATAGACTACATTAAACTATGCATATCTCCAACATCGTTTTCTAAACAAGAAAAATTCTAACAGACCGATTTTGTGACTATAATATTAAATAAACTTAAATGGATTTTATGGCACCTTACGTTTCTGGCAAGTGAAAATATGCAGACACTCTGTGGGGGTTTTTTTTTTTTTTGGTTGAAAACAGTAGGAGGTACAATGTGCCGGTCACGGTAGCCGAGCGGTCTAAGGCATGCACTGTCTTCGCTCGCTCGGAAGCCGGGATCGGGGTTCGAATCCCACTCAGGGCATGGATGTTTGTGTGCGTTTTTCTGTGTTTGTGTACAGGTAGAGGCCTTGCGACGAGCTGATCACCCGCCCAAGGAGTCCTACCATATGTGTAAGATCTAGAAAAACCGAAGTGAACGGAGAAGTTCATGGAGGTAGGCCTGGGCCCACTGGGGCTGTAGTGCCAAGAAAAAAGAAAGAGGAGGTACAATGTACACAAGACTCCCTCCAGTTCTTTTTCAAACGACAGATCAAGGGAAATCTGTTAACAACCCGACTGTGCGCAGAAGTGTTTTTTTTGGGGGGGGAAACCAAATACTGACTACGAACTATATATAAATGTGTCTGTAGGGCTTCACTCTTCATATCTGAAGCCCAATAAAGGAAAACTTGACGCAAATCTGATTAGACTGACGTGCACAGCCATTTCACTAATTCACATTCCTGTTGCTCTCTCTGGAGCACAGTGCATCCGTGAAACGCTACACAGGACAACACAAACACAGAATAAACGTAGACAAACATACATGCCTCGAATGGGATTGGAACCCAAGATCCCAGTGTTCGGCCGGGCGAAGATAGTACGTGGCCTAGACCGCGCGGACACCGTGATCGGCGCACAGCCCTTTTAACTAACATAAAAACTGTGTAAGTAGAGACAGAAGATTCTCAATTAATACGTGGAGAGGCTGAAAACATTATGAACATATAAAATACATGTACAGAGTATACACAAAAGAGTGGTGCGGTTTCAAAGTTAATAAGAAGTTTATTTCTCAACTTACACGGGCATAAGATACACTTTCAGCGGCGGCAACTGTCCAAGTTTCTCATGCGTTAATTACAAACCTTCAATGTGTGCACCCTGGGTCACACGACACACATCCACACGCTAATCAGCTCATCCCAGACCCGGTGTAGCATGTCCGCTATAATGGCCTGCAGCGCATGCGCTATCCGATCACGAAGTTCATGGACGGACGTGGGCAATGGTGGTACAAAAACGCTGTCTTTAACGAACCCCCAAAGAAAGAAATCACACGGTGTAAGATCCGGCGAATGGGGTGGCCAAGGGAGAAGGTTGTTGTCTCCATTTGCAGCAGCACGTCCGATCTAAAGCTGTGGAAGAACACGATTGAGAAACACTCGTACATTCCTATGAAAATTGGGTGGGGGACCTCCGTCCAGTTGTAGAATGTAATCTTCATTATTGTTATTCAGTTTGGGTCACAACCAGCTTTCCAACGTGTCCAAAAATGAGTCGCCAGTCACAGTTGCTTCAGCGAAGAAAAATGGGACGCGCATTGTTCGCGGGACACCGCACAGAAAACGTTGACGTTTAGAGAGTCACGCTGGTGCTCTATCTGTGCATGTGGTTGCTCGGTTCCCCAGATACGGACATTGTGTATGTTCGCCTTGCCACTGATGTGGAATGTGGCTTCACCGGAGAAAATCAGTCTTTCTACGAACCCATCTTCCTCCATTTTCAACTGCATCTCCTCGCAAAAAGTCGCGCCTTTTCTCTTTGTCTGCTGGTTTAAAGGCCTGCGGGTCATTCCATGTGAAATCATCCAGAAAGGTCGCTCACCATTTTTAAAAAAAATTATATTTTGTACACTTATTTATACATATTTTCATACTACAAAAAAATTTTTAAAAAAATTCTAATCCGCTCAGTTCTCTCGGTACAGGCGTTTTTATAATGCGAAAAAACGCGTTTTCGGCTGAAATGGAGGTTTGCGTTATCTTCCATATCTCGATAACTATTGAAGCTACAGACTCCAATAAAAACGCTATTTGTTCCTCATGATATGGACTACAAATCATATTATTACAAGTTTTTACTCAGCTCACTTTCTGTAGGTGTAATTAAACTTGAAACTTACCTATCGATTTTGGGAAAAACGCTATTTTTGACCTTCAAAAACCAATGGGAGGGGGAAAGTATCAGATCTGTGATTTCTACCATTTGTTGTTACCTATATGGGGAATATAATCACTTAGTTTTGAATCCCGTACCTAGTTTCCAAAATTTTCCAGGAGCTTCCAAACTTTGCTCTGGGCCCCAAATCGGCCATTTTTAACATCTCATATCTCCGGTGGGGAAGCTCAGAAAATTTTTAAATTCCTAGAAGATAATGCTCTATTCTAGAGTAACTTGGAGTTAAAATTAGAACTTTGATATTCAATTAATGGCGAAGTTCTTATAATGCGAATAAACGCGTTTTCGGCTGAAATGGAGGTTTGCGTTATCTTCCATATCTCGATAACTATTGAAGCTAGGGACTCCAATAAGAAATCAGTTTGTTCCCCATGATATGGACTATAAATCATATTATTACAAGGTTTTACTCAACTCGCTTCCTCTAGGTCTAATTAAGCTCGAAATTTACCTATCGATTTTGGGAAAACCGCTATTTTTGACCTTCAAAAACCAATGGGAGGGGGAAAGTATCAGATCTGAGGTTTCTACCCTTTGTTGTTACCTACATGGGGAATATGATCACGTAGTTTTGAACCCCGTACCTAGTTTCCAAAATTTTCAAGGAGATTTCAAACTTTGCTCTGGGCCCAAAATCGACCATTTTTAACATCTCATATCTTCGGTGGAGAAACTCCGAAAATTTTGAAATTCATAGCAAATAATGCTCTATTCTAGAGTAACTTGGAGATAGAATTACAACTTTGATATTCAACTAATAGCGATGTTGTGGGCACTTTGAATTTTACGAAAAAATCAATACCTCGATAATTGGCTTACCTGCATCCAATGGTATTGCCGGTTCTTTATTTGGTATAAAAGACGAGAGATCTATATTTTGTCACTAAAATCATTTTCAGGCCTGTACTTACTGCTCGGAATGACATGTTATCAACACTCGGTTCTTAGAGCTAAGCTCTGGCTATAAACATGGACCTACATCTACGTCCCTTATTTCGCGCCTTGTGTGTTTTGACATCTGAACCCAAACTTTTGTAATCGTGATGTTAGTGTTAGGCTGCTTTCTCAGCAGCATGAAGCATTCACATGAATGCTGTCTCGAACTGTAAGTCAGTGTATGTTCAGCAACTGTAGATCTTTTACGTGTATCGAGCTCGGTATTCTCTAAGTCGAAAGGAAAAAGTTTTTGAAATGGAATGTTCTATAGGTATTGTCACACGTGAAGAATGCCATAAGACTACGTATGGTGCCGTCAACAAACAGTTAACGCTTGTGAGTGAATTGGGTGAAGAGAAACAAACTGTTTTAAAGTTAAGATTGGGTGAATGCGATTTGAGGTCCATATGCAAGCATCATGAGATTAAATATTCTGTTAAATACAATCACCTGTTTGGAAACATTTGTTGTGACCCGCTAAAAGTGCACAAACGAACCATTAAGAAAGGTTTACGTGAAATTTCATTAGAACATCTCAAGAAAGAAAAGAATTTTCCGGTAGCTCTAGTACCAGGTAAATCCTTGTGTCCTAATTGTTACACAAAGATTTTTGTTCTTAAAGAAACCGTAAGTGGGGGCAGTAGTGGTTCTGGAAGGAGCGAGTTTGCACCTATGCAAGAAAATGTGGCAGAATTAGAAGCAGTATGTTCGGCTCTAGATATTTCTCCTGTGGCTAAAATTATGAAGATGAATACTGGGAAAAGACCCGCTGCTTTATCAAAAAAATGTAGAAGAATATCCGACTCTCTTCGAAGGAAACTAGCGAGTTCATTTTCAGACGACTCGATGGGTCTTGATTCAGATGAACAAATACCTTCCTTTGCATTAAGTGAGGAGTATGATTTGTTGATTAACAAATTAAAGGAGAAATGTTTAATCTCAAACAAAGAGGAAAAAATTAAAATCATTAGCTTATTGCCAACTTCGTGGTCAAGACAGAAGATAAGTCAAGAATTTCAAGTTTCTGAGCACTTGGTTAGAATTACTCGAGCGCTTCAGAAGACGCAAGGGATCCTTCCGGATTTAGGCAAAAGGCGTGGCCATCCAGTTCGTGACGAAACAATTCAGGCTGTCACGGAATTTTATGAAAACAATGAAAACAGTAGGATCTGCCCTGGAAAAAAGGATTGTGTGAGTGTTAACGTGGGAGGTATCAAAGAGCATATGCAGAAACGGCTGATACTATGCAATTTGATGGAACTTTACATTCACTTTAAGAATACGCAACCTGAACACAAAATTGGTTTCTCCAAATTTTGTGCACTTCGACCGAAGTGGTGTATCATTGCTGGTGCATCGGGGACTCATACCGTTTGTGTGTGCAGCTATCACCAAAATGTTAAGCTGATGGTAGAGGGAGCAACATTGAATTCGGACTACAAGGATTTATTACGTGTAATGGTTTGTGACATCGAAAGTTATAAGTGCATGAGTAATGAATGCGCAGACTGCCCTGGAGAAGAAATTCTGACGGAATTGCTATCAGCCGAATCTGAGAGCATGCCGGATCAAATAGTCTACAAACAATGGGTCAACACAGACAGAGCTAACATGATTTCTGTAATGCAAACTTACAGTGAATTCTGCGAATCTCTAATTGAAAAACTGACAGAACTGAAAAAACATCACTACGTCGCTAAAATTCAGTCCCAGTATTTGAAAGAAACGAGGGAAAGCCTGGACGAAACACAGTGTCTCGTTCTTGCAGATTTTGCAGAAAACTATTCGTTTCTCGTTCAAGACGAGATTCAAAGTTTCCATTGGGTAAATCAACAGGCTACACTTCACCCATTTGTGTATTACTACAAGGCGGACAATATAACAAAATGCCGAAGCTTGTGTATAATCAGTGATCATGTAAAGCACGATACAGCCACAGTTTACGTGTTCCAAAAATATCTTATCGCCGATATAAAAGAAAATGTGCCTTCAGTCAGGAAAGTTATTTATTTCAGTGATGGCGCTGGAAGCCAATATAAAAACAAAAAGAATCTTTCCAATTTATGTCATCACTATGAAGACTTCGGTCTTCAAGCAGAATGGAACTTCTTTGCCACCTCGCACGGGAAGAATGCCTGTGACGGTATTGGCGGCACCACGAAGAGGCAAGCAACGAAAGCCAGTCTTCAGAGAACTCATTTTAATCAAATCATGTGCCCGCTAGAACTGTACAAATTCTGCACAGAAAATATCTCAGGGATAGTTTACTTTTTTGTGCCAACAGAGGAAGTTGCAAGAAATGAAATCATTCTAAAAAGCAGGTTCCAAAAGTGCAAAACTGTGCCCCATACAAGAGAAAAACACCGGGTCGTCCCTCTGGAGGAAAACACGGTCAGGTGTTATAAAACATCTAAGTCCGATGATTTCGAAGACATCGTGGTAGTGGACAATTCCTGAACTACTTTCAAACAAACTGGACGATTTTCATCGGAGTACACAAAGAACTAATACTATTGGATGCAGGTAAGCCAATTATCGAGGTATTGATTTTTTTGTAAAAGTCAAAGTGCCCACAACTTCGCTACTAGTTGAATAACAAAGTTTTAATTTTATCTCCAAGTTACTCTAGAATAGAGCATTATTTGCTATGAATTTAAAAATTTTCGGAGTTTCTCCACCGGAGATATGAGATGTTAAAAATGGTCGATTTTGGGCCCAGAGCAAAGTTTGAAATCTCCTTGAAAATTTTGGAAACTAGGTACGGGGTTCAAAACTACGTGATCATATTCCCCATGTAGGTAACAACAAAGGGTAGAAACCTCAGATCTGATACTTTCCCCCTCCCATTGGTTTTTGAAGGTCAAAAATAGCGGTTTTCCCAAAATCGATAGGTAAATTTCGAGCTTAATTAGACCTAGAGGAAGCGAGTTGAGTAAAACCTTGTAATAATATGATTTATAGTCCATATCATGGGGAACAAACTGATTTCTTATTGGAGTCCCTAGCTTCAATAGTTATCGAGATATGGAAGATAACGCAAACCTCCATTTCAGCCGAAAACGCGTTTATTCGCATTATAAGAACTTCGCCATTAATTGAATATCAAAGTTCTAATTTTAACTCCAAGTTACTCTAGAATAGAGCATTATCTTCTAGGAATTTAAAAATTTTCTGAGCTTCCCCACCGGAGATATGAGATGTTAAAAATGGCCGATTTGGGGCCCAGAGCAAAGTTTGGAAGCTCCTGGAAAATTTTGGAAACTAGGTACGGGATTCAAAACTAAGTGATTATATTCCCCATATAGGTAACAACAAATGGTAGAAATCACAGATCTGATACTTTCCCCCTCCCATTGGTTTTTGAAGGTCAAAAATAGCGTTTTTCCCAAAATCGATAGGTAAGTTTCAAGTTTAATTACACCTACAGAAAGTGAGCTGAGTAAAAACTTGTAATAATATGATTTGTAGTCCATATCATGAGGAACAAATAGCGTTTTTATTGGAGTCTGTAGCTTCAATAGTTATCGAGATATGGAAGATAACGCAAACCTCCATTTCAGCCGAAAACGCGTTTTTTCGCATTATAAAAACGCCTGTACCGAGAGAACTGAGCGGATTAGAATTTTTTTAAAAATTTTTTTGTAGTATGAAAATATGTATAAATAAGTGTACAAAATATAATTTTTTTTAAAAATGGTGAGCGACCTTTCTGGATGATTTCACATGGAATGACCCCTGCACCAATCGCATCTTGTACGGTTTAAAACATAGCCGCTTATGCAACACCTTCCACATCGCCATTTTTGGCATGCCAAATTCCCTGCTTCCTCTACCCACTGACTTGCGAGTACTTCGCTCAAACACCTCATGCACTCTTTCTATGTTGTCATCAGACACACGAGGTCGACTAGGACTCTTGCCTTTACACAAGCATCCAGTTTCTACAAACTGTCGGTACCACCTGATTGTGTTATTTTTGTGTGGTGCGTCTTTTTGAAACCGTGCACGAAACGCACGCTGCACTGTAATCACAGATCTGGACACCTCAAAACGGAGCAAACAGAAAGCCTTCTCCTTCTGCAACGCCATCTTTGAAACTGGCCCCGCGGCCACGCAGTAAGCATGAGAAGCGAACTGCTGGTAGCGCATGAGAATCTCGGACTGTTGCCGCCGGTGACGGTGTATGTTGTGCCCGTGTAGGCTGAGAAATAACGTTTTAATAACTTTTGAAACCACACCATTCTTTTGTGTATACCTTGTAATTATTTTGGTAGGATAACCCCGAAGGAGGTTCACATTTGCGAGAACGGACGATGGTGATACACTTATTATAATGTATCTTAGAGGAGTAAGTTGTGTGTGTTTAGTTTTGAATTTAGTAGTGGCTTTTTTGTGATAACACTAATGAATCTTCGAGGTCCATGACTGTAAAAGTCTTGATCTGAATAATTAAAAACTGCTCAATGAATGTCCTTTCACGAGAGAGTAAGTATGAATTTAATTCGGGAAGTCCTAGCATGAATTCTCGGCCATGGCCCCAAATAATCTAACAGAATATTATATATGAGGTTCTCGTGGCGGTTAATATTAAGATTACAGTCTTCTAAGATGTGATTCCGTATTGTCTGGTAGTTAGCGAGTTTTCTCAGTAACCTACTGCCCACAGTCTATACGCTGAAAATGTCGTAAAATGACTCATGAAAAAGGATTCGGAAATGTTCTCGCTGTAGACTGCACCAGGTACCTTCGAAACTTTTCCACTACCATACTACACGGCGTCATATCGCAGAAGATCGTATCCTTAATCTGACAGATGTTTACTGTGGTCCTCTTCAGTCCTCCATGAGAATGCCTGGAAATATTTCACGACAATACAAATTATTCCTCCACCTCATTTAACGTTAATATCGTGTGATCAACCACAGGTTATGACGGATTTTAGGTTCTTCCCGCGGTCACGATGAAGAGTGCTGCCGTCTGCGCTTTGATGCCTTGTAGTTCGGAGACAGCCCGACGCCTAGTTTGCATTCTGCTTCTACTGGTTTCTTGCTTGGCTTATTATTAGACCCTGAATATGGAGGGAATATCTTCCTCCGCAACGTCGGAGTCTCTCGAAGTACCAGAAGACCCTTCAAGCTATAGTGTGACTGGATTAAAAGACGGAAGGCTGAATAATACTTCTGATTAGGCTCTTCCCAATTCAGAATCGCTAACGTAGACATGGCCATTGCAGTCCGTTCTTACAGTAAAGAAGTGGAACCACTTCATCTTGCTCCTACCTTTCATTACGGAAGCTATCCATCACGTTAAAGAATGAACACATTCTGTAAAATCGATAAGATTTTGACGCACGGAGACCACACCGCGATGACGCGTCATTTCCGGGGGAAATTATTCAAATCTAAATTAACATTGCTTTGAAGGGTGTAGTAGGGTCGTGAAACTGGCTGTACCTTTCTGGGCAGGACAGGCTGAGTTATTGCCTACTTTCAAGAGAGAAAACACCCGGCTGTGGTCGGCAGAAATATTACATTTCAACGGGGTGGCTCCAGTATATCAGAACATCTGACCCCAAACATGGAGTTACCCTTGTTTCCGACCATGACGTGACGAAAGCTTAAAACACAGGGCGACCTTATATTCTCTCTTTTTTATTCCTTTCTGGGTACAACTCTTTCCCAGAAAGAAGTCCCGGGTGCTCTCAATTCTGTGAAGATCTCAAAATTTATCAGCATGGTGAGCCAGCCCCAGCCAAATCCGAATATTAGAAGGATCACGACAAAAGCAGTATGACTAATATTCACACGGAGAAGTGAAGGAAAGTTACCGGAAACTTCGTCGGGCATAGCAGTAACTCATACACAAGTGAGACTAATTATGATTGGGTAATTTGTTTCTTAATTAGTACTCCATCAGTTATCAATTAGTCTGTAACCATGAATTGTGACTGACAACGATTCGTCAGCTGAAACACATCTAAAGATTGTTATTAGAAAGACCTATACTGTGCAAATAACTAATACACATCTAAAAATTGTTATTAGAACGGCCTACACTGTTCACTTTAACATCTTACCTGTTGTGGTTCAATTAGTAGGATGAAGCCATTTCTAAACATAACCTTGACCGTCTCTAACGTACCAACGAAGATCTACTACAAAACCCGAAGCATACCATTAACAGACTGATTAAACCCATGAAGCAAACTCATTCTTAAAATCTATATGCCTTTAGCTGGTCTTAAAAATTTCCTGCCCTCTATACGCCCAAAAGTTGTATTCCCGTCTTTCCAAGAGACCGTCCGTCACAGGTCCCTACCCTCAGATGAATTCGAGCGTTCTCTTATCACATTTCTTTAAAATAAAATTTAATATTACGATCTCATCTGCGCCTAGGTCTCCCAAATTGCCTTCTTCTCTCCAGGCTTTCCAGCTGAAGTTCAGTACGAACCCTTAATCTCCACCATGCAAACTACAAGTCCACCACATTTAAATTTACCCGATTTTGTCACCGTAATATTTTGTTACGTGTACTGGAGGCAGCTTAAAGCAGATATACCACCGCTTTCTCCTGTTCACCTTCCTTTCCCCTCTCACTGCTATGCAGGATCGTCCAGAGGGAAACTATCTATGGCTCTATAGTCCTCGTGGACTTTTTTTTTTAATTCGCTTAGTGGGGGGTGGAGTCCACTCGGCACGGCGGCCACTGATTGGGCTATTGTACCTGCCCCGGGTGTTTATGATGATGGAGAATTTGGTGGAAGGAAGATTGCCAGGGAAACCCGAAGTACTCGGAGAAACCCCGCCCCAGCGCCACTTTGTCCACCACAAATCCCACTTGACCAGACGGGATCGAACTCGTGCCGCCGCGGTGGGAAGCCAGCGACTAACCGCTTGAGCTATGGCGCGGCCTCCTTGTGGACCTTGGTTGCTTATTCAGTTTCTTAATCTTATACACAGTCGGTAGGACTTTTAGGACGAGTGATCAACCCCTCGCAAGGCCGCTACCTACACACAGAACAACATAAACACAGAATGAACGCACATAGATATCCATGCCTCAAGTGGGATTCGAACCCACGATCCCAGTGTTCAGGCAGGCAAAGACAGTTCATGCTTTAGACCGCGCGGCCACTGTGAACGGCCGAAAGATAATTGAACACATGTAAATCACTGGCACACTTGTAATAGGAACCAATCGATACGTGAGAAAGAAAATATGGAAATACAAGGACGTAATAAGGACGCAGTACACACTGTAAGGCCTTATCCAAAAAAATATTGAAAATAGCCCACATTTATAATTACAAAATTTTAAAACTTCGAAAATGTTTACGAAGATATCAAAACGCTGGCAGATGTCCTCTAGTATGACTAGCCAAGCAATGTAACCTAACGTAATGTAACGCCCAAACATTTCCCTAGTGCGCAGTTACATGCATGATCACCTGATGCGCCAGCATAATTTTACCTATGCGGCACCAGAACCGCTCCCACCACACAAATTCGAATATCGACCACGAAGTTATTTGTGATACTAGGAAATTGAAACAGACTGTGTTGGACTGGCCTTCAGTGGCATGATAATCATTACAAGCTACGTGGAAATGGGAGTATCTCAACGGGAACAGAAGTTCAGACGCGGAATATAAAGAAAGATGCAACTAGTTGCAATCTGACATTTAATCAAGCCAAACAACGGGACACAGGAAAACCCCACAAAATATAAAGATCGGATACGAAACATCAGTTCCAAACAACGCAACCACCTCACAGAAGAATTCGAAAAGAGATTGAAACTAAATTATGACCGAAACAATGTTCATGAGTCAATTTTTTTTAATTCGCTTAGTGGGGGTTGGAGTCCAACTGGGTCCACTATGCACGGCGGCCACTTATTGACCTATTGTAGCCTGCTCCGGGTGATTATGATGGAACGAAGACTGGCAAGAGAAACCAAAGTACTCGGAGAAAACTCGCCCCAGCGCCACTTTGTCCACCACAAATCCCACTTCACCAGATCCAGAGATCGAACCCGGGACGCCGCGGTGGGAAGCCAGCGACTAACCGCTTGAGCTATGGCGCGGCCTCTGTTCATGAGTTACCGCTTGATATAACGTCATGACTGCAACGCTTACCTTTAACTAGAAACCGAAACAACTAAACACGACAATATAAAACATGTAAGTGTATTTATAACTTTACAATTTTAAACTTTATTTACACATGGTTATATTTTATACCATTTTTACGAATATCTGTACGCATCTAGTAAAGAATTCTATTAGATTCCAATAGGTTTAAGAAACAGTAATGACTCTATCATAACGCTGAATGTAATGACTACGTACTTAACCAGATACATTAATAAGTGTACTGATGTAAAAAAACTCCGTGGCTTTAGTTCGCAAGCGAACTGTATCGACCGAGCGACCGCCGTTTTTCGGCGAAGTTAGTGCCAACTTTAGCGGATAGAGGGTGTCGCGTGGCCAGCGGAACGAATCCCCACGGTCGTTAATTTCGGTTTTCTAGAACGGAGTACTGATGTAATACATATATAATATAGAAAAAAATTCAATAGATATTGCTATTAGTGTATATTGCCTGACGACGACTCTTTAATGAGCTAAAACATGTAGCAATCAAGAACAATAAACTCACTATACGCAGTTAATGTGAATGGTAGTATTGAGAGATGTGTTGTGACGGTTAGAAAACATTTTATTTGATACACTTTAAAGAATTCAAAGGCTTGTCTAATTTAAATAAATTTTCAAGATGTAGAATCCACAAATTCAACATATTGACCTGTTTCGAAAATATCCAAAAATTAAAAATGTTACAAACTATTAAAACTTTGAAATGTTTTCTTCCAGAATAAAAAGCAGTAGTAGTATGCGCCGAAAACATAATCTATCATAACCAAAAGCAATAAGCCAAGACTTGCAACAATGCAGGATGCATGCGCAGTGGTCTGACGCAAACAAGCATATTTACCTGGCCGGAAATATAGTAGAATAGTTCCCACGTCACGGTTTCAGGCGTCCAACATGTTAACAGGATCTAAAAGTTTGTGATGATGGTACATTAGTACAAATAGTAATGTTTTTGAACATTATCCATCGTCTTGTCTTTATCTAATAACCATCCTGTTTACCTATCAAAACACAGCATTCCGGAGACTGGATTCTGTTTCCGTCTTCAAGTAAAACATACTCAGTAGCGAAACAGCTGAGTATGAATGTATAGGGGGTGGGCCTTCTTGGCCCTTGCACCGCGACCACAGTGATCTATTATGCCTACACAGAGCTGAGTAAGTTCGGAAGCTAACTTTGGGGGAAAGGAAGAGTCATTGTCTAGAGAGCAATGTGATACTTCACAACTTTCACTGTGAAATATACTTAAGAAGAAAACTGCGGATAATAAACATACAAAATACCATGAAGAAAGTCGTCTTCTGGGATCTGGCGCCGTGTATTCTTGGTTTTAACCCACGTTTCGGAGGAACGTATCGCCTCCATCTTCAGGGCTCTCTGTATTCGCATCGCGATTCAACTGCCCTGAAGATGGAGGCGATACGTTCCTCCGAAACGTCGGTTAAGACCAAGAATACACGGCGCCAGATCCCAGAAGACGACTTTCTTCATAGTCATCGCCGTGAAAACCTCAAAACTTACATACAAAATACCAGTTTTAATACAATTTTAAAGCGTAAATATGTAGTAGAGTTAATCTGTTATTCGATACATGTGAGCGGCATCTATACATCGCTTCTTCTTTATACGGAAGTTGATACTTTCATACCTACAAAGCCTACCTGAGGAAAATAATATTTATTCCATCAAGGTTATCTAAGTATGCTTATAGAAACAAGACGTTAAGTAAAGGGCATGTTCACATTACAGATGAGTGTCCAAATACGTTTTATAACTTCCTGTCAAACATATATAGTAATGTGTAAAACGCGTATTTAAATCTCTAGAACAAGGCCGAGTGGGTTGGATATTATGTAATACCCAATATGCATCTTAAAAACCCAAGAGAATCGTGCTTTCTCTCCTAATATTCTAGGCTTACAAACGAAATTACGGACTATGTACCGGCATGTGAATATTGTAATGTGGATGTCCAGAACGTTGCTAAGAATCGGCTCGGTAAACAAACCTCAGCAATAGAGACACTGTTTTCTATGGAGTCCGCGTCGCGACCGTTGCTATGAAATGGTTCGGTAAGCACGTTTCAACAATAGAGACTGTGTTTTCTGTGGGGCCCGTGCAAAGGAGTTATCTTAAAAACAAACGGCGCTAAGATTCGTCGACCTGTGAAGGCTTCATTCATGTGTAATACTTGGAGCGTGTGATTCAGTGACTGTTATAGTTCCTGCGTTTTAATTGTGGCACCAGGAGAGGACCAGTGTATGTGTAAATGAGCGACAGCGCTGTATTTGAATGTGATTAACAGAGGTTGCAACCAAAGTGCCAATAAATCCAATCATCCGAACTAGATTCCGTCATTTTTGTCATGCTTACTTCGAAAGTCTCCAGAAATATCAAACAATATTAAATCTGAAATTCAACTATCTGAATATTTTTCAAATTATCCGAAATTCGAAATTTCTCAAAAATTATCCCAACTCTTACAATATTACAAAATTTCGAAACCTTTAAAATGTTCCCAAAATGTGAAAAAGCAGGAGGACGCGTAGTAGTGTGACTCACAAAATAACCTATTCTAACCTAACGTCACGAAATGTCTCAAGTGTTAGGCTAGGAACACACACAAGGACATCGGTCGTACGACGTCCGTACGGTTCATGCAGCATCAAGTAGTAGAATATGCGACATCTACCGTACGACAGTCGGAGAGCAAAGAAATGTATTTGGTCGCTCTAGTGTGAAAAGGAGGCCGTACGGCAAAATAGGAACTACGATATTTTTCCGTACGACCGATGTCGCTGTGTGTTCCTAGCCTTACTGAGTATGCAGACGGATGAGCAGTCACCTCACGAGGCGTAAGTAAATTCACCTGATCTGAAACGTGCCAGAATCGTTTCCACTTCATGTGTTTACCTGACATTCTGAAATTTAAACGCACCTCCTTCGACTGGCTTCGAGTGGCATGACAATTATTCCAAGTTTCGTGAAAATGGATCAACTGGTGCAGAGGTTGCAGGGGAGAGGGGGCAGACACTGGTTACGGAGCACTGTGATGCTCCAGTCCTTTCTCTGCCTCCCCTTCTTTGGCGTGAGAGCTTTGGAGAATAACGGGAGCTATGCAATGTTAACTATAGTACCTCTTAATTATAAAATAGATACGAAATAATCGATCCGTTAGCCGATATTTGTGAGTTGTATTTGTATTTTAACGCTGGCACCACTCGCTCGAGAAAGAGAAGATAGTACCTATTCTCTTACAATAGGAAAGATTTCCGAGGAATATAAAGCATCAAAGTTGATTAAATGTGAATATAGAAACACTATGTACATATACTGAAGGGCTGATCACAGTGGCCGCGCGGTCTAAGGCATGAATTGTCTTCGCTCGCTCGAATACTGGGGTCATGGGTTCGAATCCCACTCAAGGCATGGATGTCTGTGTTGTCCTGTGTGTAGGTAGCGGCCGTGCGACTGGGAGCATAGAACACGTGTGAAACGCTTTGTCCTACCTCAGATTATTATTTTAGATAGTCGGTAGAACTTCTCGGAAGGGGGATCGGCCTGATGCAAGGTCGCTACCTACATACAAACAGAATAGACGCAGACAGACATCCACGTCTTGAGTGGAATTCGAACCCACGATCCCAGCTCGTTCGAGCGGGAGAAGACATTTCATGCCTTAGTCTGCATGGCTACTGTGATCGGCTCCAGTACACTAACAGTAATGAAAATAAATTATCTGTGATTATAAGGGTATACGTCTTAAAATTTTGGGCGCTCATTTCTTCCTTATAGTTTCCTGTTTTCGTTCCTTGTTTAAAAATTACAAGAGCATTACGGACAAAACCAGCCTCTACTCCTGTATATAAGGAAATTCGCAACGATACGAAAACATGGCCAAAATGATTCGATGATATAGGTAAAGGAACGTGAAATCTGACATAATTTATATTATATCTGAGATACATTACAAATTTCCGTTTTTGTGTCTTAACTCCGCTACCTACATGAGCGACAGTAAGACGTTGTTCTACTTAGACGTGGGAGATTTTACTCCCTCGGTACTGTCATCTGAAATGAGGGAAATAGTTTAAATAAAGGATGAAGACTATACAAGGTGTGGCAATAAAGAACCCGGATTACTTTTATGACTCATTTCCGGCCACGTCATTGACGAAGAGGAGGGTAGGGCATTGACCCTTGGACTTCCCTCTACCGTCACACAAAGTTTCATTCACGTGCATCGGTTAGTCTGGCCGCGACCATTGTTAGAAGCGGATCGTGTTTCTGAGCTCCGTCGGAATAATGCTGAGTGCTAATGCAGAACAACGTGCTAACAT
>NW_019720566.1:1053244-1068298 GCF_002891405.2 Cryptotermes secundus
AAAATCAAGTCTGCGCTGAAAGGGACCAGGTTCGAGTCCGTGGATGCAGTGAAAGCAAAAGCGACGCAACTCTTGAAGAGCATAACACAAGATGACCTGCAGCACTGCTTCCAACAGTGGAAAATTCGCATGGAGCGGTGTAGGGATCGGGGAGGGGACTACATTGAAGGGGATAACATTTCGACTGTCTGATTTTTTTTTAATAAAGGGTTAGAGCATGAATCCGGTTTCTTTATTGCCACACCTTGTACATTGCCTGCACAGCGCTGTGATACTCCAAACTGTCTCCCTCCTTAAGCAAAGAATGCCGAGTTGCAAAATTACGCAACAATAAAGGAAAAAAGAAAGTGCTCAACTAATTAAACATTACGCCATGTAGGCGTATGGGGAGTGAATGTATAGATCCACATTTTCTTGACCTCGACACTAGCTGGAAGTGAGTAGTCAGCTTTAAGACCCGGCATCTTTACCCCCCGAAAATAGCCCACTGTACGCATTGGATAGGAGGTTGGGTGAACCTCAGAGCCGGTCTGGATGAAGTGAAGAAAAGTCTTGCCCTTACCAAGACTCGGACTCCAACCCATCAGTCGTCCAGCCCGCAGCCAGTCGCGATACCGATTGCGCTACCCCGGCTCCTCAAATTACGCAACGACTGGTATGATAATTGTTAGCAGAAAAATATTAACATTATAATCGATACTTGAGTTGCAGCCATATTACACGATTGGCAAAACGTTTTTAATATGCAGAAGTTGGTACCTGTACATCTAGCAGACAATACATCATTTCTGCAAACACGGAGAAAATAACAGTTAATGCATCAAGGTTATCCAAATGTGCATAGAGTAACGCATTATAGTTGACTGTCTAATCATGTTACAGCCTCCTGTCAAATGTACACCGTGTACCAAAATGACTGAAGAAACTGTATCAAGTGAAGACGATAGGGTTTCATTTCCAGTCTCTTTCGCAATGCCCTCCCTCCACAGAGTCATGGTCAACATCTCCAATTCACGACTCGCATGGGGCACAGATTTCTTCGGACTTCGAAGAAAAAACTGTCTCAATCGTTCCACACTTTCTTCTGACACACGCGGACGTCCTGCACTTTTCCTTGACAAAGGCACCCCATTGTCTGAAACTGCTCATACGAACGCCTAATGCTGTTTGCAAAATTGGGATTACTCTTAAATTTTCACCAGAAGGCCCGCTGAACAGAAACAACTGATTCATGCTTCCGAAACTGCAGCACACAAAACGCTTTCCGCTCCGGAGTCGCCATTGTCTCTTTGTAACGTCACAGACCAAGACAGAAGGGGGTTGCGCATGCGATCAAAACTTGAACACCTGCTGTTTCGTTCCATGTGAGAACCATACTTCTGCGTGCTTTTCCGAAGCCGTTATGGTCGCTTGAAACTGCTCCAAGCGTATTCATAAGAGACAAATCCATCTTCTCGTCAGAGAGGACTATTACCGCAAGAGTTCAGTTGGAAAAAATCTCTGGTCGTGGTCCTCAAGGGGCCTGACGCCAAGACGAACTGATTGGCGATAAACCGCCAGTCGTAAAGTAACTTTGATTCTGTAGTGACTTCGAAAAGTTTCATCAAGAAGACGTCATTCAAGGCAGTTCGGTAGTTGATGTGTTAACCTTGAGAGTGTTATAATTGTTTGTGTGTCGTAGATACAGCAATCTTGAAAGTGTAATAACGGATTGTAGTTAAGACGCGTGAAATTATCCAATAAATCGAGTTATCAAATCCGGAACCCACTATTTACCGTCGCGTTACCAGGATACACGTGACAATATAAATGCTGGCACATGAGAATGCCGTTAACTGTCACATAACAACTATGCAGGGTTCAAAATATACTGAAGCAAAGGTAAACAAGTAGATGGAAACCACAATGTGCAACTCCTGAACATCTGTCATGAATCCTGAGAAACCTGTGGAACAGTGCACAGTTCTGAAGAAGCTGGAACATATCCACAGTTCATACAGCCTGACCCAAAGCAGATCCCCATGGACAAGTGCAAACGAGTGACCACACAGATAGAAGTAACATGCGCAGGTTTGGTCGCAGTTACATCAGCGAGTGGATTCATTTTCAAGGATTTAATAAACTAAACAAAGAAATATAACTTTAAAAATTCAGAGTATTACATATATAACGACATTAACGTTTATTTATTTATATTTGAGGAACCCTAAATTCTGTTATCAGGATTCCTCTCAACACACTTCGAACCTGGCCAACAAATTAGCACTGGAGGCTGCAAATTGGAATTGTTCTACGGGAGAACGGACGACGGTTGTTACTTTGTGTCCTTCACTGCTATAGCCCTCTATACAAATGAATGCTGGGATTAATGTAATGTAACCGCACCACTGAAATCCTTCCCACCCCATTTTTATTTCAGTAGCTGATAGAGTTAATAATAAGAATTTATGAAGAAACAAAGGTTTAAGACACACTGTAAGAACAAGGAATGGGCGATGAGCAGATAGACCAAACTTGCGCGGACAAGGACATCTGCTAGTCCTTGCGTCCAAGCATCTGGTGTTATTTCCCAAAAGGGAAGAAAATGAAACTTCAAGAAACCCCACTGAGTTTCTTTAGAAATTGAGAATTTGACTTACAGCGGCAAGCCACTTTGAGAATTCGAGAAGTGACAGTTTTTACCAGCCGTAAGTCAAAGGTGGGAGTGCCAGGAGATCATTAGCGACCTCTCATAAGTTGCATCGCTGTCAATTTCGCTGTTTGGTCTTTAAGGGCGAAATTCCCTCTAAAACAATCGGTTATTGGCCGGAACCAAAATTAAGCCAACTCCTCTTATTTGACTCAGCCTATCAGGGAAATTAGGAGGAGAGGAGAATAGGCAGATACAACGCAGCTAGGACCTTTGGCTCGGCAGAGAGTCCAGTCTAAGATTTTAGTCGTCTATCAACTTTCGAACTTGGCGGAGGCAAACCCCGCATCACACGCGCTAATGCATAATTCTAAGAAGTATAAAATTTTGCTCATAACGACTCATATTGAGATTTAGCTTAATCCAAAAGCGGACGGTTATAAATTGAGCTGATCGAGTGCATTTTTGTGTAACACCAGCTGCTTGTAAGCTGAAAGTAAACCAGATTGTGAGAATTTACGCAGCCGAGTGTCTTTAAGAAGAACAACAATGAAGTGTTGTGGTGGTACAGTGAATTGTGTTGATTAGAGGTGCTTCACCCTCACTTGTCCGATCCTGACCCGTATCCGACCTGAAGAGAGACCCACCTCCACTGTCTAGTCAAACCCACCGTCAGCTTTCACATGCCCACGGCTTCCCCCTTTTACTATGAATCGTAAACAGTCTTTAGCTGTTTGCTGGCCCCCATACTATCAGATCCCATCACGAAATCCAACCCCCAATAATCTCAAGGGAAGGAAGAAGCGGTGGCGCCAGAAGCGGTGGAGCCTGGTCAAGCCGAAACCAGCTACGACCTAGCAACTTCAGCAGCGGCAACACCAGGTAGGGCAGCGTCAAAGTGGTCATCGGAGCAGAGGGGCCGATCGTCATTGACTCCCACTCCCTGCACTACTATTCAGACGGAGCCGCAGGCGGAAGGGCAACAAAGGGGCGGTTATAGTAAGCCACGAACTCTTACAGATGCATCCATCTTTATTCTAAATAAACTCTAAATAATATTAAACAGTTTTGTGCCCACGACAAAGAAACTATTATAGCATCTCTGTTACAAAGATCCATGGAATAACGAAGTTAGAGGGATTTTAAGAAATTTATGTTTCTTCTAAAAAATACAGAGTGCCCCAGGAGTGTGGTGCCATACTTCAGGAGCGCTCTGGGGTTCCCTATAGGACAACTTTGAAATAGGAACCCATGTCCGCAAACGTAAAATAGCAGCGCTAGGGCGGCATTTAATATAATTTTGTTTAAACTTGGCGCCTCAATGTCGAAGAGCATGCACAGGCGTATTACCCCCTCCAAACTCTTAAGACTCACCTGCTAGAGTAGATGTTGGAATTGGCTCCCTCCATTTTCAATGCATGCGTTACATCGATGAAAGAAACTCTGGCGCACCCGTTCAAATATTCCAGGTGTCTCACGGATCACGTCACATGCAACAAGTATTCTGGCCAACAGCTCGAATTCATTATCCACAGGCGTGTCATAGATCAGGCTTTTAACATGGTCCCACACAAAATAGTCCAGCGGTGTCAAGTCTGGGGATCGGGGTGGCCAAGGCTCTGGGCCGCCTCTTCCTATACAACGACCATGAAAAGCAGCATCCAGGTAGTCTCGTGATACAGTACTGAAGTGTGCCGGCGCTCCGTCATGCTGTGTCCACATTTACCTCCGCAGAATCATCGGCACGTCTTCCAGCAAAGTCGGAAGGGTACGTTACAGGAACGCCTTGTAAAAGGGCCCATTGAATTGTGGTGGTAGGAGGAAAGGGGCAATCAAGTGATCGCCAATGATGCCCGCCCAGACAATGACAGAAAATTGCGCCTGATGGTAACCAACTACAGTAACATTGGGGGTTTCGTCAGTCCAAACGTGGCTGTTTCAACAGTTGAACCAGCCATTCTTTGTCAACTGCGCTTCGTCTGTGAATGACACGTGATTCAGGAAGTTGGGCTGATGTGAACACTGGTTCAGTATCCACTGACAAAATTGAACTCGTGGTACGAAGTCAGCTGGACCTACGTCATGTACTCGTGTTGGATGATACGGATAAAGCTGTTGGTCGTGCAGGATCCTCCAAACACTTGATTTTGATGTTCCCACAATCTTGGCACTGGCACGAGTGCTGGTGGATGGCTGCTCCTCTATGCAATGCAGTTCGACATTGAGGCGCCAAGTTTAAACTAAATGACTTTAAATACCGCCCTAGCGCTGCTATTTTACGTTTGCGGACATGGGTTCCTATTTCAGAGTTGTTCTATAGGGAACCCTCAGCACGCTCTTCAAGTATGGCACCAAACTCCTGGAACATTCTGTATAAACACTGTGGCAGGGTTATGACTAGTTACTGGACATTAATGCAAGTAGTATTCGTAATCACCATTACCCTGCAACGAATTAAAACACACAGATAATTGCATTCCCCATGTACCGTTCTTCTGTAAATATGTTGTGAGGTGTATATGTTCGGGAGAATATACGAGAACAAGGGCATTCCCTGTGCTACAGTCTGTCGGAAGAGTGAGTGATATTCATCTCCAAGGAGACGCTCACAATAATTAACAAGTCTGGGGCAGGCGGCTAGTGTCGCGTCAGAATACATGAGTAGCATAAGGGTACAGTAACTTCGTGCCGTGGGCCGCGCCATTGCTCAAGCGGTTAGTCGCTGGCTTCCCACCGCGGCGGCCCGGGTTCGATCCCGGATCTCGTCAAGTGGGATTTGTAGTGGACAAAGTGGCGCTGCGGCGGGGTTTCTCCGAGTACTGCGGTTTCCCCTGCCAATCTTCATTCCACCAAATTCTCCATCATCATAATCACACGGGGCAGGCTACAACCGGCCAATCAGTGGCCGCCGTGCCGAGTGGACCCAGTTGGACTCCACCCCCCACTAAGGGAAAGAGAACTTCGTGCTGTACCCAATTTCATGCCATCAATTAATACATTGGCTACACTGGTACACAAAATACTATGCCAACTGAACTACTATTTCTTTACAGCTTTTCGGGAATGGTGAGTCAAGCCGTATACATGTTAGATAAAAGGGGATTTCAAGGGTTAAGCTCTTTTCCAAACCTGAACACCTGCAGATACAAAATCGGAAAAATGAGCATCAAAATTACAAACAGGTGTCCCCTACTCACAGGGGCATAAGTTTGTCCTACTGCTGGAAGGTCATTAAAGTATATTTAATAAAAACTTGTAGGTTTACATCGTACACTAAGTATACTAAGTATCCGATTTCACATTAGCAAACATTGGCTGGGACGTTTTCATCTACTCAGTACTTGGTAGGGGTAATGTATCAAATATTCACAGGCCTTCATGTCCCCGAGTCATTATAATAATGGATCATTACTGAATATCATTACCACCTTTTCAAGAGGATAACTTCGAACATGTATATGGATGCAATACATCCATTGGGCAATCCGTCTATCCCCTCTACTGCCTCTTCGAAACAATCTGTTAATTTCTGCTTTGGTGTGGCTACCTTCTCCGAAGCCTATCAAAGTAATGTTGCATTGGATTACTTCGGACAATTATCACTGTCACATAATTCAATGCCAAAATGAGCCAGCGTTTGTCTTTGCTTTTTAATAAAGGCCGAAAATTACCGACGTGATATTTACCAAAGAATCAGTTTTTACTTTACAGAAAACACAAGAATCTCCATTACATAGAAGAACCGGCTAATATTATTTAAGGGAATAATCTTTATTTATTCCGAAAATGCCGGTCACGGTAGCCGAGCGCTCTAAGGCATATACTGTCTTCACTCGCTCGGTAGCCGTGATCATGGGTTCGAATCCCACACAAGGCATGGATGTTTTGTGTGTTTATGCGTTTATTCTGTGTTTAGGTAGAGGCCTTGCGACGAGCTGATCACCCGTCCAAGGAGTTCTACTGTCTGTAAAATGATCATGAAACTGAGAAATCAGCCTATGCTCCAAAGTGGGAGCGAGAGGAGAGAGAAAAAAAATAATACGACATGCTCAAAATAACGTGGGGATATGGGCTTAGCGGTCGGGGTTCGATTTCTGGCAGAAGCAAGACTTTCTCTTCGCTCCATATCGTCGACATAGGCACCGAGGCCACTCATCCTCCTATCCAGTTGTTACCAACGGTTCTTTCCTCGGGGGTAAAGCGGCTGGGGCGTGAAGCTAACCGCTCATCTCCATCAAGTGCTGAGATCAAGAATGGTGAAGCTACACCTACACTACCCCACACGTCTTCATGGTGTGGTGCTTAATTAAGCATAGAGGTAACTTTACTTTTATAATACTACACACATAAATATGCTCAGTGGTATAAATACTGAGTTTTTTTAATACTGAAGCAGCTACTGTTGTGCTTTAAGGATCAAGAGATTAGCGATTTAATGAATAATATTAAACAGTTTTTGTT
Organism: Cryptotermes secundus; assembly: GCF_002891405.2. Classification (NCBI taxonomy): domain Eukaryota; kingdom Metazoa; phylum Arthropoda; class Insecta; order Blattodea; family Kalotermitidae; genus Cryptotermes; species Cryptotermes secundus. The sequence continues at coordinate 1,060,335 of NW_019720566.1, forward strand.
ACGAAAAAACAATCTTATCTGTTGATTTAATAAAATGCTTAACCAAAATATAATTTACGCTCGTTTCACCAACAGAAATATTCCTTACGGTAACGTCCTTTCCACAATAGAACTAGGGGAAGATATACCACTTTTCCGCTCACCCGCCAGCACCATTTTTTCGCTCCACTGCAGTAGATTCCAAGAAATAGTGGGCTGGAAGTGCGCCGCTCTCCCTTGGCGAACAGTATAAAGTTATTTAAAATAACAAAACTGGCGAAGGAAACTAAGCAAATGCAACCTCATGTCCGTAGGTCATAATGATCAAGCTGCGGGTCATCCCTCTGAGATATTACATCTTAAGTTTTCAGCCTGGTTTCCGGAAGTAAAGCCAGCTGTGCCGGGAAATACGCACTGAGAATCCACATGACAAGTCTTGTATATTTTATTTGTTTCCTTCCTTGGCACTACAGCCCCAGTGGGCCTAGGCCTACCTCCATGAACTTCTCCGTTCACTTCGGTTTTTCTAGATCTTAAACATTCGGTAGGACTCCTTGGGCGGGTGATCAGCTCGTCGCAAGGCCTCTACCTGTACACAAACACAGAAAAACGCACACACACACAAACTAAACATTAATGCCCTGAGTGGGATTCGAACCCACGATCCCGGTTTCCAAGCGAGCGAAGATACAAGTAGTACATGCCTTAGACCGCTCGGCTACCGTGACCGGCCTTGTATATTTTAATTCTAAATTTACTATGAAATCATTAAATTAATAAACATGTTATGAATGTACAGTGACTATAAATTACGTTTCTTATTCATCTGATTTGTTGATTTTTAACAATTCTTTACTAACTGAATGGACTACAAAGCGTCAAATGGGGTAATCATTATGAATGATAATATAGAAACGGCGTATAGGGAAGTGGCTGCGGTCTATTTTAATAGGAACACTTGCCTGAAGAGACGTAGAAAAACCAGTATAAACCTCCAGACCGAGAATCGATTTTGGAAGGGAAAATTGTGAGGAAGAAATGCTAACTACTTCTACTACTACGTGATTTTCTGTCTCCACTTATAGATATTATGATATAGATACTGCCACGTGTCCAGGATTCTGTGACTAATAATTAACACCCTATACAATCAACTCGTACTTACGAGCAATATAGCGCTATCGCTGATTTACACGACCGACAATTCACCATTACACACGCACTACCTAGGATTCTGAGTCTTTATTAGTCGTATCCTGGTAACGGAATTAAAACAGTCTCACTCTGACCAAATCTTCTGATCAGACACCAAGTCTTCACAGGCTGACTTCTGATTCTACTTCAACTACCAACTTCCCTTGGCTCTCTTCTACCGACAACTGACTCAATTACCATTCTCATACTCTCTGTTGCACTCCGTTGTATTTCCATCTCTCTCGACCCTCTCTCTCAGCAATTCTCTTACAACTTCTGAACTCCAAACTCCAGTTCTCTAATCCCCTAGCTGAGTCTGAGTCTTATATTACGACAGGTCAGTCGGTCAGTTTATCTTGGAATAAGGCACCCATCTGGGGCTTATGACCAAATTTTTATTACTGTCAGGCAGTTGTGGGTTTGCTGGTGTGGGGCGCTCTCTCTGACGAGAGGACGGGTCTTTCACAATTGCTACTGGCCCTCGCCAGCGCAGTCATTTTCGGGTCCGAGTCCCGTGGGACTCGTGACCATATTTTACTGCCTCAGATTCGAGACTTCCCTTTTTGTCGCTTCCTGCGACTCGAAGGGCTACGGTGGAGGATAAAGTCAAAGTAAAAAATCAAAGTTATGTTAAGACCAGCAGTCATTCGGCCAGTCTGTCTTTGAATAAGGCACCCATGTGGGGCGTAAGACAAGATCTATATCACTGTAATCCGGTTAGCTACAAACAGACTCTCGTTATATAGCCTCGGGTTGGACCCCATTGGAAACACCGTCTTCTCTTGTCGAGTACTGTTATGTTACCTAGCAACGAGTTGTGGCACGATCCAGAGAACGCAGCTCCTAGTGTTGTGTTTGCTGGAACGTGTATACTGGGTCGTTGCCTAGCAATGGGCATATCACAATATTATGAATAGATAGTGAAGAAATACCTACACGTAACCGTGATCTACTTTAAGGTTTACTATTTCGGACGATAGGGGGTGGGAAGGCGGGAATACAGAAACCCCTAGAGACAGAATACGGTCTCCTGACCATGATTCGAAACAGGCAGGCCTCTCAGACTGTGCTTACTGCTAATGCACATCTCCACTAAATGTACAGAAACACTAGAGCAACGGAAGCGCAGTTCTGGTGCCAGGGAGAGCTATGTCGGCACACACGAATCTTGCTTCTACTCCTTTGTCCTTTGTCTCTCTGCCATGCCAGGTCAGAAGGTTACCACACCACGCCGCCACTCCGTCAGTCATCATCAAGGCATATCACCACTCCCCCACTCATCTTCCATCTTAGGCTGAAAACCCACCGACGCGACTAGCCGCTCTTTGTCGCGCGCGTCGGTTAGTTGTACATATTAAGCGTGCGACAGCTCTGCCGCCTGTGTGCCGCGTTCCAAAACTTAACCGCGCGCGGCTTGTCGCATCAGTGGGTTTTCAGCCTTACTGCCTTATGAATTTACAGAGTTTGGCGACGTTTAGTCGCACAGAAAATTTTGATCACTTCAGATCAGCCGGTGGCGAGAGGCGTTACGCAACAGCGTCCAAGAGCCATTTTTACTTGAGATTTGAGCTTCTCTCAACGGTGCCAGTGAATATTACTGTCTCTTGGGATGTGATGCAATATAATCTCGTACAAGTTCACCTACGCTTTGAAGAAAGACACTGTTTCTATCTTCAGGGCTCACAGGGCTCACAGGTAGTATGTTCCTCCGAAAAGTCGGTAAACTTCTACGTGGAGACACATTCCAGACGACAGTAATACTGAATTTAACTGCCTTCAGCATGTCTGTACATAGCAAGCGTGTACAGGATATGGGTAGCCCGTTTGAATAATACCTGATATGTATGGCTCCTTCTATATTTAACGATTCAGATGAAGAGTTAGTAGTCAATATGGACAATATGAACACACTTGGAAATTGCACGGGCGCACAATTTATACTAGGTTAACGTAAATTGGCCAGTCACGGTAGCCGAGCGGTCTAAGGCATCCACTGTCTGCGTTCGCTCGGGATCGTGGGTTCGAATCCCACACAAAGTATGGATGTTTGGTATGTGTATGCGTTTATTCTGTGTTTGTGTTGCCCTGCATTTAGGTAGAGGCCTTGCGACGGGCTGATCACTCGTTCAAGAAGTCCTACAGTCTGTAAAATGATTATGAAACTGAAAAATCACACGCCAGGGCCCAAGGGGGCTATAGACCCAGTGATAAAAAATGTTAAGTGTTGTGTCTTGGGCAAAACAAGCTTTATCTAATTATTCAAAGACGCCTAATAACAGAAATGAATAGATACTGCTTTACAATAAAAAATTGTACTGCTGCTATGTCAGATTATGTGTGCGTACTCACCGGTTCCAGGTGATTACTAACTCTGCCGGTAGGCGAAGTGCAACAGTAATCTCTCTGTCATCAGCTATAGTAATTTAGAACAGGTTCTTTAAACCTAAAATTCGTACTTTTTTTTTTTAATAATGGATGTTGTAGCTGGGTTGTGGATATGAGGCATTGTCTCTCACATGGAATACACACTACTCCAGTAAGATCTGAAAATTTAACGTTAAGGTGTGTCTAGTGAAAATATTGTGTTGTATAGACCCGCTGCTAAGCGATGACTTAGTGAACAGCGGCCGCTGCTAGGTAATTCAATTCAATTCAATTCTTTATAATTAATGTGCCGAGTCAACAGCCGCAAGGCCAATTACAGACACAGCACAGTGCAGATGAATGAATTACATTATACACACACTTATTAAAAGTCAAACACAAATTACAGGTTAACACTTGGAAGAAATAATAATGAATAAAAGTAAAAGTAAACAAACAAATAACTGATAATTCTAACAGTAATAATAATGTAATGCCAGCAACAATAGAACAACGGGCTTATGCAACCAGTTACTAAGCAACGGCTCAGTAAACACGTTTCCGCGGAAACGAACATGCGTGCAACGATAGAAGAACGGTGTTTTCGATGTGGTCCGAGCGAACGAGTTATCTTGAGGACAATTAAGTTAATGAGTTCAGAGAGGGGAGACTCCCTGTCTGGAGGCGGGATTCAATACCTCCACTGTGACCCTGTGAGTCGTAGGAAGCGACGAAAAGGGACGTTTCAAATCTGAGACAGTAAAATACTGTCGCGAGTCAGAAGGGACTCGGGACCGAGAAAGACTGCGCTGGCAAGGACCATCAGCATATACAAAAGACAGACCCGTCCTCTCGTTAGAGAGGGCGCCTCACAAAAACAAGACCGTAACTGTCAAACAGTAATAAATATCTGGTCGTGCGCCCCACATGGGGCTCGATACCAAGACTTACTGACTGACCGTCAGTCGCAATGTGACTCTAACATTGATTTCAGTCAGTTCAGTTGAGTGAAGTGAAGTGAAGTGAAGTGAAGTGAAGTGAAGTGAAGTGAAGTGAAGTGAAGACTAGGAGGTTGGTGTGAAAAGCCATCAGCTTGGGACTCAGTTAGTTGAGGGTTGGCAGTTCAGTGCAGCTCTGTATGGGAGGCTGTGAAGACAAGAGTTAGTTGCAAGAATGCGGCTGTGAAAAGAATAATTTACGTGATATTTGGCGTGTGAAGTTCAGTGAGACTGTTGCAGTTCCTGTGTTAAATTCGTTGGCAGGACACGGCTAGCGGAGACTGTAATATACTGAGGACACCAGTCTGTGTATGTCAGTGATCTGTAAAGTGTAGTTCCCAGCGTTGTATACAAGTGATCAATACATCCAATAGCCAATCCATGCCCCGTCTATAAACACGTCCCTAAAATCGTGACAATATAAAAAAGTACAGTAACAGTTCGTACATCACGTACATAAGTAAAGCAGAGGTTCTAATAAACAAGTTGGAATGAGAGGTATTTCTGGTAACTCTGATTGCATCCACGCACAAATAATTTCACCAAAAAGCAGCTCATACTATGTTTCATTTAGCTTAATAAACATCTGCTGGTTATGTGGATGAGACCGCTTGAGAGACCCAAGCTTTGATGGGAGACCCGAAACAAATGGGTTAGGAATTTTAGTTTTCCGAAATAGGTGAACTTTGGCGATAAAGGATGAACATTCGGAATCCACAGCAATAGGGAATTTTCTTTGAACTAAATTGCTCTGAACTGTTGAACATTAACCTTAAGTTTAATGAAAATCCTTAGCTTGGCACGAAGCTGGACAGACATGAAGAAAGCAGTCTTCTGGGATTTGGAACCGTGTATATGTGGTGTTAACCGACATTCCTCCGAAACGTCGGTTAACACCACATATACACGGTGCCAAATCCCAGAAGACTGCTTTCTTCATAGTCACCGCCGTGAAAGCCTCAAATCTTACTGGGCAGACATGTTGGTATACTCGTATAGGCGAGATTCTAGCAATTGTTATCGTATGTGGATTCCTTTCCTGCAGAGAGGACGTACCTCATGAGGATTACTGCCGTTGTGTTAAATTGACGTCATTATGTGGTCAGCATGTGGGAAGTTCTGATGGTATCTTACAATCATTACACGCCACAGTGACAGACAAGTCGTAATATCGTAACGTCCTTCATAAAACGACGGTTTATTAGTACATGTCCTTTGTTGTGTGATGTCACCTCAGCAGTTGTAGTTTCGTGGTGTCAGCGATTGCGTAGAAGTTCTTGGAAACTCGACAGTTGTGTTTACATTATAAAATACTACACGTTATTAAAAATCGTGGTATTAAGTGGAAACTGGAGTGAAACACTGGAGAAACAATAAACTCGAAAGAAAACTTGAGCACAGGATAATAAATAAACACTGTCGCGACATGGATTAAGTTATAAAAAAAAAGGGGGGGGGGACATACATATGGCACAAAAAACATGGTTGTTGGGAGTTTATTAAGCGATGCGAGAAAGTTGACTGGAATAATCGACAGTAATGGAGTACATGCATGGGAATTAGGACTTGTGTGAAAACGTAGACACCAAAAGATGAACAAATACAGATGATTTGCTACATGCGGGTGTTGCGATCCTAAAATCACAGAGTATATCTAAAACGTGTACAAATGGAAAACCACTGAACTATCTTGAGCACGGTGCAGTAATGTGAAACATCATGACTGATGCAAATTGGTGCAGTAATGTGAAACATCATGACTGGCCCAAAATGGTGGGATGAGACAAGATAAACTACCCGCGCAGCTCACTACGCATGTGTAGCAGTTCCTACAGTGGCCGTGGATCCGTTCATCCAGCGAAGCTGACAGTGGTTCCCGATACTTCCCCATCTACCGGAGGCATTGGAAACTACTTGGGCGGGAAACTTTTGCCTAATTTTGCTCAGAGGTCTCCTAGAGACATGAGGATCTTTTACGTGCCGTAAATCTACGACACGGGACCCACGGCTTAAAGTCCCTCCCGGAGGACTTGTTCCCTGAATTTTTCCGCCCTTAAAAATTCCACGACCTCCGCCGGGTTTGAACCCGCATACCTTGAGTCATGAGGTGGGAACGTTACCCCTAGACTACGGAGGCCGCTTACTGTACTATGTACTCAAAACTCAAGGACACAAACACAAATTCCTACCATTAGAGCACATTATAAGCTAGTTAAATCCACATTCGAAAAACGTCTTTAGTTAAGGTCCATTTTAATATTATCCTCCCGTCTCCTGTTTCGTATAGCAGGGCGCGCGGCGCCATTATTCGACTTGCCTCGGAGCTGGATGGTGTCAGTGGTTAGCTTCATAAACTGGACAGTTTCAGAGCAGATCGCCACAGAACCCCAAAGCTGTTCTGATTGGACCTGGTGATTAAAAGAACCTCTTGACATTCCTGGTCTGAAAGGATCCTCGGCTGTCAGCCACGCAGAATACGCAGTCTTTTAATACACCACAGCACTTCGGTCCTTGGCCGCTCGAGATTACAGTTTACGTTGTTGTCTGCCCTGTAATAGTAGAATCCATTCATCCAAGCAATCCTAACCCTTACTTTCAAACGGATTTAGAGAACCTCAACAAAAAAGGTTCCGAACCTGAGGTCGAGACAAAAATAGGACCACGTAGGTCCTCGCGGGGAGAGAAGGCCGAAAGGTGAAACCTCAGGGCCGGGCGGTTCTTCTTGTGGACATTTAGGGTCGAGCAAATATTGGCAACTACTGGTGTATAGCTGGGAAGGTGAATGCTGTAGCGCCTAGAGGAGGAGGAGGAGGGGGAGCAGAAGAAGAAAAAAGGGGAGAACGGGAAGTAAAAGGAGAATACGTTGCAACCATTTCTTCCAGAACCAATGTCCAGGAGTGTGAAACATAAATCAACAGCAATAATACTCGTATGGTATGTCAGACCCACGGGTAAAACGCAATTCCTTCTGTCTTCCTAATGTATAGTGCCCCAGCATTCATCAATCAAGCATCCAGTGGTGGCCAGTAAAGTGTCGCTAAAGTGCCTCTTAACCTTGAGAAAAACTTGCATTCACATTTTAACACGACAATACAACACAAGCCACATCCTCAAACAGGAATATATGGGACACGCATTGGTAAAAATCGCATATCAAGAAACACGCACAAGATGCATAATGTCTGCATATTATTAAATAAGCATTACACAGGCCAACAGCTGTTTTGGTGCCGGGGAATTTGGAGCTGATTTCATATGAATTTGATGCCCTGAATTCAAATATGGCATTAGTTTTTGCCTAGGAGCTCAAATTTTTAAGATATAACATTTTGGTGAAATATACGTTACACTATTTTAAGTTAAATCAGTGGATCAAATAAAAAAACTCAACATGGAATTTTTATTACTATATTATAATTATATTTTTAT
>NW_019720566.1:1068479-1070186 GCF_002891405.2 Cryptotermes secundus
TCATTTAACTCATCCTGGTTAAAACGTTGAGGGATTGACGACATCCCTTCATAATCACTGTCACCTTCATTACAATCAGAAGGGTGATTAGAGGGAAAATACTCATCCTCACAGAGCTCTGGTAGCTGGTGAAACGTTGGGATCGGTACTTCCTCTGAGTGAGGAACTGGGCGTCTTGCAGAGGCTAAATCAGGATAAGTCCACTTGCTACGGTTGTTTCGATTGATTCCAGTAATATTTACTAGGCAGAAATAACAGTCATCGAAGTGGTTCTTGCATATGTTCCTTGCATATGAGATTTAGAACTGCACAAAATACAATTAGAACTGCACATTTTGTGTAGAACTGCACGTTACAAAAACGCTGATCTAAAAAAGTAGAGCTGGTAGGGAAAAACTGATTTTATATTTAGATTCAGCGCCTTAAATATAACTAAAATTAGTTCTAAAATCCTAGACACCAAAAAAAAAAATTTTTTTTGTAGGCCTGTGTTATCTTTACTACAAAATAAGACATTCTCTCTTACGTCAATCACGATTGTCGTTACTTTTAGAAGTGATAGTGGAAACTGTCCATAATCGATAAATACTGAATTGGAACAAATATGTTAGTATAGACCTTCAATGAAAAGTTTAATTAAAATCCGTTAGAAATCCTCCCTCTCTTCGGCCTTGGCATAATATTGAATGAAAGTTACATTGTTCCAAACAGTTCAAACAGAATTTCACTGATCATAACTTCAAAATAAAATAAAATAAAGTACACTTACAAAATTCGTTCGGCCACACCATCGCTATTCCACGCATACAAACGGACGAGCAGACGAAATGAAACCAAGCGGCAGGAAAACTGCATGGCTGATAGATCTGAGATACTAGCGACCGCTGACAGATCAGTTCTGCCGCGGCTAATGCTGCAATATACTTCTCATACACATTTATATGCAAAAATCTTCAATTACGAATACCTCCAGAACATATACATTTGTGAGGACCTCAATTTGGGAATCCGTTTATAAGACGGCCAGTTTCCCTTAGGGTAAGGAAATCCGAGATACCAGTCCATCAATGGCTTCTAATTGTGGACAAAAGAAAACACATCGAATTCCACTGTTGAATATCAACCAGTGTTAACAGCAGTTTCATTACACGGCGCTTTGGTTCAGCAGACTGTACTTCATTCACCTATTTAGTTGAGCACAAAGAACAAGCCTCTGACATTGAACACTTGATCTCTGACCCAGCTAACTGGCTGATATCACTAAATCACTGCGTGCTAATTCGAAGCGTACCGTGCCTCACATTCTCTCTCTCTCTCTATTCTCCCTACTGTTTACTAGACCTAAACTACAATTCCGTTACGCAACTTCAAACTACGCAGGTTACGGCAGACACTTAAAATATTGCCTACATATAATAATAATAATAATAATAATAATAATAATAATAATAATAATAATAACAATAATAATAATAAAATTATTATTATTATTATTATTCAATTATTTATTATTTATGTTCCGAGTCAATAGCCACAAGGCCAATTACAGACACAGCACAGTGTAGATAACAGTAATTACATTATGAACAAACACAACATAAAGGCAAAGACTAATTAAAGGTAAGCACTGGAGGAAATCACATTAATCCAGAGAAGGAAACAAAGAAGTAGTAGTAGTAGTAGTAGTAGTAGTAGTAGTAGTAGTAG
>NW_019720566.1:1070213-1088917 GCF_002891405.2 Cryptotermes secundus
ACAATTCCGTTACGCAACTTCAAACTACGCAGGTTACGGCAGACACTGTAGTAGTAGTAGTAGTAGTAGTAGTAGTAGTAGTAGTAGTAGTAGTAGTAGTAATAAGTAAAAAGTAAAGCTATCCCTGCAACAGGCTGCAGAGGCCCATAGGATTGTGAGATGTTGAGGTTCCCACATTTTCTAGACAATCGGTTCATAGATGGTAGCAAGGCTGTCAGCCGTACGCGCCGGCCGCCCTTTACCCCCAAGAATATTCCTGATACTCATTTCTGTTAAGAGGCTGAATCGACCTCAGGGCCATAGTGCTGCTGGAAGGATTAGGTCAATTGAAAAACAAATCCAATGACCTCAACGGGACTTGAACCCACGATCTTCCGGCTTGTAGCATAGTGCCTCAACCAACTACGCTATTGCGTGCCCCAATAATTCAATTCAATTCAATTAATGTTTATTTACGTGCAAACTAAACAGCACAGAGGCCCATAATAATAATAATATTTCATTAACACAAATCTAAGTTGCTACTGAGAACTCAGAAATGTAAAGTATAAATATTTAGAAATATTAATAAGAACAATCCAATTCAATTCTAGTTTATCTACGTGCAAATAATAGTAACGATTATACCATATTATAAAAACCATTGAGGAGAACGTTCCTGCAAACAACACTAGCAGCTGACGCACGTCTAGCAGAAGGACAGTAATGCCGTTTCACCTCCGACATAAGACGAAGTTTTCTTTCAAATGCTTCTTAGAACAGAAGAGTCGCCTTATTTTCAGATTCTTAAGAATATGTACGAATAACACGAAATGTTAGGTCAGTTTACAGTCTGACACGTGTCTACTTCTAATTAATTTTATACCGAGTTTAACAAAAGGTGCACTACTTTAGTGCTGATAGAGACGCATATAGGCGGAGCTGCTCCGGTGCCTTCACTCACACACACACACACACACACATCATGTGTATTCGCGTCCTATAATGAGATAATTAAAAAAATACAGAAAGCGATTAAGAAAATTGCTCGGATTAACGAAACAAAAGCTCTAAAAGTTTGAGACGATGTCATATTAACGCAGTTATTGTGTTTCTAAACATTAAACGTATATCGCCCTGTTTTTATTTAAAACACAAAACGTTTCGGAGACTGGATTCTGTCCCCGTCTTGAGGTAGAACCTACTCAGTTGAGTTCGATCCATACGGCTAGTTCCTATCCACCTGCAGACGGAGACAGAATCTAGTCTCCGAAACGTTGTTGTGTTTTAAATAAAAAACAGGACAATGGATAGTGTCCAGAAAGATAATAACTGCGTAAAATAAAAACACATATAAGATAAAATAGTTATTTGCTAAGAAACGTCGCCTGAAGCAATATTACTTATGACTGCATTTTGTAAAAATCAGTGAAATTTTACGAAACTGTATAGGCAAGGTGGTACAGTTCACATGTACATTGCATTAAATGTACATGCCTAGGGGTTTCTCAGTATAGATTACTCTTGTATTTGTTCCTATACTTCACGAGTTCCACATTACATTCGATTTGGAGACACAAGCCACATGCTACTCGAGAACCACAATCGACAGGAAACAAAAGATTCTCTGTGTGACTGGAATCATGGGTCACGGTGAGTTTATAAAGAGATGAGTTGATTCTGTTAAAATGACGACCCATCTGGTGTCACTGGTGTTACATAACCTCTACAATGACGCCATCTGTACGCGTATCTCTGGAAACACAAATTTCTTATAATTCTAATTCTTATTATAAATCTTCTCTACGATAAAACAGGAATAAAGCATCAGTTTCATATATTGTAATGCTATTTTAAATCCTCAAGAGAAGCCATAGGAGCCTGGGTTGAGGATCAGGGCATAGCAGGATAGCCTGTAACGCAGTACAAAAGAATGCGGACAAACATCCGCGCCCGTGAATAGGATTCGAGACAGTCTATAGACGCAATAGGAGTCTGGGTTGAGGGTCAGGACATAGCAGGATAGCCTGTAACGCAATACAAAAGAATGCGGACAAACATCCGCGCCCGTGAATAGGATTCGAGACAGTCTATAGAAGCAATAGGAGTCTGGGTTGAGGATCAGGATATAGCAGGGTAGCCTGTAACGCAAGACAAAAGAATGCGGACAAACATCCGCGCCCGTGAATAGAATTCGAGACAGTCTATCGTTGCCAGTGTCCGAGTGACACACCACTGTGAGTCCTGAACCGCATGGCCACCACAAACATCTGAAATTCCGCACATTTCTTGCCTGTACAGTGGCTTATTTCCTTACGGACCACTGAAAATCAATGAGATCTTAGTGTACATTTTAAAAGCTCACGTGGCAATTGATTCCTTGATATCTTGATGTATGGGCCATTGTCCCTCCTCTTTGATGGCTATGAATATTATATTCCTTGGCGACACCACTTCAACGGCTCATACAAGCCTGCTCTATTTATTTGACTGTACTCAGAACATTTTTCAGTACTGCATTAAGAAGCAAGGTGGCTCAAGCGGTAACGCTCCTAACTTGCTTTCGGAAAGTGCATGGTTCGAACTTCGGCTGGCATACCGACTATCCTGACAGGTTTTTCGTTTTGCCTCAGTCCTCCAAAGCGAACAGGCTTATGAAATCACCATGCTGCCCTTCTGTCTGTAACTCTTACCTATCAACTTTTGAATGCTTGAAACAATCTTTATGAAACTTGTATGCATATCATGGCACTTGGGGCCCATCTCAACGACCTACTTCTAAATCCCTCAGATCAGTTTGTGTATCTGCAGGTGCATACTTCCTTCCGTTGCTAGGCAGCGGTTCGATGAAAACGTTACCGCTACAACGAATACACACGCAACAAAAGAATGGTTGGTCGCGTCGTATTCTATGAAGTCCGTGTCGTATCGAAGGAATGTAGGTTATTAGTTCTCCCCAGAACTGCTTCTAATCTATTGTTAAACAAATCACAAATAAATGAACTATTACATTCCGATTGTTGCAATATTTTCGCCAGAATAAAATTCCATTTGAACCCTAATGATACACCACATTAACACGTATGTACGATTGGCTCAGGAAATTTTCAAAATTAAACTCCGCGCTACATTCCAAATAATTCAATAATTTAGAATATTTTTCGCAATTTTGGTTTGGACATCAGACTACTGCACGTTCACTTATCCTTCACCTGTGCAACAGGGCGGAGCTATGTCAGACTATGTTTGGTTAGGTTCGGTTTGGTAATCAAACTGCTGTACACCTATGTATCAAGCGAACTATACCGACCGAGCGACCGTCCCTTGTCGGCGAAGTTAGTGCCAACTTTAGCGGACAGAGGGTGTCGCGTGATCAGAGCAATGGATCCCCACGGCCGTTAATCTCGGATTTTTAGACCGGAATATATATACACGTATATATTTTTTTTAGTTTCTATTTTAGGCCTAATGAAGACCTCATGGATTGTAATCTTCTCGGTCTACATAACTACTCGAAAATATGACAATTTTCTTCAAGAATTCGTATGATTATAATCATGCTAAATCAATATGAAATGATTTTTGTATCATTTTTTCATACTGGTGAAAAATTAATGCAAAATAAAATTCAGAAAACGATATTCAACGTCTTCTAAGTAAAGAAATGAAACAGTGAAGATCTTTATAGTGTAACTTGCTGTGCTACGAGTCCCGAATACACAGAAGTCTTTGTTTCCACGACAAACACGCATCTGTGCACGAAGCGGTCCATAAACGTCAGCGCTCCAAACTAATTTGATTCCTAGAGCCTAAGGAACAAGTACGTGTATAGCTGCAGAAGTCGGTTTGTGAGGGATTTGTTGCCTCTAGTGACTAAACAGCGTTCATTTGAATGCGGGTCTTTCATTTTCAGGCTGTCTGAATTACTGTTCGCTCATTCCTACGCCTGAACAGTTCCGTTCTGGCCATACGGATTCTAAAAATTTCGGCAGAATATTCACTGTCCATCAATATCGAGAAATAACTGCCATTTTGTAAGTTAAGGTAAAGCTATGCCTGCAACAGGCCGTGGAAGCCCATAGGCTTGTGACAGGTCGAGTTTCCCACATTTTCTGTATAATCGGCTCACAGATGAAGGTAAGGTTGTCAGCCTTAAGTGCCGGTCGCCCTTTACCCCCCAGGAAGATTTCTGGTACTCATTTCTATTAGAGGCTGAGTCGACTCCAGGGCCGTAGTACGGCTGGAAAGGTTAGGTCAGTAGAAAAATCCAACTACCATTTTGTATGAAGGCAAAAATATTTTTAAAATATATACTATTCGTAATATGAGTGAAAGCGGTTTTTAAATAAAATTTGTCTGAAATAATAAAATATAATTCCGTAGCCCGTGTAATTCAGGTCAAAATATAGTATAAGCACGGCAGTACATGCTATGAATACAGCATAGGAATCTGGACGGAATAAGACTACACTGATGTTCTTTTTACGCAATTCCTTGATAAAGCGAGCTTTTCACAAAACGAATTACGAGCTATCCGTTAGCGTTTGTGTTTCGGTAATCTGACTTAACATAAGTTCCGTCGTGTTCTCGAATGGTTGTTTAGTGGTAGTGTTCTCACGGCATAAGTCTGAAGCAGCGTAAAATTTAAAAGATACGTACATGCGGTGTTTCGTGCATTGCCCGCAATATGATATCTCCGAGCGATGATGTTCTCCTTGTGAGCTTACTTATTCACGGGAAGGACTGTGGCCTTACAGTGCAGTGAGAGCACGTCCGTAAATCAGAATGAGCTTCGCGCGTCGAAGTCTTTAAGAGTGAAACGTCGTATAAAGTGTAAAAATTGTTTCTTAGTCGCTATGACTTAGTAACAATACACAAAAAAACTCCATGGCTTTTATTCCGCAAGCGAACTATACCGACAGAGCGACCGTCACTTTTCGGCGAAGTTAGAACCAACTTTTGCGGACAGAGGGTGTCGCGTGGTCAGCACAACGGTTTCCCATTGCCGTTAATCTCGGTTTTATAGACCGCAGACTTGGGAACAATAATCGTAGTAATTAGATAATACTATCAGTATAATAAGGCTGTATTACTAATTGGTGGAATTACTACAACCCTACAGTTCTTTAAGGATTCTTACTTTCTTACATACGTAGTACATAGCGGACTCCGTAGTCTAGAGGTAACGTTCCCACCTATGACTCGTAGTACGCGGGTTCAAATACCCGGCGGAGGTCGCCGAATTTTTAAGGGCGGAAAAATTCGGGGAACAAGTCCTCCGGGAGGACTTTAAGCCGTGGGTCCCGTGTCGTAGCTTTACGGCACGTAAAAGAACCTCATATCTCCAAAGGAGGTCACTGAGCCAAATTACGGACGTTTCCCGCCCAACAGCAGTCACTATTACCTCTGGTAGATGGGGGAAGCATTATAGATACCTCTCAGCTAGTAGAGCCGGTCTCGCTGGCTGGGTGGGACTGATGGTAAGCACCAGTACCGGTAGGATATAGAGACTGGTAGAAATCATAGAGGGAAGCACAATGGACCAATACAGGTCTAAGTGCATGGGGAAACCCACCCTCTCCAATAACTAACTAACTACGTAGTACATACATGGAAATGTCGTGATGTGGGAAAAAATATCTTGATATTCTGGCCATTTTTTATGCCTGTGTGTATAAACGGATGTGCGCTTCGGAGGTGCCTGTACGGTTTGCCGGATTTCAATCATAAACATATTCGGTATTTAAGAACCACAGGTCGGCTGCCGGTGAAGACGAACATCTCCTAGATACAAAACTAGAGACCCTTCACATCAGCTGCCGAAAACAAAATGGCGATTTTCTCGAAAACTGCTCTAATAATTTTGAGTTTCTGCAATTTATGGAGAACATCTCCATAAATAAATGTTCATAGGTGGCACCTTCAGTGAAATGACAGTGAGCGCACTAGGAACCCAGGCGCAAAATATCGATTGTCGAAACTTGAATTGTCGGTCGGACACATTTAACTGCTTTTCGATATTCAGTAATCAACAATGGTCTACCGATCAACAATCGATTTCACTAGCAAGGCAATTTAGTCGAGGTGAATGGTCTCCGTGGTCTAGTGGTCAGCGTTCCTAGCTACAGATCCCGAGGTCCGGGTTCGATTCTCTGCGCTACCAGGTTCTTTCTGAGAAGTAGTGGGTCTGGAACGGGGTTCACTCAACCTCGTGATGATAACTGAGGAGCTATTTCAAGGAAATAGCGGCTCCGTTCCAGAAAACTGAAATTAACGGCCGTGGGAATTCGTTGCGTTGACCACGCGAAACCACCGCAAAACTTGGCACTAAACCTCGCCGACAAGCGGCGGTCGCTCGGTCGGTATAGTTCGCTTGCGGAGTAAAATCACGGAGTTTTTTTTTTTAAATTGTGTGTGAGAAGGACATACGAACCTTGTCTTTATGCCGATTCATTATTTTCGCCGAGTGGAATATTCTAGAGCAGAAAACATATCGTCTTGGTACTACTGTTGGAATATTTAAGAGCTGTATGCCACCTCCCAGTACACAAGTTACATCACTGAGAGGAAAGATTATCACGGTAGGCAACATGGACAGCGTGCCACAAACAGCCATGCTTCGTGTAAGAGTATGCATGGTCCACTTCAGAAGTTGATGGTCAGTATTCGGAAAACAACATACTCTATGTGGATTATAAAACGTATGGCCCATCTAGAAGAGGATTCAATATTTACTTAAATAAACATGGCTCCTGCCGATAAATCGCAATGGACATGCGCTACTACAAAATGTCACATCTAAAAATGTGTTAGTGTCATGATGAATTTCAACCCGTGTCCAGTTCGACTCATCACGTTTAATCAGATCAAATTCAGAATTAATATTCCAAGATTTTCAAGACTATCCACTCAAGACCGTAAAATATACGATACTCTCTGATTAGGATAACATACTTATCGGGCGACGTTAGTTCTGGTGGTAATGCTACTGATTTGCATTGAGTAGTCCTGTACAGTTTCTGTCGGAAATACCAGTTATCCGTTTTTATCCTTTCCAGACGAATGCTAGAAGAGCGTTTTGATGTAGTAATTTCTCATTTATCATCAGCTCCTCGTTTTATTTTTCCCACTCTACTGTATTTAAATATGCCTTCTTCCTATTCGACGTTAAATAAATTTAGGAGTTGTTACAGTACTACTAAATAACTTACTGAAATCTGCATCGAAATTAAACGAACCCGGCATGTACTATGTAGCCAGAGATCATCTACCAAACTTCTCCTAAATAAATAAACGAAAAGGTTTACATTAAACCATTCTTCAGGCCCGATGTCCCACAGGTTTGCCTGGCTTCACAAAGGAACGAGCAATGCTCAATAATCATGACTACGTAAGGCACATGCTCTTTTAACTCGGAATCCCTTCGCCCACTAGTACATACTATTACGTATTACAGAATGGATAGAGAAGTAATCGTGGCATGTTTCATGGCCCTGTCCCAACATTCAACTGGAAGGGATGACAGAAAATAACAAAAACATTAGTCAAAATAACTGGTGCTAATGACCGAGATCGGAATACAAGACTTACAGCGTAATCCTTACCCTAAATGTATCCGAACATATCGTCAGACATTGAACATGGTATGAATACTGTATACTTACACCGCACCGCACTGGCATTGTTCTGTATCCCGTTAATCAATAACATTAACATGGCAACCATGAACGTTTTAAATAATCAACAGTAGCACCGTTCCTGACATTTTGCATTGTCCAACATCATCATCAACAACATTTTATGGTTTCACCTTCCCAAACTGCCTCTCTTCTAGAGGTTTTCCAATTAAACTTCTGTGTTCTTGTTTCCCCCAAGCATAATCCCATCCCCCATTACTTACTAATCCGAATGATATGAGTTGAGGAGTACAAATTATGAAACTCTTTCCTATTTACTTTGCACATTCCCCTTTTGCTTCACGCCTTATGGGTTGAAATATTATCTTCGGCACTCTGTTCTTAAGCATACTACATCTCTGTTCTAACCTCACAACTAAAGGCCAAGCTCTTTGTCAATATAGAACAAGAAGCAGAATGAGAAAGCCTAGTTTTTCGTAGTTTATGTAACGAACATTGGCAATTCCTAAATTACACAGCACAGTTAAGACCCTGAAAACAGAAGCAGCATGTACCTCCCAAACGTTATTAACAATCATACTGTGTATATGAGACTACGCGGCCACATCCCAGCAGGCCATGCGCAGTCGTAACATTCAGCAATGAGAGAACCTGAATCCTCAGATGGGTCTGTAATGTAAGTACGTACTTACACAGGAGTCCATAAGTTTACTATTTACTATTCTGCAAGTCGTTAGCTGATGGGTCCAGGCTTGTGATATTTTCTTTGTAATCTCTCATTACCAGTATGAGAAATGATTGTTTCAACGTTACCTTCTCTTATTTATATATATTTTTCGGTGTTTCTTTTCTCAGACACCTGCAGTCTCCGTTCGTCCCTCATAATGAGCGACGAAGTTTCACGGGTACTTTTTTAATTTTCCTTTAATAACAAATTTTCCGATCCCATCCAACGTTTTTGGGCACATTACCCGGCAAGGAAAAAAGTAAGAATTCAGTTCTGATCACGTTCTTGAACCTTAAGTCTTTTTCCGCTGACATGCTGAGTTGAACTAACTACAGAGATGACGACACGGACCAACATTTCTTGGCATGAGTACAAAATACGAGAGGGAATATTTATAGTTGGAAAGCACTGCGTCTGGTCGCCAATTCATGCAAGCAACGGTTTTATTTCTGCCCACTTCCCTTATGTGAGGTTTATGATGATAAGATAACCATTTGCCGAACCTAGCATCTGTTGTTCAGTAGGCCTATGCATATTCACATCTCAACGCACACGAATACAGAGAACGCCGTAATATTCTCTGTAAGAACTTCTAACGACTGCCTTGGAAAATATGGAAACGATGATATTAAATAAACATATATTCATGATGAGATTCAGAGAACATTGAACATATGCTACCAGCGAGTTCGATTAATCCTCTCGCCCGTTTCACAGCTGACTAAATATTAAAACAAACAAAGGTATAATTTTAAGCGATGTTTGTACAATTTCTCTCTCTCTCTATGGAAATATCGCAAATTGAATAAGTCTGGGAGCAACGTGTTGGCCGGATAGGAGGAGGAAGACAACATAATAAGAATTGTACAAAATCATATAAAATACTGCCCCCAAAGGTGTCTCCACCTTGTCGTCGTGGTGGGGCTTGCGTGACTGTGACCTGCAGAGCTATACGGGCGGTAGTTCAACTACCAGTAGGGTCACACATGCCGGAAAGTTCAAAGGGTACGGTCCAGACTAAGAGAGATACCCTGGTCCTCCAAGTTGGGGTTTGGGCATGAGGCTAACAACCTCATCCTGTAAAAATAATTTTGTTCAGAAACCTAACAACCAGCCTCGGGTCATTATGCGTGGGTCCATTCCTATGGCAGCACGCATTGGTTCTGGCAACTGGTTGTAGAGGAGGCCAAGGGTCACCCAGGGCTGTGGCGCCGAGTGCTAGGTAGGTAGGTAGGTATATAATAATAAGTTTAAAAGCTGCACTCCTCACTTACTGCCTATATTAAGGAAAGGTTCAGAAGGGCGACACATGTAATATGTAGGGGGTAAAGGGTGTCCACACACAACATATATATATATATATATATATATATATATATATANCGAGAAGGGATCCAGTCTGAACAGAAGCACAGTTATAAAAATAACGTTAGCTTGAATATTAAACATACTGTGAAGATCTGGTGTTAAAATCCCAACCCTCCAGCTGAAATTCGAACCAAGGTAATCAAGTCAAAAACAAATAAATTTATTGATCAAGCTTTCAGAATAGTTTCAAAAAACAATTTAAGCAGTAGCTCTCAGAAATTTAACACTAAACTAAAAATTTAGTAAGAATTCTACATATTACAATTACATTGCATCAATACTTGTTTTGCACAGCTCGGTAAATATTCAATTTTTAGGTTTTTTTCCTTACTTACGAAACGCGCTGGTAGCCTTGAACAATACCTATGTCCACTTTCCCTTAAACAATGAACGGATATTAGGGGAAGCTTGAAAATCAATAGACACGACACACACCAAATCTCAAGATCGAAACAGGAAGAGGACAATGACCGACTTGGAGACTACTTCCAAATATTTGTTTCTAACTAATGGAACAATTTAACACTGAATGAGCTGATCGAGAGTTCTTAGTCCCGACTTTCTAATTTACAGCTGACCGTATGAAAACTGCTGAACTGCTTCAGGGCATATGTCTGAATGATGCAAGTTTCATTCTTCTGTCTTATTTTTGTGTATGTATTTATTCTATTTCCCTCTCTTTCTCGTCCTTACTTTATAATTGACATTTGCGCTGTCTAGTAAGCACGTAAAAAATAAATAAAGAACTGGACTGAAGAGTTCTATCTTCTGGGCTATAACGCCGGAACAATGACTTTCGTCATCTGACGTTTCGGAGGAAAATGTAGCCTCCAACTTCAGGGTCGAAGAATAAGCCGAGCAGGAAACCAATGTGAAGCGGGTAAAAAGGAGGGCTTTCAAATCCTACAACCGAACTGATTTATTTATTATTATCCTTTTAAAAAAAGATTTGCATATTTATCAAAGCCCCATTACGACACAGAATGTTAGTGCCCTATATTCAATAATGTCAGAATTTCTCATGAGACAATTAGAACAAGCGTTATTTCTCTCTTCATTCTAGATGTTGCATGTTCATTAATACATTGACGGTATGCATATGAGTATTAATACTATTTCGAAGTTCAGTTTCATCCTTATTTATACCCTATGTTCCTCCCAATCGCCTTCAATTTCGTTACATTTTCTTAGAAGAGCTGCTTGCAATATTAACACTGAAGTTAGGAATTCCGCATCGTCAGTTGAGGCACAATTTTTACGCAAAGTACTAGTATCATTTGTCTGTTACTAAAACCCTTCAGTTTTACACCACACCACTTCTTCAACCTTCCTACACTTCAACTCAAAATAAACCACAAAATGAGAAACTATTCTTTGACACGGATAATTCACTGGTAACATGTAACACAAATAGTTTTAATGGAAAGCAGGAGCCAACTGGAAAGAAGAAAGAACAAAAATGGAATTTCCACGTCATATTTACAAGTAGCAGAGAAGACGAAATACGGGAACTGTAGTACTAAAAATACAAAGGGGAAGTGATAATGGGAACAACTTTTCAACTTCAATTTAAAGGGGGTGAAAATAATTCAACCCCCCTAAATCACAACCATTCATGTTAGGGGCACGTGTGTAATAATGCAAAAATGAAATGCAATTTCTTGCTCACAATTAGATCATCCAAGTGTCACTTATAAAAGTGGCCCTCAAAATTAATCTATTTTTTATTGCTAGTGGGGTGGGACTAAGTCCCTTCTACTGCGGCCACTTCTGGCCTATTGTACCAACCCCAGATGATAGGTGAAGGTGATTGTGGAGCAGTTGGTGGAATGAAGATTGGCAGGGGAAACGGAAGTACTCGGAGAAAACCTGCCCCAGCGCCACTTTGTCCACCAAAAATCCCACTTGACTAGACCCGGGATCGAACCCGGGCCGCCGCGGTGGGAAGCCAGAGACTAACCGCTTGAGCTATGGCGCGGGCTGTATAAAATGAATCTAAGTGGAAAACACATGGTAACAATCATATTATATAAATTACATACCGCTTTATCGAAACCTGCAAAACTAATCAACACATACAAGTTCAGTTAGATCCTTAAGTAAAGCTGTCCTTTAATACTCGTATTAATTAAAATTAAAATTTATACAAGTCAATACTCATGAATGTTACAGCCTTGTAACAATTTCATGAAAATCTATAAAGGAAGTCTGTTGGACGATTTCCTCAGAACAACTTCATATACACATATCCCGACCCTTTCACAGGATGTGTTGGAGTCACAGTCGTCGAGTGTGAGACCGCCACGAAATGCCTCGAGGGATGGTCGATAAAGGTTTCACATCTGCTTACGTAAATTCCTTGGCCTCTTGATAAAGGAACTTTTCGTTAAGTGCAAGTTCGCCTTTTCACTTGTTGAACAAATGTGCGGGGTGACTTCTGAAGTCTTCTTGTAATTATATGTCAAGATGATCATCGGAATAGCACCCAGAAACGAGTCCTTCTATGAGAAGAACTGAAAATGAGGTCTAGCACACGTGCACACTGATCTGCAGAGGATCTGTACTTCGGATTAGATCATATGACGACTGAAAGTAGGGTCTAGCACACGTGCACACAGATATGCAGAGGATCTGTACTTGGATCAAATCCTTCTATGTGAAGGACTGAAGGTGGGATCTAGTATAGGCACACACAGCTCGGCGAAAGTTCGGTATTTCGGATCAAACATTTCTATGTGAAGGACTGAAAGTAGGGTTTAATGCAAGCGAAGGATCTGTATTTCGGATCAAATACTTCTATACTGAAGATGGGGTCTAGTATATGCGAACAGTTTTGCGGAGAATCTCTATATAGGTTTAGGTCCTTCTATGACAACTATTGAAAGTTAGATCCAATATACGCGCAGACATCTGTGATGAGGAATTTTATTTCGGATCAATTACTGAGAAAATAAGCGTAATGTCTCAGCACGTATGATTTAACGACGGAAATCGGCTCTTCCGGACTGGCTGCTGAACTGCTAGGCTGGTTCTAGGAACACAGATGGGACAGAAGGCAGGCCCGGGAGATAGGAGACCTCAAACAAAGTAGGTATAACCCTACTGCATTAACTCAGAGCTAGTATATGAAAATCTGGTTCTGAAGAGTTGCACTCATTTAAGTAAGGGCTGAATGCTTGAATTTTTTAGGAGTTTCAAATGGCTTTAAGGTAAGAAACTCTAAGTTCAAAATCCTTCGATGAAGTCAATTTGGAAAGTGAAGCTAACGGTTGAAATCTGAATAATCAGAATAAATTACTCCCATTGTTAATACCTGATGCTAAATTTCAAAACAAGGTATACACGAGCTAATTCAATTAAGCAATTCTGCAAAATCATTCTAAAGCTATAAGTAAAGTTCGATTAGGCAACCTGTGGAAGAATTCGGAAGAAGACAAGTCTAAAATTAAGCACATAAATGAAAGTATTCAGATGATATGAGCAAGAGTTAAATTAAGCACATCTGTAAATTTCGAAAGATATACGTACACGTAAAAATTAAATTTAAAAGCTAAACAATCCGTTAGTAACTAATTCCGTGGTCAGCTGATCAAGACATTCCATACTGTGGAACCAGAAGACTCGTCACCGTAATCACAAAAGTCCGCTATTGAACATTATCCTGCGTAAGTTTATTCCAGCGCATATGCCCTTCGGTTGCTTGCGTGATTCCAAAGAATCAGTCCAAGACAGAGTCGTAACGGAAATCATAACAAATAAAGTGTTCCATCTTCTGGGATATAACGTCATGTAGTCGGGTGATAGTTAACCTACGTTTCGGAGAAAAATTTCATCTCCATTTTCAGAGATGAATAATAATACAAGCAAAAAACAAGCATGAAGCTTTGATTGCTGCCTGCTCCACGCCGATTTCTAGCCTGGCTTACTCTTCAGCCCTAAGGCATTAGCGACATGTTCGTACGAAACGTCGATAGACTTTCAACGGACTACAAGGAGTTTTAACCCACAAGACAGAATTTTTCATAACCACCGCTGTGAAAACCTCAAATACCACATAACTGACTAGTTTTTAACACGGAGGTGTTATTATTTCCATATCCATCCCCTAAATTGGAAAACCACCCTTATTATGTCTAAGGCTATGATAAACACGATGTCAGGTGATGCCGTTGAAAATTTCTAACCCCGAAGCGCCCCACGGATGATGTGAACAAACACGTTGATAACGTAGTCTGAAGCACGTGTGTTAAATATACACTCCGATGGGCAGCAGTTATTTGCGGACGTTTATCTAAACTCTTTTCCGAAAGGAACAGCACGCTTCGACATCCTTCATTCGCACGCCGCAAACGTCACACAGACAAATCTGACGAGACTGCTTATGCCTGTGTGCCAAGTACTGCAATCAGACGAAAAACAAGGCTCTGTATATGACAATACATCCTGGTTACAGAACTGCTAGATACATATAAAATTAGGATTACATTTTCACTGTTATGTGTAAAACCAACAACAACAGTACAAAGTTTTAATTGGAGGAAAGTAACTTCCAGCTGTTCAACGAAAACCCAATTTTGGGTCTCGAATAACTAACGCAGTCCAGCCGCCTGTGACCCCGGCGATCAGTCGGCTATCGACCAGCGAGTGTACTAGTCAGGCTATTGAACATTCTATACTCATACAATAAATTATAAAATTAAGTTTCCTGAGCCACAATACAAACTGTACGTACAATAAAACAAATTGACTTTCAACAAATAGGTCTGGGAAAATCCTATGAAACCTATTTTCTTCAAATATTTCAGACTATATCATGAGATGGGGCACGCGGTAGCGTAGTTGGTTGAGGCACTATGATACAAGCCGGAAGGTCGTGGGTTCAAGTCCAGATTAGTTCACTGGATTCTTTTCAATTGACCTAATCCATCCGGCCGCACTAAGGCCCTGGGGTCGACTCAGCCTCTAACAGATATGAATACCAGGAATATTCTTAGAATATTCCTGGGGGTTAAGGGCGGCCGGCGCGTAAGGCTGACAACCTCACCGCCATCTGTGAGCCGATTGTCTAGAGAATGTGCGAACCTCAACATCTCATAACTCTATGGGCCTCCACGGCCTGTTACAGGGATAGCTTTACTTTACTTTTTTTTTTTACTATACCATGAGAATGACACAATAACAATACAGCCCATATCTGTATATAACTTCCACTAATAAGATTCCGACATTAAGTGTGTCGGACTCGAGCGGTTAGTCGCTGGCTTCCCACCGCGGCGGCCCGGGTTCGATCCCGGGTCTGGTCAAGTGGGATTTGTAGTGGACAAAGTGGGGCTGGGGCAGGTTTCCTCCGAGTACTTCGGTTTCCCCTGCCAATCTTCATTCCACCAGTCGCTCCACAATCATCCTCACCTATCATCTGGGGCTGGTACAATAGGCCAGAAGTGGCCGCAGTACAAGGGACTTAGTCCCACCTCACTAGCAATAAAAAAAAAGACTCAATTAAGACAGTACAACAGCTCAGGCGGTTAGTCGCCCGCTTCCCAACGCAGAGGCCCGGTTTCGATCCCAGGTCAAGTCATGTGGGATTTGTGGATAAGGCGCCATTGCAGCAGTTTTATTCCAAGTACTTCGGCTTCCCCTGCCAATTCTCATTATACCAATCGCTCCATATTCATCTATCATCCCGGGCTGATACAATTACTAGCCGATGGACCAAATGGACTCAGCCTCACGTCGTCCCACAAAATTAATTAACAAGAAAGA
Organism: Cryptotermes secundus; assembly: GCF_002891405.2. NCBI lineage: Eukaryota > Metazoa > Arthropoda > Insecta > Blattodea > Kalotermitidae > Cryptotermes > Cryptotermes secundus. The sequence continues at coordinate 1,085,688 of NW_019720566.1, forward strand.
CTCAGTTACGTTTTGATAGATTCTTTGAACGGGGGATCGGCTTTAGACCGTACGGACGCTGTGAGAGACTTTAAAGTTAACTGATGTTATTATGTTGTTATTGCTATCATCATCACCACTTATTACTGCTTTCCACGCTACGGCACAGGACTGTTCTCAACTGAGCTCTGGCAAGTATTTGAAAAGCAGAAGTGAACGAACGTTTTGAATGTCGCCCGTAACAGTACCCTAGAGTTCATCAGAGATGGTACAAAATGTGACACAAGTACTGTGGGCACCACTGTACACGTATCCACCCTAGCTGTCAGCTCGCAAGCACAAGACCTAGCTCTTATAATTGTTGTTTAATAACATGTATCTGTTTTGCAGCTGTTGATACCAGCCTAGACGCGCTCTGAATTTAAGATGTTTATTATCCCATAATTTTTATAGCGGCATAGACACTGTGGCTACATGTTCCAATGCCTCTATTCTTCCCACATCAGTTGTTCCATGCGGTGCTTCTTAATGACGCTCATAGCGGCTCACATCTGTGGGACAGATCTAGGAAAAAACACGGCAACCAACAGCTTTAACTAATAAAACAGAGAGTACCCATGTTATAATACGGAACCTGAAACTACCATGAAATATTACACGAACCATTTTTATAACTCAAATGTTTAGTAACAGAACCTGCGAACTCAATAGCGCAAATAACGAAGGCTGACAACTGGCCAAATCCTGAGCCACTTCAATCCAAACCATATCATCAAAATATATTTCTCTGTGATCAATGTTAATACTACCCTACCGCCTCACTCTGTCTTCCACGTGGCTGTTCTTCAGTAGGTTTATCCATCAATGTTTTCTGTTTTCTCAGTTATTCCTGTAAGATGGACACGTCCAGTCCATAGTAACATTCTTAACCTCCAAGACTACGAGTATAAATCAGGAAATTCCCCTACTTAAACGAGTAAACAAACAACTTTCTAAGCAGCACTGCAAAGGAAGGTATGATAGGAAATATCCTTGAAGTTTTGTATGGAAACGGGAATACAAAGACGACCTAAAGGTAAATCTGGAGACCATCTCGCAAAATATACGCACAATAAAGGATGCTGAACGGTCCGTTGACCAGTTGCAACGGCCTATTATCTCGTCCTTTAAAAAGAACTTTCCAGCTAGGACCACTCGTGAACCAAGGAGAGTGCCTTGGTGGAATAAACAGCTGAGTGAACTTAGAACCAAAACGAGAAGGCTGTTTAATACAGCTAAAAGAACAGGGCAGTGGGACACCTATAAGGAGCTCTTACCTGTTACGACAAAGAAATAAGGAAAACCAAGCAATCATCATGGAGGAGACACTGCCAGGAGATCAATTATGTACCAGGCAGTGTCAGACTCATGAGGATCATGGCAAAACAGGCGATCAACAAGGTCAGCATGATTAAGCTGCCTAACGGGCAGTATATTCAAACAGGAAGGGAGACACTGAACGAATTATTAAGGGTTCACTTTCCTGATTCAAAATTGATTGATAATTTGGAAGATGGACAGGGTCAGCAGAACCTGGGCACTTGCCAAAGCAGGACGAACAGGGCAGACTGGAATCTGGCCATAGTCATAATTAACCAATCAAAAATCAGATGGGCACTGAATACCTTTAGACCATTTAAGTCAGCGGGAACAGATGGAATTGTACCGGCACTTTTGCAGCATGGGGAAGAACTTTTACTTCCACACCTATGCCGCATATATATGTATAGAGCCTGCATGGCATATGGTTTCATCCCCATGGCCTGGAGGCAAGTTAAAATGACGTTTATTCCAAAGCCGGGGAAACTTGAGTATACCGAGGCTAAGGCTTATCGTCCTACCAGCCTGTCATCTTTCTTGTTGAAAACGATGGAGAAAATAGTGGATAGGCATATCAGGGACACATCCTCTACACCGAAACCAGCATGCCTACCAAACAGGCAAATCTACCGAAAGCGCACTACACAATGTGGTAACACGCATAGAAAGTGCGATTGAACACATGGATATTGCCTTAGGAGCATTCCTTAACAAAGAGGGAGCTTTCGATAGAACCTCATTTGATATAATCAAACAGGCCGTTGGACAGCATGGCATAGAGCCTGCAATATGCAGGTGGATCAGTGCTATGCTGGAAAGCAGAACCATAGCTGCTACATTATCAGGAGAAACCTTGGCGGCGTCCGCATCTAGGGGTTGTCCGCAGGGAGGAGTACTCTCGCCTCTGCTGTGGGGCGTGGTCGTCGACGATCTCCTGTGGGGACTTAATGATGTAATTATACCGTTTACTAGGAAGAGAAATATAAAGGGTCTTAAGGAACCGACCCTCTTCAGTAAGGCAATCCAGCTCTCCAGCGATGTCAAGTACCTTGGTCTAAAATTAGACAAGGGACTGACATGGAAAAAGCAGCTGGACAAGGTCATTAACAAAGCCTGTAAGGCTTTTTGGACATGCAGAAGCATGTTTGGTAAAACTTGGGGACTGCAGCCGCACGTTGTGCACTGGATATATACTGCGGTTGTAAGACCCATAATTACATAAGGCGCCACAGTATGGTGGCCCAGAGTTAAACTCAAGACAAGCAAGGCAGAACTTAGCAAATTGCAAAGGTTGGCTTGCTTAGGTATCACAGGAGCAATTCGAACATCTCCAACAGCTGCACTGGAGATACTCCTTGGACTCCCACCACTGCATCTACAGTTGGAGGCAGAGGCCAGGGCAGGAATCTACCGTCTCCAGTGCAGTGAACAATGGAGACCTGGATCCGATGGTTTCGGCCATGCATACATGACTCAGGACATGAAAAAAGAACCCATATTACAAATGGGGTCTGACAAAATAATACTGAGACATGTATATGAAAAACCGTTCACAGTCAGATTTCCTGACAGGAGTGAATGGGAAGACGGGTTTCGGCCCGATAGAAAAGGGGGACTGATCTGGTATATAGATGGTTCCAAGTTAAATAAGGGCACTGGAGCTGGTGTGTACTGCTATGGCACGAGGCGGAAACTTAGTTTCAGCCTTGGGCAGTACACGACAGTATTCCAGGCAGAAGTATATGCCATTAAGGCATGTATTATGGAGGAGTTTGATAGGAACTATAGAAATAGGAACATCTACATTCTATCTGACAGCCAAGCCGCATTTAAAGCGTTTGACAAACACCAGATCAACTCAAAATTGGCCTGAGATTGCCACCAAACCCTCA